>NC_045444.1:75493447-75735792 GCF_002776525.5 Piliocolobus tephrosceles
TTTAAGCAAGTCTTAAAACTTTAGTAGTCATTTATGCCCTCTCCAAAAGTAGCCTGAAGGTCAGTGGGGCAAGCTGAAAAGCCAAAAATGCTGGAAAGCCAAAAAATCTGAGTTCACAAAGTGTGCCAACATTTCTGAAATTCAGGTTAACATTTAACTCTTGGCCTAAATGTTTTTTCTTTGGAATACTTTCATGGATGTGCTGAATGATAACAGAAGCCATACATAAGCCTCAGGGGATCCAAACCTTCTTATTTTCTGTGTATTCCCATAAAAACCGTGTTATGTGCCAACCTCATTGTTTCTGAGAGGCACAGGGGAAAGTAGCAGAAGCATTTTCAGGTACTGCTTCAGGTAGTTGGTCCTGAGGACGGAATCAGATGCTTACTGAGATCGTTTCTAATTGCCAGCAAGTCTGATTCTAAATGTACTTTGTAAAACTTTCTTCAGAATTGAAATTACAAGTTTTCTTCTTCTCGGTAAATAAAGTAGGATTTTTGTCAGATGACTTTGTACATTTCATGTACATTCTCTGTTACATGTTAATTGGTATACTGCACAGTGTGTTAAAGAATTGGTCATCTGATCTGTTTTCCTAAAGAAATAGTTAAATAAACCCTTTCTTTTGTACTCCTTAGACACTTTTTTCTTCAGGATAATTATAAACAAAAACATATGTGTCTATATTAAAATCTGCATTACATAGAACTAATACAGCTGCTGGAAGCCTGCAGTTCTTTGTAACTGAATTTGATAGAACTGACTGTTGCTAACTTCCTTGTGGTTTTAATCTAGGCACCTTTGCTTTGGGAGATTGACATGTTCAAAGTATCTACTTGGTGCTACTGAAAATGGCATTCTTTGCTGTTGGAATCTGCTGAGTTGTGCATGTAAGATTTTTTTTACTCTGAAGTGATCTAGCAAAGCGCATAGGGAGTTGACATTAAACTTTGGCATTTTAGGACTTAGGGATCATATCATCAGGTCTGTACTTGTAATAGTCAGTTTTTTACATGACATATTATACCACCAAAATTTGGAATACTGAGCCTGTAATAGACATTTTTTATTAACTGCTTAATTGTTGGTAAGTCGTCTTCCATTATCCTTACCTTTTCCTACTGTTTTCATTGTGTGTGACTTTCTGATGCCCTCCATATCCCCATCCTCATGACAATTTGAATAATGTTTTCTGCTCATTTTTAATGCTTACTAATCTGCATTACCCATCTATCACAGTCCTAACAAATGTGAACATTTTACCCATTTGAGTGTATGTTTGGAAGGCATAGTAGTTGCTTATTAATGAATGTGTGTGGTAACTTTTTTCAGTATTCTTTACAGTTAACTCTGGTTAACATACTGTCCACATTTAGCAGCATCAGAAAAGCACTAGACATAAATTACAATGAAATAATAATCTTTTCATAGTTTGTACAAGGAGCGCTAAAGTTCCAGTGTGTTTTTCTTTCGGCCTCTCACTTTAGTGCAGCCTTCCACAGATCATTTCAGTGTGTCTCCATGTGTGTTAGTTGGAAGCATAAGATTCCTCTTCCTAAGAATAATAGAAGTTCTTTAAAGCTTTTGGTAAATCTTTCCTTAGAAGTGAATCACCTTTTTTTTTCCCCCTCAGTGGAGTGGAATGCAAAATTAAATGTTAGAGTTATGGAACCTGATCCTAATTCAGAGAATATTGCAGCAATCTCTCAGTCTTCAGTGGGTTCAGACTGTAAGTACAAACCACACTTTGTCGTAAGAGAATATCTATGACCTAAGTTTTCTTCTTAATATAATTTGAGTCAAACTTGCCTTCAAATCAGATGTTAATTGGAAGCCATTTTGCTTGAGGCACGGCCCTTCCTTGCCCTAACACTTTGTCATTGTGTGCATCCATACTTAGTTCTAGGAGAGCTCCAATACGTTTCTTATTTTTCCACAAGCCAGTTCCTACTCAGTCTTTAAAATTCAGGAGATTTCACCACTTTGACACATTCCCAACTGCCCCTGAGAAGCTTTAATTGGTCATGCTCTGTGTTCTTGAAGCAGTTTCTACATATCTCATCTCTAGTACTTACAGACAAAATACTACTGTGGTTTCTGTCTTCTGCAGTAGGCCCTGGCCTCTGGAGCAGGAATTCTTCTTTCTCTTTTTCATCCTCATAGCCTTCATTCCTAACCTGCCTGGCCCATAGTAGGCACACAGTAGATACCTCTTGAAACAGCCTAAAACAGTCATGACTTGGGCCAGTTACTCAATGGGGTGAGTCCCAGGATTAGTGTAATCTGCCAGTCTAAGGCTAGAACTAACCTTTTCAGGCAAAATGTTATTGTCTCTTTGTTTTTTTCCTCTAGTGTTTGTATTTAAACCTAGTGAGCCAAGGCCATTGTATATTCAAAAGGGTATCTCCAGAGAGGAAGTCCAGTGGGGAGTGTTTGTTCCACGAGATGTCCCTGAATCTTTCACCTCAGAAGCTTACCAGTGGCTAAATAGATCCCAGTTTTACTTCCTAACAAAATCACAGGTAACTGCGCCCCTCAAGAAAGGCAATCACTTTGTACATGGAATTTTAGACTGATAGCCCATGACTGTTGGTGTGAGTTTGTTCTAGGTGAAATAACTTCATTAAAGGATTATTTCCCCAAAAATTAGGTCTAATATGCTCAGTACAGCAGTATTATTAATGTAAATGTATTATCATTTTACCCCACACCTTTGAGGTTCCTTAGGTATTGCTTGCATTAACTCTGTGACAGCAAAAAAGCAGAAGACAACTAAAATACTTTAAATTGCGTGAATCTTTTTTTTTTTTTTTTTTTTTAGTGTTTGATTTGCAATTTTTAAAATGGTGGCTTGAGTTTGGTCTGTCAGTTATTTTTTATTCATTACCATTTCTTAAGTATCTCTCAGACATAATCTTGTAACTCTCATAGTGGTTATTAAATAAGTTTAAATCTTTTATTCCTTTTCCATTGTCAAATACATATATCAAAATGAAAAATTTGACCTTCCCGTTTTTTAACACCCCGTAACACCTTGTTTAGATTTGCACTCTACAGTTTGTCTTTTGCATCATTAATTGATCTCTCTTTTCAGAGTTTATTGACATTCAGTACAAAGTCTCCAGAAGAAAAACTCACACCAACAAGCAAACAGGTATGTTTTAGCCATTCATAGCAGGATGTATTGCCTACCTGAAAGGATACAATTACCTTTTAGAAGTCAACTATGAGAAAAATATTTCACTTGACCCTAAAATGGAATTAAAAGTCATATACTTATAAACTGATATGTCTCTCTTGAAAGTTTTAGTGCTCTTTTAAAATTGTTTTAATTTATAATATCGGTAACATACGCTTCTGATTTAAAGAGTCAAATATTTTAGGCTCTTCAGAAAAAACTTCTCCAACACCACTACCATTACCCTCAAAGACAATCACTCTCAAATCTTTTAGCTGAAGTTTTTTTTTTAACTCTGACTCTCTAAGAAATCTCTAAGAAATGTTTATATTTCTAATTACAGATTTTTCAGATTTAGGTATTATCTGTTAACTCTGATCTATTGAAGCTGAATTTTTAGCCCTTTTTTACATCAGCACTGCTTGCATATACACAACACACACTTTCCCTACTTGTCCCCCAATTTTTCCCATATGGGTAAATGTTAAATAGGTTAGTTTAATAGTCATTGTCATAGCTGTGTTAACACAATTCATAGCCAAGCCATGTAGTAGTAATAGGCAGATTGTTTTTCCTTTTGTGACCAAGTTTTTATCTTCTCTGGAGTTAATGATTGCCTTCTTTTTTCATTTGCTTAGTTTTCTATTCTCATGTAATTCAACCCAAATTCTGCTCAAGTTGTATAAGTCTTCTCTGAGTGTTTTCAGATACATTAGGTATTTTTTCAAGTCATGAAGGATTATTTCCAAGAGCCTTCTGACTGTCTTCAGTCTGGACTGATTGCTCTGGAAACCTGCTACAGAGTAGTCATCCTAGCATCTATATTCACCATCATTCTGGGGATTTATTTGACCTCTACTCTATTAGTGGCATAGTTTTTCTCTTTCTTTGGTCACTCCCCCATTTTGGTGAAGCATTCTTTTAGTGCATTGGAGGTCAATTTAAGACCTTGCATGTTTGGAAATGTTTTTATTCTCTTTCACTTGATTATTATAGAGTTGTAGGTTGAAAATCATTCTTGCAGAACTTTGACATTATTTTCCTATTATTTTATAATTTCCAGTATTACTAGAAGTTCAATACCATTCTTATTCTTGTTCCTTTGTCTGTAACTTGGCTTGTTTATTTTCCTTTAAAACTCATTGGATTAATTTAATAATTTTTTGTTATTTACTGTATGCCAGGGACCATTCTAGACCCTTGGGATACAGTAGTGAGAAAAGTAGTCAAGTCCCTACAAATTTGTGGTATTCACAGTCCACCAGAAGATCGAGACAGTAAACAACATGCATTAAGTAAAATATGGAATAGAGAAGGTGGTAAGAATTACGGTGGAGTGGGGGATAGATGAAAAGATGGCATGCATGGGATGCAGCTTGTAATTTTAAACAGAGAAGTCTAGGTAGGCCTTTTTGAAAAGATTCTGACTTTTTATCTGAGTTACATATAGGGCCCCTTGGAGGGTTTTGAGTAGAGAACTAAGGAGGAGCTAATTACTTCTTTCCCTGTATTTTCTCTATTCTTTTCTAGAACTCCTATTATTTAGTGCTGGACCTTCTAAAATGGTTCTCTATTATTCTTATTGTTTTACCTATTTTTTGTTTGTTTTCTGGAAGATTTCCTCATCTTTATCATCAAATCTTTTTTTCTTTTTCATGGTCTGTTTCCATCACATTTTTGTTTGGTTTTGGTTTGTTTTGGTTGCTGCCTTTCATCTAGAGGTTTTCATCAGAGTCTGATGATTCTTGACTGTCTTTGGATTTAAAAGTGGGTTTAAAAGCCACTTGGAAGTTCTCTGCCTGTGCAGAACTTATCCCCTGGCTTCCAGTATGTGAGCTAATTTATTTAGACAATCTCAAATGTCATTATAATTGATCCTTGAGCAACATAGAGATTGAAAACCTATGTATAACTTTTGACTTCCCAAAACTTAATCTGAAGCTTTACCGATAACAGTTAATTTGTGTTATATGTGTTATATTCTGTATTCTTACAACAAAGTAAGCTAGAGGAAAAAAAAATGTTAAGAAAATCATAAGGAGGCCGGGCACGGTGGTTCATGCCTGTAATCCCAGCACTTTGCGAGGCCAGGGCAGGTGGATCACTTGAGGTCAGGAGTTCAAGACCAGCCTGGCCAACATGGCAAAACCCCATCTCTACTAAAAATACAAAAATTAGCCCGGCGTGGTGGTGGACGCCTGTAATCCCACCTACTCGAGGGGCTGAGGCAGGAGAATCACTTGAACCTGGGAGGTAGAGGTTGCAGTGAGCCTAGGTCATACCTGTGTACTCCAGCCTGGGTGACAGAACGAGACTCCGTCTCAAAAAAAATAAAAAATATTATAAGGAAAAGAAAAATATGTTTATTCATTAAGTGGAAATAGATCATCACAAAGGTCTTCATCCTTATCTTCACATCAAGTAGGCTAAGGAAGAAAAGGGGTTGATGTTGCCATCTCAGCTCTGGCAGAAATAGAAGAAACTTGACATAGCCATATTATCCGAACCCTTCTTATTCCAAGGTCAGCTGTATCTTTAGGTCTTACTTAGGCTGGTCAAATTAACCATATAAAATTATTCTGCATTCTTGCCTGAAGGACTTAGATCTGCCTGCCAGTGTTCTGAGAACCCCTTAATGAAGTACAACTGCCTAGATATGAAGATACCACCACCACTGCTACCCATACCCAGCCTAAAGACCTAGAGCCCTCTGCTGTGGCTGAGGAGGAGCTGTAGGAATCTGGGTGCTTTCTAAATAGACTTTTGACCAGCCCATCTGGTTTGTCTAGTCCCATTTTCACCCCACATACAGAGTTACTATTATTACCAACTCCTGAGCATGTGCAGGATTGTGTAGTATGAACTGGGATGCTTGGCTTTCCCTACAGCCAGCTTAGAATTGTGCTTTCTCAGCTCTACTAAGCTCAATACCATCCTTCAGCCTGCTCTCCAGCTTCCAACATGTTACTCTTGAGGCCTTTTCCCTCATTTTCTATCATTGTGAGTATGTGCCCTTTGAAAACCCTTTTGCTGTCATTTTTGTGGGATTTGGTGAAGAACTAGTGGTAAATGCATGTTTTATTCTGTCATCTAAGTGTCCACTGTTAGCTCTTCTAATAAGTGTGATGCTAGGCCTCAGTTGCTTTCTCTGTGAAATGAGAGAATCATACTAGCTGGATAATTTGTAAAATCCCTTTCCTCACAGACTTATGATTCTGTAGTACTTACTGTTAAGTGAAAAGCAGTTCTTCCTTTTTTCTGAAATACTTTCCCTTTGTCTTAAATCCTTACAGCTGTTAGCAGAAGAAAGTCTTCCCACAACCCCATTTTATTTCATATTGGGAAAACACAGGCAACACCAGGATGAAAAATTAAATGAAACTTTAGAGAATGAGCTGGTACAACTACCCTTAACAGAAAACATACCCGCAGTTAGTGAGGTAAGTAATTATGAAAGCAAACCATGTGAAACAGATGAAATGCACTTAAAGCACCCAAGGCTGGAGTTTTGACACAGTCAATCTGTAATTTGTATGCTGTACAACTTTAATACCCAAATAAATAACTAACAACAAACTGAATAAGTTAACCTTGTGATCTGGGATTGTTTTGGCCTGGACCTGGGGTAGGGGTAGAGGTGGTTGTTGGCATAAATGTAGGAAGGTAGAAATGCATTTTTCTTTGGTTTGGCTTTTGTATGGGGAAAGCTTTTTCACGTTTCACTCTTGGCATTTACAATAAAAGGGCCTCTGTGAGGACACTGTAGGAACAGACTGCGGTGGAGGATAACCTTTTTAACTGCAACTCTGTTTTCTGTTTGACTCCAGCTTCTTCACACTCCAGCCCATGTCCTGCCATCTGCTGCTTTCCTGTGCTCCATGTTTGTAAATTCATTGCTGCTGTCTAAAGAGACTAAGAGGTGAAGCAGTTCTTAAGACGGGTTTAGATGCACTGTTTTGGGAAACAGGATGGTTTGTGTTTATCCTTTTTTAGAGTATTCTTCCACTGTATTTCTTTTTATTTCATAAACTTTAAAACTGATTTAAAGGCTATAGGATTGTTAAGTAAAATATATTGAAAATAAGTTTCAAAAAAGATCTTTGTGTGTTTTAAGGGTTTGGTACATAATTTAAAATTACACTTTTGTAAATTCACCTGCTCTTTTATATATAACCCATAATTTTTAAAGTGTACTTAGTAAGAAAAGTCTTCATTTACTTTGTATGGTATTTCTACCTAGGTGTCAAATTAGAAAGTTACTGTTTAGAAACTTTTTTTAATAATGTTTTTTTATTCTGTTATTGTTAAAGTGCTAAAGAAATTCCTGAAGATGTAGATATGGAAGAAGAAAAAGAAAGTGAAGATTCAGACGAAGAAAATGATTTTATCGAAAAGGTCCAGGATACAAATAACACAGGTTTAGGAGAAGACATTATACATCAGTTGTCAAAATCTGAAGAAAAAGAACTGAGAAAATTTAGGAAAATAGACTACAGCTGGATAGCTGCCCTTTAGGCCTTGGAGATGGGGAGGATTCTTGGAGTTTGTGTTTTTGATTGTATGTTGATATTCCAAAAACATCTAGTTTAATGTTATTTCTGTTCTAAAAACAAGATAATAAATATTAAGCTTTGCTTATTAAGAAAAACATAATATGAACATGTATTTGCATCATGCTTTAGAGTTACTGGACCACTGATATACCACATCGTCTCATTTTTTTATTTTGAGTCACATGTCAGCCTTATAAAACAAGTAGGTATTTTCTTCACAGGTGATACAGCAGAACTGAGACTTGAACTGTACAGCATATGTCCCCTTAGCTGCAGTTTGGAGATACAAAAAGTTTTGAAAATTAAAAGTCTTTGTTGATATAATTGTCTTAAGTTTAACACTGAAATTCATTTGGTGGCCAAATATGACCTGAGCTGGAGTGAGGTTTCTTTAGTCCTGATTTATTCCTCTTAGCGTATTTATTTCTCTTAGAGAAATTTAGAGATGAGTTGATTATGTGGTGTTCCACAAACCTCACTGAGGATATTATGTAGTAACATGGGCTGCCTAAAATTCTGAATTCAGATCATCTGGCCCAAAGTCCTGTTGCTAGTAGAAAACGATCCAAATCCCGTTTTATGTTAAAGCAGTGAAGCTACTACATCTTAACCACGTAGCATTTTGAGTTTTCCACTTCCCTAATGTACTTCTGTAAAATTTATATTTAAAAGTTAGCACAAAAAACAAAGTGTTTGTAAGAGCACATCTCAATGAATGTTCACAAAAATTGCTGCAAATGGCTTTTTAGTTTGTGCTGTAGACCAAATGTGTGTGTGCCCCCTAAAATTCAAATGTTGGAATCTAATCCTCAATGTGGTATTTGGAGATGGGGCCTTTGGGAGATGATTAGGTCATGAGACGGGAGCCTTTGTGAATAGGATAAATGCCATTATAAAAGAGATTCTGGAGAGCTCCTTTAGGCCCGTTCTAATATGTGGGGACACAGCAAGAAGAAAACCATCGGAACGATGAGGTGGAGCCTCACCAAACAGCAAATCTGGTGCCTTTTTGTTAGACTTTCCGGCTTCCAGAACTGAGACATAAGTGTCTGTTTATAAGCCACCCAGTCTGTAGCATCCTAAACAGACTTAAAATGTTTTTGAATCACTATTTATATAAAATCTTAACTTTTTTTTTTCAAGCCCCCAACTCCCACCTGAGACTCTAAAGTAGCTGGAACTACAGGCACTCACCACCACACCTGGCTAATTTTTTAATTTTTTGTAGAGATGTCTTGCTATGTTGTCCAGGCTAGTCTCGAACTCTTTGACCTCAAGCGATCCTCCCACCTCGGCTACACTTTTTAAAAATAAGCTACATTGAGATTTGAGATGTAACTCACAAACCATACAAGTCATGCATTTAAAGAGGACAATTTAGTGGTTTTTAATACATTCAGGGTTGCACACCATCACCACAATCAATTTTAGAACATTTTCATCGCCCCAAAACTAGCCATTTCCTTTAACCTCCCTCACCTCACCAACAATGCAACTATTCATCCCATCTCTGTCAATTTGCCTATTCTGGACATTTCATGTAAATGGACTCATACAATATGTGATCTTTTGTAATTGGCTGCTTTCACTTAGCATCCATGTTGTAGATATATCAGTACTTCATTCCTTTTTATTTTCACTTTTGTGAGTATACCTACAAGTGGAATTACTGGGTTATTTGGTAACTGTTTAACCTTTTGAAAAACCACCAGACTTTACATATCAACTGCAGCATTTTACATTACTTACATTATGGCACATAAATTGCTCCCAATCATCCACGATATTGAGTCCCCTTTTACTGGTGGTGGGATGGAAGGTGGAAATTTAAAAAAAAAAAAATTGACATCCTTGTTCAGGGCTGCTTTTGTTGTTTTAAATATTTTTTGTAGTGTAGTTTTAGGTCAAGAAAATGGCAAGTACAGAGATTTCCCATATACCCTCTCCCCCAACACATGCAGTGCAATAGCCTACTCCATTATCAACATCTCTGGTGCACCAGAGTGGTACATTTTTTACAATCAAAAAATCTACCTCAACCCATCATAATCACCCAGTCTAATTTGAATTAGGGTGCAGTCTTGGTGTAATTCTGTGGATTTACACAACATATATATTCATCAGTATAGTATTACTCAGAGTATTTTCACGGCTACCAGCCTCATCTTAATTGCTTACCACCCAAATCCCCATTGTTTCTGAGGCTTCTGTCAGAACTCTATTCTTATGGACTGCCTCTTGCCCCTGGGCAAGATCTCTGAGCCACTGCTTCAGAACCATGGGTAAGCACAAAGGCCCAGTTGACACTCAAGAGTGACACCCCTGCTTTACAAACTGGGCAGAGGCAGTAGCCTACAAGCAAGCTGGGGCAGTGGTGACCAGAGCTCCAGTATTCTTAGCTACCATCCCTGGAGTAGAGGCTCCACTCTGTGAGTAGGGGCTTGGTGAAGGAAGGGAGATTCCAACCTCTGGCCTGGAATGTAGCCTCTGCAACAGAGAGTTGGAGGCAATGAGAAATGCTGACAGCTGAGGGGAGAGGAATCTCTGTCTTTTTGGCCACGGCTGCCCAGAATGGAGTTTCTATCATGCTGGCTGAATTGAGGAGGAAGGAGAAATTTGTGACTTGAGTACCACAGACTCTCACTGTTCTTGCCACCAAGATTTATTAGAATATGTTGAATAAATGTTTCTTCATTTGCTGTATACCCTTAAAACAATTTCTGGAGACTTTATTTATTTATTTATTTATTTAGAGACAGTCTCCCTCTGTTACCCAGGCTGTAGTACAGTGGCGCAATCTTAGCTCACTGCCGCCTCCGCCTCCCAGGTTCAAGCGATTCTTCTGCCTCAGCCTCCTGAGTATCTGGGACTACAGGCACCAGCCACCACGTCCAGCTATTTTTTGTGTTTTTAGTAGAGATGGGGTTTCACCATGTTGGCAAGGCTGGTGTCGAACTCCTGACCTCAAGGGATCCGCCCACCTGGGCCTCCCAAAGTGCTGGGATTACAGGCCTCAGCCACTGTGCCCAGCCAATTTCTGGAGACTTTAAATGGTTAGGTTTTTGAAAGTAACTTACTGATTACGGTTGTTCTAAGGAGCAGGTCCATGGATTTCAGACTGCCATTGAAGTAGACCTCTCAAGTCTCAGTTTACATTTTCTTCTTTGCCTCTTCTTTTTTTCCTTCTTTTCTTATTTCTTTCTGTGCACAATTTGTTGAAAAACTCAAGTTTGCCCTGTGAGTTCCTCACTGATTTTGCAGATTTCTTTCATGGCTTTTAACATGACCCTCTATATATTGGTAGTTGTATCTAGAGTAGCACTATGCAATAGAACTATAATGCAAGTCCTATGTATAACTTTAAATTCTCTAATAGTTACAATAAAAAAGTAAAAATAACCAAATGAAATGAATGCTAATGATATATTTTCTAAAACCCTAAAATGATGTTTTATTAAATTCCATGTATCTAAAATATTTCAACCTATAACCAAGTTTTCAATGATTTATTGGGATATTTGACATTTTTTTCCATACTGCCTTCAAAACTCAGTGTATATTTTATACTTACAGCACATTTCCATTTGAACTAGCCACATTTCCAGTACTCAGTTAGCTACCTGCACCCAGTGGCTATGGTTTTGGACAGCACGAATCTGGAAGCTTGATCAGATTTACTTGGAAATTTTAAGTAAAACAAGAAATATTGTGTCAACATTCATTTTGATCTTTTCAGCTTCTCCCTCCCTCTTCCTTTAGGAGATTGGGACATATTGACATAATTACAAATAAATGTTATTATTATTTTGCCCTATGCAGACACTGACGTGGTACTTCCAAGTATAAGAAATACTTATTTTTTGCAGTTGTACATGGAAGATTTTATACTTTCAAATCAAATTACTTAACTTCGAGACATGTCTTTTTAAAATAGTGATTACTATATAACCTGAAAAATCACTGTGTAAGTGTGGACTTAATTACTTTTTCAAATAAGTTGATCACTCTTACACTAAAACCTTGCCAGGGCAGATTATTTTAATTCCTGCTTCAATATTAACAATTCTTTTCTCAAAGAATACTATACAAGTAATAGGGAAATGGCTGCTTGATTCCTTAAAACCTGGACTGTCATCTAGCCGTTCTATAATGCTGTCCCTCAGTTCCTTTCCTACTAGAAGCTGGTCCGGTCATAGAAGGTGAATCCATAAAGACACCTCATTGTTCATTTCATTTATCAAGACATGAGCCTGTTACACTTGGTGCTCTCACTGATATGCCTTTCATAATGAAAGGCATAGCTTATATTTCAGGAAATACACAATCTCAACTTCACTGGGGAACGGACCGCATGTTAATCACCAACTATGTGCTATGCATTTCACACACATCATACTTTGTCTATAGTATCATGTGTCAGGTGTTACCCCAATTTAACACAGGAGGAAATTGCTTTCAGAGAGATTAAGTAAATCCTATTTAGGTCACTGAGCTATCAGAGGTGGGGCTAAAACAGGAGGACCTGTTTTGATAGGAGGACCTCTGCCTATCAAATCCCAAATCTTGTGCACTTCTAGAATAACATATTGTCTACCAGACACTTAAAGCAGCTAATTAGCATTACAGAGGGATCTATAATTGGGGAGGAATTATGATAAGAATCAAACAAAATAGCCCAGATTCAGAGCTAATCTCAGCTGTAAATGAGTTAGCTAGCTCTGTGACCTGGCTATAATCCTTTCAACTGTCTGGGCTTAAATCCCCTCATCAGTAAAATGTGCTCTTGCCCCATGCAAATGGTTTTGTTTAACTGACCAATATGATTATATTGCACACACAGCAAATGTGTGTAAAATTGGAATGTTGTACAAGATTATATACTTGAGTAGATACAAAATTATAATGAAAAGTCTACTAATTGAATACATATTGACTAAAATAGCTTTGTTGTTAATGTGCTGAAACAACAGTCCTCTTTGGTTTTTTCCTCCCATCATAGACTAGCACCCAATATAGAAATTATAGAATATGTTGAAATGTTGAGGATAATGTGTTTTAAATAACTTCAGTTCTTTGTACTATGACTATAATGGAGTCTTTAACAGAAACCTATTAACATAACTATCTGGTTAAAATTAACTAAATCTTGTAAATGGCACCAACTTTTCTTCAAGGCTGCTCTATCTGACCTACTACTTGAAATTGTGCTTCCTCTGTTAGTTGTGTTTCTCAATAGCAACAAAAATGACAAAATCACCTTAAGACACCAAAGTCATAATTCTGTCACCACACAGTCTTCATAGAAATGAGAAAAGACCTGGGAAGGATTTAGGATCCCAGGTAGCTTATTTATTCCTGATGAATACCTTTGAGGTTAAAACAAAATAGAAATGAAAGTAACTGGGATTTGATAGTAGTATACTATGAGAATAGGAGGTGAGTAGACTAGAATGAAAATGAACCACTCAACCACAGAGATGCAATCAACAATTACGTTGCTCAAATTGCTTTGTTTTTCAAAAACCATGAGCAAACCACTTAATTGCTGAGTCTCAGTTCCTTCATCTAAACTGCAGAATTAGACAAACTGACCCTTCCAGCTCTGATATTCTGTGACATCAAAACTTATATACCAGAATATTATAGCATAGGCCCCACATCCCATCCCATGCCTCAAAACGCCAAGAAACTGGTCTTGCAAGTACTAAATTTTTGGTACATGTATATAAATAGGTGGAGAGATGGCTATCTTAGTTTTCCATCTTCAGGCATGACATATCCCTGGCTTAGAAACTCCCTGGGAAATCAGAGCACTTGGTTCACAAAATGAAATAATCAGACATGAAAGTGCACCAGTTCCTTTCATTGTTTTGTTGAGTTTTGATAATCCTTGTTACTCAGTGGTTGTCTACTTTAACGGAAGAATGAATATAAGTGCTCTGAAAACAAGCACTTTAAATGCAAATATTGATATTATGCTCTAGCTCACATAGGAATGTAAGTTAAAATTCTTATTCCTTCAGAAATTCCTGTCTGTAGTTGTGAAATTGAGTCCATTAGCCCAGCTCAATTTGGTATCTCTGCCAGAAAGAGCACTGGTCTAGGAGCCAGAAGACTACTAGCTCCAGTTATGCCTCTGCCTAGGTTTATACTTCTCTTAAGGTATTTGAGATCTCATGGTTTTAGTCTCTACAAAGCCTGGGTTTCATTAGATGGTCTTCTGAACCCCTTTGTTGACTCTTAAATTGTGATTCTCCAAAATGCCCAGAACTCTGTTAGCCCTATCCAAAAATACATGTGTGGCCTTGCTACTTAATTGCAGCCTCCTCGGTGCTGGACAGAAGAGAAAATAAGCAGCTTCGAAGACTACGTTTCTGAATAAGAGAGAAGATCCTGCACTAACTAAAGAAGGCTTCAGGTATCCTTTGCCTGAATCTCTTTAGGCTTTACCCCAGAGAGCAGGATTGGAGTCAGAACTCCCATTAGCAACATCTCCAGAGAAACTATGAGCTAAGTATTTAATATAGTTCCCAGGGGCAGGCTGCCCCCACGGGGCTTAATAAAACACGGAATAAGGGAGCAGGCTGTAGGACACACAAGGAGCTCTCCTATTTGTTGACTGAAGGTGGGCATAGAATGAACAAGATAAGAGCTGGTAGAGTTATGGCTTTACTTAACTGTCAAGGTGAAAATGAAGGGCCAAAGCTTGCTCTTTATAAGCAAATATTTTCCCCGGCTCCAAGTACCCCCTTAAGCCACTGAAGAGTGATATATTCTGTAACATGAGCAAGGATTTCATGAATTTTAGGCAGTGAAGGGATTTTTGGAATTCCTGCCAACTAAATATGTCTGACTTCATTCCACTCCATCCCTCTGCTATGTCCAACCTGTGTAACACTCTTCTCTCATCCCCCTAATTCATGCCCTTGGCAGAAAATATCCTCTTGACTATATAAAACAAGCTAAAGGAAACATTGAACACCACGAGATATACCACATACGACCAGGTCTCTTAGATAAAGGCACAGAGAGAAGCATCACTGGCTACTGAAAACCGAACAACTCAGAGAACACATCTTTATTGGTATCTGCTAGAATTGGGAATATCTTGAGACAAGGACAAGAACTTCCTGTGTTATATTTGCCTTTGCCTTCTTCCTTACTCATCTAACTTCCTCTTTTAGTGGGAAATTGGACCACTCTGAAAATGTCTGCTTGTTTTTGGAGAATATAGCAGAAGAAATTTGCACACGAGTCCCTCTGGTCCACATTTACTCTTCAGGATGTTATGGAATTTACCCCCAGGGTGCTTTTGGAGTACAAAGAAAATGTAGCTCAACCCCAGCTCAGCCACAGTGGCTCCGCTGACTTATGAGAAAAACACTCAAACTTCCATGGGCATCCCTTTCCTCATCAGTGAAGCGAGAAGAGACTGAGGCACCTCAGGGGCCTTCCAACTCTGATAGTCCTCGATTACAAGTGTACTACATAATACTTTTTGTAATTAAGATGGTAATTAATACATTGATATGATCATTCATTGTAGAATATAGTAATAGAGAATCTTACTATGTTGCACACAATTTTTTATACAACTGAAAAGGGAGGCATGGACATCTCCTCGCGGCATAGAACTGCAGTGACATCCACGTAGGTCCGGCTCTAGCGGTGCTCAAGCCTGGGTATATGTATGTTGTTGGGGGTGAGGTCGGGGGGTGGCTTAGACATGAACAATTTATGGCAGAGATTACTGCAAGTTTCTTAAGGGCCTCAGAGGTATAATAATAACACAATAATTACGAGAATATCCAACATCTTTCTAAAGCTCATCATGTGCCATTTAATCCACACCTTAAGATGCAGTTGAATTTGAAAACGCAGTTTTGTAATCTCTAGTTTGCAGAGTAAGACACTGAGGCCCAGGAAGGTTTAGTGAATTGCCCAGGGTCACAGCACTAGTAAATGGATAAGCCAATGCTCCAGCTCCATTTGGCTCTAGGACTCGTTCCTTAGCCACTGTGGTCCCCAAAATCAGCAAGAGGGCTTCCTCACCACCACCCTCAGGCCTCCTACAAGTGCAGCACCCCGGGTCTGGAACATTCCCATTCTGATGAGGCTGGGTGGGGTGGGGTCTCTGCCCCACCTGGCCTCTGGCCATCCTTGAGTGATGTCTGCCTGTGCCACTGTCCCCACCGACTGGAGGCCCTTTGGTCTCCTTTGTACCTCCTCTCAATCTTACCATAGCCTCAGCTGCTCTGCAGATTCCAGGCATCATCCTGAAGCTGTTCAGGTGGGTGAATGAAAGCCTGGACTCTTCTCCTGTGGAAGGTGAATGCCTGCCTGGGCAACAGCACTGCTGCCATCTCAGCTGGTATGAGAAGGGCTGTAGGTGTGTGCCTGGTACAGAGCACCATTCAGATGCAGTGCAGGCCTTGCTGCCAGTGCTGCCCAAGAAGCTGCAGGCTGTCTACACCCTGTATCACCACCCTCCTTGTGGCACTGCTGGACCAGCTGGGTTGCCTCTGCACAGCCTGGCATAATACCTGTGTGGAGGACAAGGAGTCCATGGACCCACCTGGTGCTCACCTCCAGGATTACCTTCCTCGTCCAGGAACTGACTCTGATCCGTTCCTGCTGGATGGTCCTTATCGTCATCTGGGGCTTGAAATCCCAGATTACTTGCTCCTTATGTAAACAAAATATTTCCAGGGGCTAGATAGCCTCACCTGCTCAGCTTTTATGGCCTAGAGATATCTCCCAGGCCTGTGTTTCATCCTGATACAGATAGCACTATCATCTTCCTGGCCCCTCAGGGCTTAATTTAGGAACTGTATTTGTCAGTGTTCTCTAAAAGCAGACTACTTCAGGGACCTTGTCTGTATTATAATCATTGGCTCTCTCAAGGATATAAAAGAAATTGCACAATCAGTTCAGATAGGAGCAATTTTTTTTTTTTTTTTTTTTTAGATGGAGTCTTGCTCTGTCACCAGGCTGGAGTGCAATGCGCAGTTTAGGCTCACTGCAACCTCCACCTCCCGAGTTCAAGCCTCAGCCTAACAAATAGCTGAGACTCTAGGTGTGTGCCACCACACCCAGCTTATTTTTGTATTTTTAGTAGAGATGGGGTTTCACCATGTTGGTCAGGCTGGTCTCAAACCCCGACCTCGTGATCCACCTGCCTCAACCTCCCAAAGTGCTGATATTACAGGTGTGAGCCAGTGTGCCCAGCCCAGATCGGAGCAATTAATTAGACAAGTGGACATAGATCTAATTCTCATGATATGTGAAGAGTGTCAGGAGGCTGGGGTTTGTTACAGGAGCATTAAGAAATCCAGGGAAGCTTTACTTCCTCTCAAATAACCACAAAAGTCCTAATCATACCAAGGAGTGCCTAGAAATTTCTAGGATACAAATGTTCAGTTTTTTTCAACAAGTTTTTGAGTTTATACTTTGCATAAAAGTGAACAAGATCCAGCTTCTATCCTTAAGTTGCAACAGTCTATATGATCAATTTGTTGTAAGCCCCTGATACCTGAAACTATGCCTTCCCCAGTTTCACAGTAGGCCCACCATCATCACAGATAGGCAGACTTAACGTTAAATAGCAAGAGAAGATTCTAACCAGATGTCCTGCCTTCAAATAACCGCATGAAAATTGCTGCCTCACTGTCACTGCACACAGCTGTTCTGGGAGCATGTACTATTAGAAGAAACTTGTCTATCCAGACTCCTCTGCAGTTTACAAAATGCAATGCACATTGAATATCTCATCAATCTCAGTAACTATAGACAGAAGAGTTATATAGCACAGAAGCTGTTACTTCCCCAAAGTCAAATGATGAATAACTGATAGAATTCAAATCCTAATTCAGACCTTTCGACTACAAAACTGGAATTCTTTCCACTTCCTTTGTTCTATGTAGACCCTCAGTAATGTTTATAATAGAAGGTTAATTATTGAAATAGTTGTTATTCTCATTCTACTTCTTAGGAAATCAAGATGTCAAAACTTTTTAAAACAGACCAGCTTAAAAAATCGTGTAAGAATTGAATGGTATGGAATTTTTTGGCGATAAAAATATATATATATAAATTGAAGACCCACTTTTTGCCATATGTCACAACTCTAATACTAGGAACTGATGTTAGGAAGTGGGCTAATTGTGTGATAATCTAAGATGATATCACTTTGTTTTAACAAGGGTATTTTATAAACACTTTATTATTATATGAATGCTTGAGTGCAAAATGTTTAACCCTTAAAATCAGCAAAATTTCATTTAAATTAAAACTCCATTTAACTAAAAATGGTTAACTCTGAGAATTGTATAGTAGTTGACTTCTGCTATACAATGTCGAGCCTATGCAATACAATAAGAACTGCATCATGGCTGTTTATTTTCCCCATTGCTCTTCTGAACCTGTTCCAAAGGAATGGGAGAGGGCTACTAGACAAACACGAAACAAAATGCAACTCATTAATTGCCCAGAGTGACTCCTAATAGTTGCAAATACATTTTGACTCAGTTGTCCAACCAAATAGCTGGGGGTTAACTGCAGGTATTGTTCCAGAACTGCAAAGAGGTTTTGTTTTTAGAGCTTAGTAAAAGTTCTGCACTAGATAAGAAGTTGCAATTTAAAGCTCCATATTCCGCAGTTACTATGCATACACACTTATTATCTGTAAACACCATAAATATATATTAAACAGAGTACTCTCGCCAGTCAATACAGTTTAAAAACAAAATAAAAGATGAGGTAACATGATCCTCAAAGTCCACCAGAATCTTGCCTGAAGAGTTTGAGCAGCTGCCAATATTTCACTTCCATTTGTGCATGGGTAGAGGCATCTTTGGGACCCTGGAGTTTAACAAAACTGGATCCACTGGTTTTTAGTATAGCAGCAACATCTTTCAATGCATGGAAGATAATGTGCTTCACCTGTGATACATCTTCGTGATTGGTATGAATCCGTGACAGAAAACGGAATTACTGAGTAAACCAGGAGCACTGTTTAACATGCTCTAAAGAAACAAAATCTTCAGTCATTTTGATACCAGTATATATGGGCCTGATGTGGAGTTTCTGCTGGGATAAACATTGCTTCTCTGAGAAACTGTATAATAGCTCAGCCTTGACCTCCATCTCTTCGTGAAGATGCTTTCTTAGCGATCTGTCTAAATACCAGCTCTGATCGTAAATAGGATCACGGTCTGCTGGATTTTCTTTTTTCTTTTATTTTCTTTCTTATCTTCCTTCCTTCTTTTGTTTTGTTTTGTTTTGTTTTCTTTTCTTTTCTTTTCTTTTCTTTGAGAAGGGCTCTCACTCTGTTGCTCAGGCTGGAGTGTAGTGGCACAAACACAGCTTGCTGCAGCCTTGACCTCCTTGGCTCAAGCCACCCTCCTGCTTCAGCCTCTCAAGCAGCTGGGATCACAGATGCATACCACCACAGCCAGCTAATTTCTTTATTTTTTGTAGAGATGGAGTTTTGCCATGTGGCCCAGACTGGTCTTGAATTCCTGGGCTCAGCGATCCAGCCTTGGCCTCCCAAAGTTCTGGGATTACATGTGTGAGCCACCACGCCTGCTGGGTTTTCTTGAGTTTGTTGTGAGTTCGTCAGCATTCCATCTTGGATAGTTTTAAGGAGTTCTTCACGGTCACACTATCCTTTGGAAATTTCCACATAGATCATAACATTGGCTACATCAGATATATCTAAATAAAGACTTGAGGCTCCATATTTCCAATCTCTAATTAGCCTGTAAGTATTATGTATCTTCAGAACCGGATCTGGCCAAACAAAGTAGTTTGGCAGTCTAGAGAACAAATTTAGTTTGCCATCTCATTTTGTGTACTCAAGTGCGCTCAGGCAATGGAATGTTGGCAATCAGATTATCAAACCTTGAAGGCATCATATCTCTAAAATCTTCTCCTTGTGGCTAGTCCTTAAGTTTCCACATCATTATTTTTCATTTTAAAGCTATTTGGAATAACTTCAAATCCACTCTAGAAGTCTACTGTGGCTTCTGTGATCATTTCATTAGGTCCTGCCGTTAACTATGTTGACTTCCATATCCCCACACTCTTTGGTGAAGGATTCAGGCTTCCAAGGTTCACCATTTAATTTATGATGCACCCCACAAACCCTCACTGGCTGTCCTATTTCCATCACTCCCTGAACACATTCCAGTTGCTCCTGTTGGGATCTTGTAAACATAGCAGGCAATTATCTCATAGCCAGGTATGAGGAGTGTCAGCACGCTGGCTTGTCATCAGTCTCTGAGGCTGCTTAGCTAAATCAGAGGACATTTTGTTTGCCACTAAAGAAGCACAGATGTCATCAAGGATTTTTGGTGTATTCTTGAATCCATTTTCTGTCTTTGTTTGTCTTGTCGATGTTCCAACGGTTAGGTCAGTCAGCTAGTTTAAAGCAGATGTGCTGGCTGGACAGGCAGACTTCATGCCTCTGGCTGGCTTGGAGGCTACATCTCCGCCCATGGCTGCTGTGCCAACACTGAGGAATTCTGCTGGAGCACTATACCAAGAGTAGGTTTTTCTCCAACTATTGAAGTCTGTTTTATGCCTTCCTTTGAGATTGGCTTTGTTAAGAGCTTGGATTGCCTATTTGAACAGAAACAATCTGCCTTTATTCCACATTTTGCTCTTACAAAATGAACAATCTCCAATAGTATGGAGAGTTTTTCCAGGAATCATCATATAAACTTTTATATGACAGTGCTGCCAGTCATATAAAAGTATAGCAATAGAATTATTATATATAGCCATTATATTTGATAATGATAATAAATGACATTACTGACTTATGTATTTACTATACTGTACTTTTTTTTATTTTAGAGTATACTTTTTCTACTTACTTAAAAAAAAATTATCTATAAAAAAGCCTCAGGAAAGTCCTTCAGGAAGTATTCCAAAAGAAAGCATTGTTATCAGAGGAGATGACAGCTCCATGTATGTTATTGCCTATGAAGACCTTCCAGGGGGACAAGATACAGAGATGGAAGACAGTAATATTGATGATCTCACCATCAATCATCAATCTGTGGGCCTAGGCTAATGTGTATGTATGTTTATATATCTTAGTCTTTAACTAAAAAAGTAAAAAGTAAAAAAAGTTTTTAAAAGTTTAAAAGTAGAAAACAGCTTATAAAATAGAATATAAAGGAAATATTTTTGTAGCACATGTTTATATTTTAAGTTGTGCCATTACAAAAAATCAAAATGCTAAAAAATTAAAAAGTGTACAAAGTGAAAAAGTTACAGTAAGCTAAGGTTAATTTATTATTGAAGAAAGATAAAATTTTTAACTAAATTTAGTGTAGCCTAAGTGTACAGTGTTTGTAAAGTCTACAGTAGTATACAGTAGTGTCCTAGGCCTTCACATTCAATCACCACTCACTCATTGATGCACCCAGAGCAACTTCCAACAGGCGAGCTCCACTCATGATAAGTGCCTCATCCACAGGTGTAGTATTTTTTATCTATCTATCTATCTATCTATCTATCTATCTATCTATCTATCTACCTATCTATCTACCTATCTATCATTTATTTATTTTGAGACAGGGTCTCACTCTGTCAAGCTGGAGTACAGTGGTGTGATCATGGTTCACTGCAGCCTCGACCTCCCAGGCTCAAGCAATCCTCCTACTTCAGCCTCCCAAGTAGCTGGGACTATAGGCACACTACCAGGCGTGCACCACCATGCCTAGCTAATTTTGTCAAAAATTGTAGAGACAGGGTCTCACTAAAGTTGCCCAGGCTGGTCTCAAACTCCCGGGCTCAAGTGATCCTGCCACCTTGGTCTCACAAAGTGTACTTTTAGCCAGGTTCGGTGGCTCACACCTGTAATCCCAGTACTTTGGGAGGCTGAGGCAGGTGGATCACCTGAGGTCAGGAGTTCAAGACCAGCCTGACCAACATGGAGAAACCCCATTTCTACTAAAAATACAAAATTAGCCGGGCATGGTGGTGCATGCCTGTAATCCCAGCTACTCAGGAGGTTGAGGCAGGAGAATCACTTGAACCCGGGAGGTGGAGGTTGCAGTGAGCCAAGATCAAGCCATTACACTCCTGCCTGGGCAACAAGAGCAAAACTCCATCTCAAAAAAAAAAAAAGTATACTTTTAATTTTATACCAGATTTTAACTGTACCTCTTCTATGTTTAGATCACAGATCCTTGCCATAGGGTTATAATTGTTTACAGTATTAAGTACAGCAACATGCTGTACAGGTTTGTATCCTAGGAGCAATAGGTTATACCTATTTAGTTCCAGACAACTGCAATAAAACCAATTATTGCAATAAAGTGCATCACACATATTTTTTGGTTTCTCAGCACATATAAAAGTTATGTTTAAACTCTACTGTCACCTATTAAATGTACAATAATATTACACCTAATAAAAATGTACATACCTGTACAGACAGGGGAATCTCTGGTCGGTGGATTAGTCAGAATACATTTACCGATTAAGTTCACCTTTTTCTATAAGCATGGTTCATGGCACCCAAAACAATTACAACAGTAACATCAAAGATCATTGATTGCAGATCATCATAATACATATAATAATGAAAAATTTGAAATATTGTGGGAATTGCTAAAATGTGACATAGAGACATGAAGTGGTCACATTCTGTTGGAAAATAGTGCTGACAGATTTTTATCAGGGAAGCAAAAGCATTTCCAGAAGTCTACAGCAGAATTTTTATATATTTATTGGCTAAGATTGAGTCATTTGGCCAAGATAATCTAGAAAACAAGTGTCTGGAAAAGAACAACAGGATTAGTTTCAACTGGTTATAGTGCACCCTCTGGAGCTGGGCAGATTGCTGCCTGTAATACTGTGCCTCAAAATAACCAATTCCCCAAACCTTAGTGGTTTATAAGAACAAGCATCTGTTCCTCACTTATGGACATGTAGGTCATTTATGACTCTGCTAGGTTTGGTCAGGACTGACTGGGCTTGGATCCAGGATATGTATGGGATGTGTATGTTTTTATGTCTGCCCTGCATATAACTTTTGTTTGCTTGTTTGTTTGTTTTTGAGACATGGTCTTGCTCTGTCATCCAGGCTGGAGAGCAGTGGCATGATCACAGCTCATTACAGCCTCAACCTCCTGTGCTCAAGCAATCCTCTCATCTCAGCCTCCAAAGTAGCTGGGACGTGACTTTAGGTGCAAGCCATCATGTCTGGCTAATTTTTGTACTTTTTGTAGAGACAGGGTTTCACTCTATTCCCCAGGTTGGTCTCAAACTCCTGGGCTCAAGAGATCCTCCCATCTTGGCTTCCCAAAGTGCTGGGATTAGAGGCATGAGCCACCATGCCCAGCCAACTCCACATATATGCTTGTTATGACACTACTGGCCACCCATAGCATGTTCTTCTCACAGAAAAGTGCAAGAAGATGTGCAAGAAGTCAGATAAAAGCACACAAACACGTTTACAGTCTCTGTTCGTGTGATATCCAGTAACATTCCATTTGCCAGACAAATCACCTGGCTAAGTCCAACATAAATGGGGTGAGGAGACATACTCTGTATACTCCATTGGAAAGTGCTACAAAGTCACATGTCGAGAGGTATATATGTATAATTCAATTGTAAAATGGGAATGGATTGGGAACACAGATCCAATCTATCACCTCATTCCAAACAAAACTGGTACCCTGACAGCAAGCAAGAAAAGAATGACTGTTGGCTAGCCATGCAATTGTATCTTCACATTAGAGGAGTTGAAAAAACCCTTAGGAACTTAATTGGCAGGAGAAAAAGGAACGAGGAAATGGTAGAGTGACAAATTGCTTTCCTGGGCAGAGGTTTTCAGCTATCATATTGATGCTGATTTCAGGAGTGCAGAGCTGGGTGTATCTACCCCAGAGAGTGAGAGTTCTGAGAGCCTTCTACCTTCAACTGCATGCTCTCCACATTCAATTAAAATATTTTTTGAGCATGAAGAACACGAGACTCAAACATAACATTTTCTAGGATTTTTTTAAAGTCAGGCTTTCATATACTTTCGAATTCTCCCATCTCCCTTTTTTTGTTGTTGCTGTTTTGTGTTTTTTGTTTTTGTTTTTTTGTAAGTAATTTGGTTGGGTGCAGCTGCTCATGCCTGTAATCCTAGCAATTTGGGAGGTTGAGGTGGGTGGATGGCTTGAGGCCAAGAGTTTTAGACAAGCCTGGCCAACATGGTAAAACCCCTTCTCTACTAAAATTACAAAAACTAGCTGGGTGTGGTGGCGTGTGCCTGTAATCCCAGCTACTTGGGAGGCTGAGGCAGGAGAATCACCTGAACCTAGGAGGCAGAGGTTACGGTGAGCTGAGATTGGTGCTAATATACTCCAACCTGGTGACAGAGCGAGACTCTGTCTCAAAAAAAAAAAAAAAAAAAAAGTAATTTGTTTTGAGTCAGCACCCTTGGAATTTATCCACCTAAGAGAGAAACAAAGAAATCAAAAGTTAAAAATGCAAATCCCTCCAGAGTTTGCAGATATTTTAAATGTGCTGAAGCAGTGCTGGTTATAGTGGGAGCCAGCCTCCAACATGGTCCCCAATGATCCTCTCTTCCTAGTATTCAGATCCTTGCATAGTCCTCCTTCCACATTGCGCCGGACTTGGTTATAGTCTCCTTCCACATTGGGCCAGACTTGGTCTGTGTGAACAGCAGTATACAGTGGAAAAGACAGCAGGTCACCTCTGAGATTAGGTTATAAAAGGCACTGCTACTTCTGTCTTGAACACTCTCTTACTCTCTCCTCCCTCGATTTCTCTCTCAGATGACTCGCTTTGGGGGAAACCCATCGCCATGTTGTAAGCAGGTCTGTGGAAGGTCCAACATGGTGAGAAATTGAGTCTTCTCACTAATGGCCACCTGATAAGCACATCCTTCAGCCTCAGTCAAGCCTTCAGATGACTACAGACTTAGTTGATAGCTCGCCTGCAACTCTGTGAGAAACCCTAAGAGAAAACCAGCAGGCTAAGCCACTCTGGATTCCTGACTCACAGAAAATGTCTAAGATATGTTTGTTTGAAGCTGCTAAGCATTTGGTATAATTTATTACACAGCAATAGACAACTAATACCATCACAAAAATATGCAATCACCAAGACCCCATTGGAAATGTTAACTCAAGAACACAAAGACTTACTTGGCACTTACAGATAAGGAAACTACCACTGTCAAATCTGCTGCCCAATATTCATAAAACTAGTGTCTGAACACTGAAGCGCTCATGTAATAAAAAGCCAATACCTAGTCAATGACTACATCAGCAAGCAGCATCAGTTGAAGCAAAAGATTGTGACCTAGGCCTCACTTTATCTTCCAAATCTCACATCTTACACAACTACCTGGCAAAGCCTAATTTGCATCTAGATCAATAACTGCAAGAAAGCCTTGGAGGTACAAGCTTTAGCTTTCCGGCCTGTATTCTATGGAAATGCATGGTGGAGGAAAATTAAATGGATATTGAGTGATGCTTCATTATATCTACTATAGAGGGCTATTGTGAGCTAATTTTTTCAAACAATTTGAAAATCTTAGATTTAAAAAAGATAAAATTTAAAACCAAGACACTTATTACCAAAATTGGCTCAGGAAGAAGTATAAAATTGGAATAAACCATAACTATTAAAAAGCAAAAATAATCTAAATTCTTCCTCAAAAGTTGACAATATGTTGACAGTTTTATAACCATGCTTTATCAGACTTACAAAAAAAGTTAATCACTATCCTAAAACACATTTTTTTAAAAGAAGAGCAAATATGAGCAGATACAAAGCTATTTGACTTATTTCACAAAGCCAAGATAATTTTGACACCAAAACCTGGACAAGGATTGTATCACAAAAGAAAATTGTAGGTAATATCATTGATAAATACAGATGCAAAACCCCTAAATAAACCATCAGCAATTTGCTCTCATTTAATGCACAAAAATAGCACTATTTCATTTGTGGATCTAGGAATTCAAGGATTTTCCAACATCGGAAAACCTATTTATGGAGGTCTTGGGCATATAAGCAATCTTAAAATTCTTGGTAATAAAAGAGATTCCCAAGGAAATAAAAAATAGACTAGAAAAAGTGATTTTTCTAGTTTTCTAGTCTAGAAAACTTAAAGTTATTTTTCTAGTTTTCTCTTTACTTAAACATCTTGCAGAGGAGACCTCAAAGGAGCAGCCAGTGAAATATGGGCAGGGCTGGGAAAGAGGGATGTGTGGTATCAAGACAGCCGAGAGAAGAAAGTGTGCCAAATGTCCACATGCTCAGACGTCAAATAAGATGAGGACTGATAATTACTATTGCTTCTGTACCATGGTGGTCACTGGTTCTATGATAAGCATAAACTCAGTGGAGTGATGAGATAGAAGCCTAATAGGAATGGGTTGAGAGAAATATGAAGTGAGAGAAAATGGAGCTGAGATGACAGAAAATTCATTTAAGTGAAACCCTAAAGAAGAACAGATAAATAGGTTGGTAGCTTGACTCTTAAAAAGAGTGGGATAAAAGAAAGATTGTGTTTGTATTTGTTGTTATTTAAGAATGACAGGTACTGCAGCATATTTGATACCAAAGGAAATAATCAGTAAGTAAAAGTTAAATGGTGCTGGCGAGAGCAGAGATAATTATGGGAGCATTGCTTCTTCCCCAGCCATAAACACCTTGCCAATTTCCAACTCAGGTGAAACTCAACTGTCTGCCACTCTCCTGAACTCAGCTAGGCTGAACAGAGAGGAAGAAAAACACACAGCTGATCTCGCTTAAAATCTGTGACCACATATCTCAAATAGGCATTTAACACCAACCAGCAATCCTACTATATTTCCTTATTACGATGGTTTCTCCTCTCTCTGAAAACTTATTCATGTCCTTCTCCTCCTTCTTTTCAGTTGTTCACTATGTCTCATACATCACAGAGAAAATAGAAACTATTAGACATTGTCTCATCTTCCCCCCACCAAATCCACCTGCTTTCTGCATCTGCCTTTTTTCTTGTCTCTTTAAGTGCTCCGGACTCCACTTCTTTATAACAGGAAACCAGCTGAAGGATAACTGCACACATTAACCCAGAACAAATTAGGCTTAGAAAAAATAATAAGCACAAAATAAAACTGAAAATCTCTAAGCCTATATACAATAAAAATTTGAATAAAATTAATGAATGAATTCAATCTCCTTGAAAAGATTAGATTTGCAAAACTTGACTCGAGAAAATTAAATTTGGTAGTAATAATGTTATATAATCAGGCTCTGTGACCCCACCCAAATCTTATCTTGAATCGTAATTCAAATTGTAATCTCCACGTGTCATGGGAGGGACATCATGGGAGGTGACTAGATGGTAGGGTTGGTGCCCCCATGCTGTTCTCATGAGAGTGAGTGAGTTCTCATGATGTCTGATGTTTTTATAAGGGGCTTTTCCCTGCTTCACTCTGCACTTCTCCTTCCTGCTGCCATGTGAAGAAGGATATATTTGCTTTCCTTTCCACCATAATTGTAAGTTTCCTGAGGCCCCCTCAGCCCTGTGGAATTGTGAGTCAATTAAACCTCTTTCCTTTATAAATTACCCAGTCTCAGGCAGTTCTTTACAGCAGCATTAGAAGAAACTAATACAGTAAATTGGTACTGGGAGTGGGACACTGCTATAAAGACACCTGGAAATGTATAAGCGACTTTGGACATGAGTAACAGGCAGAGGTTGGAACAGTGTGGAGGGCTCAGAAAAAGACAGGAAGATGTGGGAAAGTATGAAACTTTAGAGATTTGTTGAACGGTTTTGATCAAAATGCCGATAGTGATATGAACAATGAAGTCCAAGCTGAGGTGGTCTCAGATGGAGATGGGAAACTTTTTGGGAACTGGACTTGGACTTTTGGTTTAATGCTGAAATGAATTAAGACTTTGGGGAACCGTTGGGAAGGCATAATCGCATTTTGAAATAATCACATATGAGAAAGATAAGATTTGAGAGGGGCCAAGGGCGGAATGATATGGTCTGGCTCTGTGTCCCCACCCAAATCTCACAATGAATTTTAATTCGAATTGTAATGCCCACAGGTTGGAGGAGGGACCCCATGGGAGGTGATTAGATTGTGGGGGTGGTCCACCTACGCTGTTCTCATGATAGTGAGTTCTCAAGAGATCTGATGGTTTTATAAGGGGCTTTTCCCCTGCTTCACTCTGCACTCCTCCTTTCCTTTCCCTTCCACCGTGGTTGTAATTTTTCTAAGGCCTCTGCAGCCCTGAGGAACTGTGAGTTGATTAAACCTCTTTACTTTATAAAATTATCCAGTCTCAAGCAGTTCTTTACAGCAATGTGAGAATGAACTAATACATAATGCACCCAAATAAAGGTCAAATATGAGGTGCCATCATCAACAAAAACCTTAATTGTAAAATTTACACAGAAATGTTGTCTCTCAAAGAAAATATTTTCAGTAAAATAAAAACGAAAGTGGAAAGTAATATTTTAACTGCAAATATCCATCAAAGCTATAAACAAACATGAAAGTGCCAATATTTAGAAACAAAATCAAAATAATCTTGCATAAAAATATTGTGAAAAAATTGTCCCACAGAAAGGCCAAAATATCCTATATTAATGTGATGCATTTCTTCCCAGACCTTTTCCTACGTATTCAGACAGAACAGTGGAGTCCGGTCCCCATTTCTTCAGTTTAGGATTCTCAAGCATTTGTAGTTTGTCAGTCCCATCTCCTTCATGCCACTGCCACACCAATAGGTTCCTTCAGGCGAATACGTGTTCTGAGGACATCATAAGAAGATGTCTAAGGTGAGAAACCCTGTGGTGGCAGAAAGAAAAGGCTTTGTGGCATCGGGCTGGGCATTGTCATGATAGATGATCAGCTGGTGAGTCTGTGGTTCAGATAGAAGATAGCTCCTCCAAAGCACAGATTGAAGGCACAGTCCCTGGAGGTGGGCCATGTGAATTCTCTGTCGTAGGAAGTGTGGGTAGTTGCCTGACTGGCAAGGTCTCTGGTTCAATGTGGCTCTGAGCACTCACAGCAGTCCTTTCTTAGACCTACTGGCCTCCCACCTTCTGGAGACGGGCCCTCTTTTGGGTGACATTTTCTATATGGAAACTCCTGGTGTCCAGGCTGCAAATTTTGCCTTCCTTTCCTAGCCCCTGACTTCCTTTGTCTGCTCTTTTTTGCCCTGTACACGTCTCCGATTTCTCTTGTAATATCCCTTAATGCTCATTAGCAAGAACCTCAGTGTCTCATTAAAAACGCAACTCAAATCACTTGCGGAGATCTCTCTTCCTCCAAATGAGTCCTTCCATTGAAAAAAGAAAAAATTTTCAAAGCAAAAGTAAAAAAATCAAAGTAATCCAATAATTTATTTTTAAGTATATTTATAAAATAGTATTTAATATATTATAAAAATTAGATATATTGGCCAGGCAAGATGGCTCATGCCTGTAAACCCAGCACTTTGGGAAGCTGAGGTGGGTGGATCACCTGAGGTTAGGAGTTGGAGACCAGCCTGACCAACATGGTGAAACCCCATCTCTACCAAAATACAAAAAGTAGCCAGGTATGTGGCAGGCACCTGTAAATCCCAGCTACTCAGGAGGCTGAGGCACGAGGATTGCTTGAACCCAGGAGGCGGAGGTTGCAGTGAGCCAAGATTGCGCCATTGCACTCCAGCCTGGGCAGCAAGAGCAAAACTTGGTCTCTAAAAAAAAAAAAATTAGATATAAACGTTCTCTTATAAACATATTTCCATGCCAATAAAATCTATTACATCATAATTTTAATGCCTACATAGTATTCTAATAAACGAATGCACCATATTTTATTTATACTATCTCCCATCTATGTTTTAAATTCTTCACTACTCTAAAATAATGGTACAGTAAAAACTCTTATAGAGATTTCTGTATTTGGATGATATATTTCTTTGGGTTACATTTCTAAAAACCATTTGCCAGAAGTTTGGAAATAATAGATTATCAGTACGTTTACTAATAACTCTGCTGAAAAGTGAAGAAAAGAATGTAGAAAAATGTGGAAAGAGAAGAAAGTCAGTCAGTCTAGTGAAATTTATGACCATATATTTTTATTTTGTCTTCTCTTAAAATGTTTTATATTAACTTTTGAATAGGTAATATATGCATATGGTTAAAATGTTCTTGGATTTTGAAGAATATGTGGAAGTAATTGTCTGCCTGTCATATGTCTTCTAGTTCCCCAGTTCACCTCTCCCTAGTTTCTTATTTATCCTTTTAGTTATTAGGGTGAATCATGCAGAAAAGTCATTTTACAGATCAAACACAGTTTAAGAAAATATAATGTGGTTCTATTCAACATTAGATGCATATACTTTTTAAAACATATGATCATAATATACTCAGTGATTCTGCCGCGTATACCAGGGTATTTTGCTATAAATCTCTTTTCTTAGTAGGGATAAAGTATCTGACAGGCAGTTTTTAAAAATTAAAACTGTCAAGGAATGTTAAACAAGTGGAGTAGAGCAGGGGTGTGGTGTTACCCATTTCCCTAAAACGAGTAACAGTTTCCTTTAACTTGAAGAGGTAGCAACACTTTTGAAGTCTATAAATTACATAAACAAATGATAAGAAAACATATTGTATGAAAAAAATTTCCAACTAACAAAGTCCAGCGCTTACAGAATCCTAGAGCCCAGCCTCTGGCTGGGCAGACATGCAGGCTAGAGGGTGCTGTGGTTCAACCCTAATATGTTTGTTCCGGTAGCCAAGATTTGAGAATAAAATGGGCTAGAGGCTGGGCGCAGTGGCTCACGCCTGTAATCCCAGCACTTTGGGAAGCTCAGGCGGGCGGATCGCCTGAGGTCTGGAGTTTGAGGCCAGCCTGACCAACGTAGTGAAACCCCGTCTCTACCAAAAATACAAAATTAGCCGGGCGTGGTGGTGCACGCCTGTAATCCCAGCTACTCGGGAGGCTGAGGCAGGAGAATCACTTGAACCCGGGAGTGGAGTTGCGGTGAGTGGAGATGGCGCCACTGCACTCCAGCCTGGGCAACAAGAGCTAAACTCCGTCTCAAAAACAAACAAATGGCTGGAGTAGTTTTTGCACCAATAGAGGACTGTGAGTGAATAGTTTGTCTTAAAAAAAAAAAAAAAAAAAAAAAAGGAAAACAAAAAAAGAGGAAGAAAACCAACCAAACAAAAAACGGCTAGAATGGGTTTTTGTGCCAATAGAGGACTGTGAGTGAATAGTTTATCTATTGCAACCCCACTTCCTGAAGCAGCTTTTCTGATACAAAAACAAGAGTAAATGACTAAATCTTCATAGTTCCCAGGTTTGCCTCTCCCTAGTTTCTTACACTACTTATACAAAAGTAATAAGTAGAATAATGTCTTTTAAAAAAAATTCAGATTATGGAACTGGAAGAGACCTTAGAGATCATCCAGGTACATGGGTATCAGTAGGTAATCATATCAGCATTGCCTGTGGCATTTTGTTTAATCATCCAAACCACTGATTAATGGAATCCTATCAGTTAAGAGATGAGGAAGATGAGTCCAAGGGCAGGAAAATAATTTTTCTTTTTTCAAATTTGAACCCAGGCCTTGGACATTGCAGCATTAGAAAGTGATCCTTCATTTATTCGTCTTCCAGTCTTGTCAAGTTATCGCTGAGTCACCTTCTCTCAAAAGATTCTCCTTATTGTTTTCCACTCAAAGCTTACCCAAAATCACTACATCATGGTCAACTCTACAAACCCATAAACACATTTCCTCACTCCAATCTCCCAAATAACTTTATTTTTATACAAAATAAAAATTCTATTCATGTATTTGGTTTATTTCATTTGTTTATTATAGAGATAAGGTCTTGCTCTGTTGCCCAGGCTGGTCTCAAACTCCTGGCCTCAAGCGATCCTCCTGCCTTGGCCTCCCAAATGCTGGGATTCCAGGCATGCACCACTAGGCCCAGACTTGGGTTTCTTTGGATCTTCCCTTGCCTCTCTGTAACATAAGTTTACTTCCTGACTTAAAAGTATTAGGTTGAGTGTTACGCTGATTGTTTCAATGGGAAAAATGTGTTCCTGTGTCAGATTAGAAAAGGTAGTTGGGCTTCAGTGAAAACTAAAACTACTTAATCTGTAATTTACCTGAGTTGTCATGCTGATGACCCTTTCCAATTATACCTCCACACCTTGGATAGGCATTAAGTAGAAATGCACTGGAAAATTCTTATGTGTTCCTGATGTGAGACACCAGCAAAAAAAATTTATCTTAACTTCAGTAGAAAGCATGACCATTGACTGTAGAGTGAAAAATGATTGCTGGGCATCCATCTCCATGTCCACTCACCATATCCGAAGAACTCCTGGTCCTCAGGTGAACTCTTGCACACAAAACAAGGTATAACTTGTTTTACCTTGTTTATTTATTATTTTGATAAATGGGGTATACTGCATTTCAAGCTAATTAAATAATGAAAATGTGACAAAATCGGAGTGGGCTCAGTTAGTTCAGAAGATATTTAGTTTAGTAATTAAATGAGCTGAGCCAAAGTAAGTCATCCTACAAAGCACAGCCACCCCAACGGTTTCCTTTTACTGGAAGGTAGCCGCAGATATGTAGCAAGAATTCAGGCAACAAAAAGAAGAAACTTTGAAGACTTCCCTAAGTCTTGCACAGTATTCTCAAGGTGGAAGTAAAGCAGTATGAGGAGAAATTTAAGAAGGAACAAGATAACAAAGGTAATCTGGGTGCCCTTGGTGAGGAGTGTGGTCAGTTCCCAGAGCTCAATCAGGTGTGGTTGGTTCTAGTTCATTTGCAAATGATTATATTATATATAAAAGCAACAAGCATGTGTCTGCTGTTTTACCTGTTTCCTTACCCCATAAACAAGAACATACCTGGACAAAATTAAAGACTCCAGGTGCAACTTACATTCCTAACCCCATACCAGCTGTCTCTCAAATTGCTTGTAAGATCAAAGCAATGAAGCAAACAAGTGTGGCTGGATCTGTGAAAATCCATCATTATGAATGGGAAAACATATGCTAATGTCTGGTCAGTGAATCAATCACATCTTATTTTTAAGGAAAAGACTGAGAGATTTATTGTGTGAAGAATGGTTCAATAACAATTTTTTTTCCAAAGTATTACTGTGACTGCTAATAAGTGCGAGTATTCATGCACAAAGACAAATATGCTCTTGCTGAGAAGTTAAATATTGCTACCAGTGTTTTCACTCTCAGATGACCCTTGCCATATGAATAAAATATGGAGTGATGGGGAAATAAGGAGGATAAATTATGGAATAAATAGCAAATGTTTCCTAGTGGCTGCTTTACATAAGATTAAATGCAATTACCTGTTCCTCTGACTCACTACAAAGTTTCTCACTCCAAGAGGCAAGGTCTACACCCGGGATTTCAGGGAAGCCAGAGAGTCTTTCTGAATATTTACCGGCCATACTAGTTATCCACAATTCCCATAAAACTTTAGCACACATCAAATATAGTCACCTGAGAAAAAAAATATGTCCCTAGAAAAGTCAAACCTGTTTAGGCTGAGGGGTGATGATAGAAGGTACGTGCTATAGAAAGGAAAAGAGTTTCCACATTATACAATTAGAGGAAGTTTTCTTTGCTGAATTCAGGACGCATTGTGTAATGAAATACAGCTAATAAATATGCATTAGGAGAAGTAATAAGTTTAAGTTCTTTGCTAGAAAAACAGGTGCAAAAGAGGCTAAGATCTTTGAAGATAGTTTTTTTTCCCCCTCATAGAAGCATTTAAGAATGCCCAAGCTTAGATCCCACAGGCTTATTCTGAGACAAAAGGTATTATACACTTCTTAAAATTACTGCACAATTCAGTATATCTTTCTGTCAGGGAAGACCTTGGATTACCATCAAACACAATCAGTTGTATTCTTCCTACCTTGTATCCTATGTAAAATCACACACTATCTTCATATCCTTGAAGATGTAACAGAAACTTGCACCCCAACCACGTGATTTCCATCAGAGTAAGAATCTATTTCTAGGGATCTAAAAATGGATCTAATAATGACAAGCTGTATCAATTATAGAGTAAGAAAAAAAACCTTGTTCAGCTCTGCTTAACCCACTTTAATATATATTTGTCTAATGTTTGATTATTTTTCAATTAGGAGGAAAATGACAAAAATAATAAATGTTTGAAAAAGTTTGACTTTATAGTAATTCAACAATAATCAAAAGAGATCTAACTTGATATTTTGACCAGTTGGTATACACCAAGTGCACTGTGGTTTTTTAAAAATAGTGACTCATTTTAATATAAATTCTACTAACACTCTCTTCCATCCAAACAATGAAAGATAGTTTAGAAATTTCATTCAAGGGCATGATTTCTCTCAACCACTGGCTATAGTATAAGATGATTTTAGGCAAGAGATAATTTAGAAGGAATTTACAGAAAACAGACTAATGATTTTTCTAGGATAAGCATGAATTAAATCCACATTTATTTTCTTATGATTTTCCCAACTATAGCTATTCACAAAAACTTTCTAAGTTTTAGCCAATTGACTTTTAGTAATACAACATTTTATCCCACAATGAGACTAGAAAAAAACTTTCATCATAACAGTTTCAAAACATTTAAACTTTTGAATGAGCCAATGCCAGTGATACAGCCTCCATTCTTCTCCACCAACATCTGGGACAGTCAGTCCTTCAGCATGAATTGAACAGGTTAGCTTTTTAATAATGCACTCCAATTTGGTCAGGTGATAAAACACAAGATGAACTTTTTTTCAGCATAGCAAATTAAACCCATATAATTTGTTAACAGTAAATTTTCCTCTGATTATAAACATTATAGACTTCATGATCCCATTATAGCACAAATGAATTAACTTATATTTTCCATTTTATGAGTTTATTTTCAAGTCATCTATCTGAAATTACAGTATTTAATAGGAATATTTAAGAAGTATGTTATTGTTTTTAAAAATATGCAAGATACAAAAGTTTTTGCTTAACTCTTCCTCTATTCGTATTTCAGAAAGAATCTAAAATGTTTGGAAAAAACGTTTTAAAAGAAAATGTCTAGTTGCTAGTAATTACCCATTATCTAAAAGCTTTGCATTTTAAAATCTGTTTAGCTGCGCACTGTCATGAGGTGTTTGGTAACCAGTTTTGAAGCTCAGAGGCCTGAAACTTCCTGAATTGAGATATTTGGTAAACAAGGTCTCTTTGAAGTGCCTTCCTCCAGTGATTCAGTCTGACTAATGTAAACAAGAAAATAATTGGTAACACAGAATTAGCTACCAGACTTCCTGGATCCTAAAATGCACTTTCCCCTTAAGCTGGCAGGGGGTGGCGGGGGGCATGTTTTTGTCTGTCTGTTGATTTGTTTTTGTCAATTCCCACTTCCTTCAGGGAGACCTAGTGGGGCCTGGCACTACCAGTCTCCTCAGGCCCATCATGTGCTTACGGCTTTCTTTTCTTTGAGACGGAGTCTCGCTCTGTCTCCCAGGCTGGAGTGCAGTGGCACTATCTCAGCTCACTGCAACCTCCGCCTCCCGGGTGCAAGAGATTCTCCTGCCTCCGCCTCCCGAGTAGTTGGGATTACAGGCATGTGCCACTACACTCGGCTAATTTTTTTGTATTTTTAGTGGAGACGGAGTTTCACCGTGTTAGCCAGGGTGGTCTTGATCTCCAGGCCTCGTTATCCGTCTGCTTCGGCCTCCCAAAGTGCTGCGATTACAGGCGTGAGCCACCACCTGCTTACGGCTTTCTAAATGTGCCATGGCACAAAAAAAGTAAAGAAACTGTTTCCATATTTGAGGTAAATCTTACAATCAACGATGTTTGCCTAATTGGCTGCGCTTACCAAGTATATTGAACAAACTCCTTTTAACCTCTTGCTTTCTTGAGACCTTGCAGAGAATGTGTTAATTACATTAACATTATTGGCACTAAACCATGACCTAAGTTTACAGGTGACCTTCAAATAAATATTTCTGTAGCCAAGAACTAGACTTTTACTGCCACCATAAAGCTTGCCTTAAGGAGAAGGCATTCTTGATAAAAATATAAACACATGCAAATCAAAGAGACTCATTTTCTGTGCTGCAATTATTTTTCTTAGTTCCTCTGAGGCAACTAATCTGCTGACTGACAAACCTTGAATTCTGAAATAGACAATCAAACAAGATGGTTTTTGTGCAACTAAATGACCAGCCATAAAAGACCAAGCTGCAACTGTAAACCTGAATGATTAACATATGTTCTTCTTTTATTTATACTGGAAAAAAAGTTTTATCCAGTTTAGAATGCCTAATCAGCTGTTATAAAGACTTCTCAACTAAATAATTGGTTTATATTTTGGATTATTACCTGAAATAATATAAATATGACTTGGTATACTTAAGAAGTAATGATTGAAATAATAGGTATTAGCCATCTTTCCATCAATTTGAGGGTTTCCCTATTGTTTTTTAAACCTGGTTAACAATTCCTCTGAGCTTTAATTAAAACAAAAAAGATATATGGTCATTTTACAAAGATAACTGTATAAATCAACCATCTCACCTCCATTATGAAAAAAAAAAGTGCAGATGGAGGCACCTCTAAAATTAAGAGATGGCACATATATCTAATGCCATGACACATGCTACATAATTAGCTTTGAAGAGAAGCTGTATTTTTCTTGGGGTATTTTTAACCAAGTGAAGAGTAGTTATTGGCTATGGAAAGACAAAACTTGGTGTTGCAACACTTGGGATGAAGGCCCTGCTCAGTCCCTTATTAGCTAGAAGGCATCGGGTTAGTCACTTAATCCCTCTAAGCCTCATTTTCCACAGCTGTCAATTAAGAAAAATAGATTACTTCAGAGAGTGTTTGGGGATTCAGATTACATAATGGAAATGTATATGCTTTGTAAATTATAAAATTCTCTATGAATGTTACTTAACGACATTTTAGTACTAAAATCTGAGATACCACCCTGGCTGTGCAGGTTTTAGGGATTATTTAAATAATCAGAAAAGAAGGCCGGACATGTTGGCTCACGCCTGTAATCCCAGCACTTTGGGAGGCCGAGGCGGGTTGATTGCCTGAGGTCAGGAGTTCGAGATCAGCCTGGCCAACATGGCAAGACCCCATCTCTACTAAAAATACAAAAATAGCTGGGCGTGGTGGCTCACCCGTAGTCCCAGCTAATCAGGAGGTTGAGGAACGAGAATCCCTTGAACCCAGGAGGCAGACGTTGCAGTGAGCCGAGATCACGCCACTGCACTCCAGCCTGGGCAACAGAGTGAGACTCAGTGTCAAAAAATAATATAATAATAATAATAATCAGAAAAGAAAAGCACCAGAAATTGAACTTGGCGCAATTAACTATGAAGCCCTCACAAGCCATGCTTGCTTCCAAGGCTGGTGGACCCACGCCAGGACCCCGTGCCCTCTGGCTGTGGAAGATGCACTCCATGGAGACCTGCAGGCTGAGGAGACAAAGTTCAGGCTTCTTGTGATTAGTTGGCTTCCTCACTCACTCTCTGTGCTGGGTTCTGGACATACAGTGGGCACAAAAAGCCAAGGCACCTCCCCTTCTGGAGCTTAGCATCTAGTACAGGAGACACACATTTATCAAATAACCACTCAGATACCTAAAAACAGGAAAAAGCCTTTAAAGGCAGAGTTCAGAGGCTCTGAATAGTGTGAGAGTTGGACTTAATCTATTTTTTGATGTTGTCACTATGGTTTCCAGAGGAAGTAATATTTGAACTAAAATATGAGGAATGATTAGGCAACAACTAGATTTGGGGAGAGGAGCAGAAATATTCCAGGCAGGGGGAACTGCCTTCTAAAAGGCCTTGAGACAAAAGGACCTGGAAGGTAAATGTGTTGTTGGAGTCCAAGCCTGGTGGCTGCAGTGGAGGCCAGCAGGGGCCATCTTTATCTAAGAGAAATGGGTCTTCATTATAGGATTTAAGGGAGAAAAAAAGATAAGATTACTTGACTTAAGTAACACTGTGGAAAATGGATTGTTGGATGGGGAGCAGGAGTAAATAACAGGAAGTTTGATTAGTATGGTAAGTTTAATTTGATGAAGAATTTGATAGTGTCAAAAGAAGTAGGAGTAACATCCCATATCAGTGGACATAGATTACGAGGGTTTAGGGATAAGTCTTCAGGGCCTCCAACTTTAAGGTCTCAGTAGAGAAAGACAAGACTGAAAGGAAGTGGTAAAAAAGCAAGAGAGACCGTTAGAGGGTTTGTTTGGAGTAAGGAAAAAAAAAAATGCTACTGAGTGCTCAAATAAGACCATGACTGAAGAAAAATGCTCATTGCATTTAGTGACGTGGAGGTCATTAGCAAGAACTATGTCAGGGGACAGACGGGGACACGAGCCAGATAAAGACTGACAGGGATTAAGGAAATGGGATCAACTTGTTTTTAAAAATTGGTTGTGAAAATTAGAAGTAAAAGATCGTAACAGCTGAGGAAGAAAACTAGTGGGAACTATTTGGAACATTTTATTCACCCCTCAAATTATAAGAGCCAGGTCACTTAGTTTATTGGTCTAGAATTTCTTTCTCCCTTTAATTTGGAGTAAAGTTGGTCCTATTTAGACTATAACCTTAGAGAGTATTTGAGGAGGAGGATGGAGATTGGATGAATACGTATAGACTATTACATTTAAAAGACGAGTGAGTTATTCATTCACTCACTACCAACAAGCCCCACACCAGGGCTTATGGTTTCTAAAAGCTGCTTTCAATGGTATGGTTGTGGAAGAACAAAAAAAGACACAACAGTTGTCCACATAGGTCTGGAGCTTCCCTCTCATTCAAATACTTCTTTCCTCACAACTATGCACAGCCATGTCCTGTTGCCTCCTAACACCTCTTGTGGGTCCATCTCACCCATCTCTGTCTTCAATGACTTGGAAACTTCCCCCTTACCTAGTGAGGTAAGGGCCCTTGGGGCGCCACTACTTGCTCTGTCTCAGTCACCATGACTCCATCCTTCTCTTACTGAGGGGAGACTTCCCCAAGCCTCTAGTCCTTGGTGTTATGATAGTCTGTGCTATGTTAACCAAAATGAGATTGCAGACTTTCTTGTCACTCTGACAGCTTTCCACTATGACTCATTGATAAGAAATCACATGTCAGGAGTTGACAATTGGAGTTTGTCTTGCAGGTCCTGCTGATCCCAGCTTCCCAACATAGATTCAACACCTTCTTAGACTCTGAGGCCTCTTCTGGGAGGTTTCTTCTAGCTGAACAGACCTGTTGTAGGGAGTATAGTATATTCTGCAACCCTGATATATTTTCTAAATGTAAATTTATTTTCCATTACTGACCTAATTTATTGGCTAGTTAATGAAAACAATGAGAATCCCTAAGGATCCCAAATACTTTATGAAATTTAAAAAAAGATTAAAGAGTATTCTGGAAGCCATTTCCCTACTCCTGGGCTGCTGAGCTCTCAGTTGAATCTACAGTACAAATATAAAGGCTATATCTGTGGGGAACGTGTTGGCTTCTGTCTTTGAAAGGAAACATGACAAATAACTTGTACGTGGTATTAACATATTTTCCAATTTGAAAAAAATCCATAACTTAAATTAGAAAATTGTACATTGTAAAATAAAGGATGGGCATGGTGGCTCGTGCCTATAATCCCAGTATTCTGGGAGGCCAAGGTGGGAGGATCGCTTGAGCACAGGAGTTGGAACAGCCTGGGCAACATGGCAAAACCCTGTCTTTACCAAAAAAAGAAAAAAAAACAAAAAACAAAAAAACAAAACAAAACAAAAAAACAGGCATGGCAATGTGTGCCCGTAATCCAGCCCCTGTAATTCCAGCTACTTGGGAAGCTGAAGGAGGATCCCTTGAGCCCAGGAGGTCAAGGCTGCAGTGAGCTATGATTGCGTCATTGCACTCCAGCCTGGGAGCAGAGTGAGACCCCAGTCTTGTATAAATAAACCAATAAACCAATAAAACACAATACAAACTAGGACAAAGGACATGAACAGATATTTTACTGAAGAGGATAAATGGATGGCAAGTAAGCACAAGAAAAGATACTGAACATCATCAACCATTAGAGAAATGGAAATAAAAACCACAATGGAGGTCAGATGCAGTGGCTTATGCCTGTAATCCCAACTTTGGGAGGCTGAGGCAGGCAGATCACTTGAGTCCAGGCATGTGAAACCAGTCTGGGCAACATGGCAAAACTCTGTCTCTACAAAAGATACAAAATTTAGCCAGGTGTGGTAGTACACACCTGTCATCCAGCTACTCAGGAGGCTGAAGTGGGAGGATCACTTGAGCCTCGGAGGCAGAGGTTTCAGTGAGCTGAGATTGTGACAATGCATTCCAGTCTAAGTGACAGTGAGACCCCTGTCTCCAAAAAAAATTTTAAAAATGAAATAACACTGCATACCTATCAGAATGGCTACAATAAAAATAATGATAACACCAAGTGTTAATGAGGATATTAAAAAACTAGATTACGTATACTTTGCTAGTGGGAAGGTTACTTTACTAGAAAACAGCTTGGCAGTTTCTTATACATTTTAACATGCAATTAATATTCAACCATGCAATTGCTCTCTTGGACATTTATCCTAGAGAAATTAAAACACATGTTCATACCAAAACCTCTACCTGAATGTTCATAGCAATCTTTATTTGGAAGATTTGTCAAAAACCTGAAACAGACCAGATGTCTTTCAACAGATGACTGGTTAAACAAATGGTGGTACATCCATACCATGGAATACTACCCAGCAATAAAAAGAAACAAACTACTGATACAACTTGGATATTCAGATAATTGTGCTGAATGAGAAAAAACCCATCTGAAAGATTATATACTTTATGATTCAATTACTGTGATTTTTTTAAATGACGATTTTATAGTTGGACAGATGAAAGGTCTATATATAGAGAGAAGTGAGTGTGGTTACAAAAAGGCAACAAGGGGGATCCTTGTGATGACGGAATTTTTCAGTATCTTGACAGTGGTTGATATGGTTTGGTTCTGTGTTCCAACTCAAATCTCATCTTGTAGCTTCCATAATTCCCCCATGTTATGGGGAAGGATCCAGTGGGAGATAATTGAATCATGGGGTGGGTCTTTCCTGTGCTGTTCTCATGACAGTGAATAAGTCTCATGACATCTGATGGCTTTAACAAACGGGGGTTTGCCTGTACAAGCTCTCTCTCTTTGCCTGCCACCATTCATGTAAGATATGACTTGCTCCTCTTTGCCTTCTACCATGATTGTGAGGCTTCCCCAGCCACGTGGAACTGTGAGTCCAATTAAACCTCTTTTATAAATTGCCCAGTCTTGAGTATGTCTTTATTAGCAGCATGAAAACAGAGTAATACAGTAAATTGGTACCAGGAAGAGGATGTTACTGAAAAGATACCTGAAAATGTGGAAGCAACTTTGGAACTGGGTAACACGGAGAGCCTGGAACAGTTTGGAGGGCTTGGAAGAAGATAGGAAAATGTGGGAAAGTTCGAAATTTCCAAGAGACTTGTTGAATGGGTTTGACCAAAAGCCTGATAGTGATATGGACAATCAGGCTGATAAGTGATAAGGTCCAGGCTGAGGTGGCCTCAGATGGAGATGAGGAACTTTTGGGGAACTGGAGCAAAGGTGACTCTTGTTATGTTTTAGCAAAGAGACTGGCAGCATTTTGCCCCTGCCTTAGAGATGTGTAGAACTTTGAACTTGAGAGAGACGATTAGGGTATCTGGTAGAATAAATTTCTAAGCAGCAAAGCATTCTAGAGGTGACTGGGGTGCTGTCAAAGGCATTCAGTTTTATAAGGGAAGCAGAGCATAAAAATTTGGACAATTTGCAGCCTGACAATAAGATAGAAAAGAAAAACCCATTTTCTGAGGAGAAATTCAAGCTGGCTGCAGAAATTTGCATAAGGGGAGTCAAATGTTAACCCCCAAGACAATGAGGAAAATGTCTCCAGGGTATGTCAGAGGTCTTCACAGCAGCCTCTCCCACTGCAGTCCTAGAGGCCTAGGAGAAAATGGTTTCCTGGGCTGGGCCTGGGGTCCCCATGCTGTCTGCAGCCTACGGACTTGGTGCCCTGTGTCTCAGCTGCTTCAGCCATGGCTGAAAGGGCCCAACACAGAGCTCAGGTCATGGCTTCAGAGGGTACAAGCCCAAAGTCTTGGCAGCTTCCATGTGGTATTGAGCCTGAGAGTGCACAGAAGTCAAGAATTGGGGTTTGGCAACCTCCACCTAGATTTCAGAAGAGGTATGGAAATACCTGGATGCCCAGGCAAAAGTTTGCTGCAGGGGTGGCACACTCATGGAAAACCTCTGCTAGGGCAGTGCAGAAGGGAAATGTGGGGTCAGAGCCCCCACACAGAGTCCCTACCAGGGCACCATCTAGTTGAGCTGTGAGAAGAGGGCCACTGTCCTCTAGACCCCAGAATGGTAGATCCACCAACAGCTTGCACCATGCACCTGGAAACGCTGCAGACACTCAAAGCCAGCCAGTGAAGGCAGCTGGGAGAAAGGCTGTACCTTGTAAAGCCACAGGGACAGAGCTGACCAAGACCATGGGAACACGCCTCTTGCATCAGTGTGACCTGGGTATGAGACATGGAGTCAAAGGAGATCATTTTGGAGCTTTAAGATTTGACTGCCCTGCTGGATTTTGGACTTGCATGGGGCCTGTGGTCCCTTTGTTTGGCCAATTTCTCCCATATGGAATGGCTGTATTTAACCAATGACTGTACCTCCATTGTATCTAGGAAGTAACTAACTTGCTTTTTATTTTACAGGCTCATAGGCAGAAGGGACTTGCCATGTCTTGGATGAGACTTTGGACTGTGAACTTTTGAGTTAATGCTGAAATCAGTTGAGACTTTGGGGGACGGTTGGGAAGGCATGATTGGTTTTGAAATGTGAAGACATGAGATTTGGGAGGGGCCAGAGGCAGAATAATACGGTTTGGCTTTGTGTCCCTACCCAAATCTCATCTTGTAGCTCCCATAATTGCCACATGTTGCCGGAGGGACCCAGTGGGAGACCACTGAATCATGGGGTGGGTCTTTCCTGTGCTGTTCTCATGATAGTGAATAAGTCTCACGACATCTGATGGCTTTAAAAAATGGGAGTTTGCCTGCACAAGCTCTCTTTGCCTGCCACCATCCACGTAAGACGTAATTTGGTCCCCCTTGCCTTCCACCATGATTGTGAGGCCTCCCCAACCATGTAGAACTGTATAGCCCAGTTAAACCTCTTTCTTTTGTAAATTGCCCAGTCTCAGGTATATCTTTATCAGCAGCATGAAAACAGACTAATACAGTAATAGTAAATACAGGATACCTACATGTGATAAAATTGCATAGAACTACATGCACATACACATACACACAAGTACAACTAAAACTGAGAACATTTGGATAATTTCAGGGGATTGTGTTAATGTCAATGTCCTGGTTGTGATATTACACTACAGTTCTGCAAAATGCTACCATTTGGGAAACTGGGAAAAGTATAAAAGGAGTCTCTCTGTATTATCTCTTAAATTGAATGTGAATCTATGACTATCTCAATAAAAAGTTTCAAATAAAATCGAATACAAAGCCAATTCTTACTGCAGTCTGTACCATTTTTGCTTAGATATGCCTCTAAGCAAAATGGTGATGAGGAATGTTCATTTTTAAGCAAATATTTTGCCATGCAAAGGTTAAGACAGCTGTGTCAATAGGCTACCCCACCATATGAGCTGGAAAGTGATAGTTTAAACAGTCTTTATTCAGATAGTCAATGAATACTTTATATTCTTTTCAAATAACATGCCAGTAGCCAATTCACTATATGAAAACCACAATCGTTAATTTTTTCCAAATCTGCTCTTTTTTTTTTTTGGCAATCCACTTCTATGAAAATGTAGAATTGCCACCTGGGCAGGAGTTTGCAAAAGGCTCTTTGATTTGCCCCACAGAAGGCTGACTTTGCTTTCTACACAAAGAGTGGTTATGCGATGAGCTCCTATTAATCTACAATCCATAATCCTATGATTTTAGGAGCAGGCTTGGTTATGAATTCCCTTCTCTGCTCCTCTGCTCATAAACTCATCTAAGATATCCGAATCATGAGAAGGGCACTCATTCCTCCAGCTTCTCAACAGTTTGCCACCATAGCAATCAGATCACATTTTTAAAATCCCGTTACTAACTCTAACACAGACACTTTCACGAATGTAACTTAACATTTTATCTTCTATTTTAGAAAGGGTTGTTCATAGGAAATAGCCATACGAAGACCTTTTCTGCATTTTTAAAGTATGAATAAAATGTGTTTGTTGTCTTCTATATTATTAAGTGTCTCATATATAACGAGTTTTTTAAATCAGGAATTTCTTTTTCTTTAGTGTTGGGGAAAACAAAACACCCACTTTGATAAAAAAAAAGTATAATTCCTTAGATTAGATAATGAGAAACATATAATCCAACATGATTTATTTTTGCCTTGACTACCGAGAAACTCAGATGTTTTGTTTTCATTTACGACTTTTAGTCTAGCCGAAGCTGCTCTCCTATTCTATGTACATCATTATAATGTCTTAAAAGTTGAATTTTTTAAACTGTTATTTAAATTTTAGCCAACTTGACTTTATTTGAATCCTGACAATAAAATCTTTTTTTGCAATACACCTTTAATTCTTTTTTACAAAAAGATAAACAATATGCTTGAAGGAAATAAGCCTATTAAAAGAACATGTGAGGGTTACTTCACGTGCTTGTGTTTCCACTTGAAAACTTGAGACTCAGCGATGTTTAGTTCCCCATTTTAACAATTTCATATATTTTTCTTGATTTAAAACAAATTGATTGCTCAGATGTGAGTTTAAATAACTAAGCCTAACTCATGTAGTGGACCTTAAAAAAAAATAAGAAAACACCCTGTCAGAGGTTCTCCAGATGGCTTCGTTTCTGACTCTAAATAAATGACTCCTGCATAAATATATTTTCTGCTTGGGTGTAAGCAAAATCACATAGGAAGAAAACTTATGATCACTAAAAGATATGCATTAATTTTTAAAATGACTAGGATGCAAAAGTCTATTAGGTCACCATTGAAAGCATCTCTCTCTTTTGTCTTGAGACAGAGTCTAGCTTTGTTGTCCAGGCTAGAGGCTAGAGTGCAGTGGTGTAATCTCAGCTCACTGCAACCTCCATATTCTGGGTTCAGGTGATTCTCCTGTCTCACCCTCCCAAGTAGCTGAGATTACAGGTGCACACCACCACACTCGTCTAATTTTTGTATTTTTAGGAGACATGGGGTTTCACCATGTTAGCCAGGCTGATCTTGCACTCCTGACCTCAGGTGATCCACCTGGAATGCATCTCATTTCTAATCTGACAGTTTGCAAACCAAAAAGCAAGGATAAAGGACATCACACATTTCTTGGCTTTATGGAGCAATCTTTGTTCTGGCCTTTTTCCAAGAGTCCAAGGACAGATTTTAATTCTGTAACAGTTGGTCTAAGCTCCTGCCAAGAATCTGTTTCCCAATTCCTCTCCATCTTTATTTCTGGCCTTATATCAAGAATGACTTTTATTGGAATTTTAGAAAACACTGGATATAGACCACTGAGCCATATGGTCTTCTAGCCTGATCCTCTATCTCCCCTTTCAGAGGCTACTTCCATCTTGAGCCTCTTAGCTGTGATTTTCACTGGTTTCTCTTGACAGAAATTCCCAATGTCAACAGTTTTGGGTGGTAGATTTTGGTAACTTCTCTGGTTTACCATGGCTTTCCTTGATGAGGACTCTTGCAGGTGTTAGTTCTAATAATGACCAACCTTTCAACAGTGTTCCTCACTTTTGTACAAATCTACCATGACCTTACATCTTAACTGAGGTCTGTTTGTGCAAGTACACACCAATACAGGAGAACCCAAACATTATTACTCCGCTCATTGCAAAAACTCCAGACCTCTACCTTTTTGCTCATAAGCTTTTTGATCCTCTTCATCTTATTCCTGGATTCCTGCTTGACTTTTGGATGCATAACTGATTTTTTGTTGTTGTTGTTCTGATTTTGATCCCAGCACATTTTCTTAGATATATACCATAGACTAAGCTCTCTGGGTACCTCCAGTTCCTATAGCTGAATAGTAACGATCTTGTGTAGTACCCCATAGACCTGTCCCACTCTCCCTGTAACCCCATTATGAGGCGCTACAGTTCTTTCATGGATCATATTCAAAGCCTCTTATGAATGCTAATTTCCAGTCCTTTAAGGGGGCTAGCCCTAGTAAAGGTAGAGAGGAGATACTCAGAGCTGCCGTACAGACATCTGCTTAGACGCAAAGCAGAAGTTCAATTCAGATATAAAGGAAACTTGACCAAACACTCAAATTCTTCTTTATTTTTCTTGCTCACACAGGGCACTCATCCGAATTGGATCACAGGAGCACCCTTAGCTATTTTTTGGTTCCCCCAGCTGGATAAATTAACTAAACTCTAATGGTCAAATAGGACGCCGCTTGTAAGATTGATTTTAAATACTTTGCTTAGGTGTTCCTACCACAGTGGCCTTCTTTCAATTCCCCATGTACACCAAATTCAATTCCTTCTATACACCAGATACAATTGCTTACTAGAAATTACACAATCTGGCTTCTATTCACTTCTCCATACTCTTCCTCTGCCATTTCCCTTCTCACCCCAGCCACTGTGATGTTCTTTCAGTTTTTCAAATGTTCTCACTGACATCTAGGAATTCATAGCTGCATTTGCTTTCAACTGACATTCTTTAGCCCCAGTTCTTGTTCATCCTTAGGTCATACCTCCCTTAACAACACCTCCTTAGCCCAAGTTTGAATTGTATGGTCCAGCTGTATGTATACACGGTATGGGGCTGCAGAGTATCATTATTTAACAGGAATTAAAATAACATCTGTTTAGCATTTTCAAAATGTTATCTGTTACAACTGTTTACTTGATAGTCTCCGTCATTAGACTGCAAGCTTTGTGAGGTCACAGGCTGTGTCAACATAGAAAATGGTCAATATGTATTTGTTAAATGAATGAATAGTCAAACTATAATTTTCCAATAAATCCCACTAATGAAGTGTCTTATTTCTTAGATTGGCTACACTATGGGAATATTGATCTTCTTTTGTGAACATGAAAAGCTTACCCTGCTGGCCTTGTTTGACTTCATCTCCCTATATCAGTGCTACAGCTGGGTTTTGTTTTGACAGTGAGAAGTAAAATGGGGTGGCCTTGGTTTTGAAGTAAAATAATATCCTGAAATAAAGAAAAAGCTCAGACAGCAGCTGTACCACCATGGTCACAGACTGAGCCTGTAGGCTTTGACTGAAAGGTACTTGAAAAGCCATTCCATTCTTTATCCTTTAAGTATGAAAACATTGATTTTGACAGTTTGTAGTCCAAAACACAGAAACCTCAAAGTTGGCAGAGAATGTTATCTAGAAGGCAATGTCTGACTGAATACTGAATTATTATCTCATTCCCACAAAACATCCTATCAGTCACTTTTGTTATGATTCTACCATATGTTTGAAATTGAGAGGATTTTAATAAACAGTAATTTTTCCTCTTAACTTTAAAATAATGTTTTTTAGAGTCAGTGGAAATGACAATAAAGATTTGAATTTGTTTTCCTCTAACCAACGCCAACCCCATTTTTGCAAAATCACCAACTGTGGTATGCTCTGCTTTCCCCCCCACCCCCCACACTCCAATAGAAATGTGTTTATGTATCTAACCAAAATAGAAACAATCCCTGTAATCAGTTCCCTCGGAAATGAAGAAAACATTGGCTCTTCCTTCAGAAAGAGGATGTTGGTTCATGGGAACAAGTACCAGCAGTGAGTCCTGACCAAAATACAGGGAGCACTGATGTTTTTTTAAAAATCAGGTATTTGTATCAGAACAGGATTCAGCTACTTCAGAAGGTTTAATACCTGTCGAGAAGAAAAACATTTAAGTCTCGAGTTCATCACATCTAATTAATAGGTTCAGTTAATCAAATTTTTGAAGGTGTACCATTTTACCCCTAAATCTTTTAACAATGAAAAAAAAAATCATTTTAACCTCTGACTTCAAAAATCCAGAATAACTTTCGAATAGTTTTATTATTAATGCAGGCAACTGCCCAAGCAAATACATTAATCTTATTCAACATCTTCAGATCTTCAAATATTGTCCTGAGACCTGAGATCAGAACCACAGATCCTACAATTTTCAGATCCTACAATTCTCAGATTCGTTCTGAGGTCCTGGAGCATGTCTAACTCAAGAGCCAGTATAATGAAATGGAGCAAGGGGATGGTTCAGTGAACAGTGAGACCAGCCCACTGTGAGTAAGATATAGAAATGAGTGTTAATGATGAGAAAGAAGAAAATATGGCAGATTTTAGACTTGAGCTGAGCCATAGACTATCTTAGGACACTAACCCAAGGAGAGATGTCTGAAGCAGGTACCTCATTTGCATTCTTGAGTTGAGAGCAACTTGACCAAAAAGGGCCAGCGCCGGGCAGGGAATGTTCTGCTTATTACTCTGAGCAAAATGGTCTCCTTTTTACCTGTTGCACGTCCATCATGTGTGCTATCTAGTGATACAGCTGTCTTTTTATGCATCTTGAGGCCAACATCTGTGCCTTATGATAATATATACTACCATGTAACAATGCCTGGCACAGAATAATATGCAAAAATTTTTTAAATGGATGAATAAAAGAATGTTTATAATACTCAAGTTATAATACTTGAGCTTCAATGGAACAAATCACTGAAAAGTATACCTTTGGCATCATTCAAACTGTATATTTAGATTATATACAATTTGTTTCTTAATTAATGCCTTTGAATTCATGAATTTAAGGAAAACAGTAAGTCACCAACAGAAAAATGTGAGACCATGTCTTCTTATTTGGAGTATGCTGGTATTTAAATGGAACAATACTCAGCATTTTAAAACACTCAGTTCGAAGCTATTTCTGCTTTCTCATTTTTGCTTATCTTCATCCTTGTCACCAGCACAGTCACACCGTTTTTATTCTACAGCATTAGTTCACCTTTAAGCGAAATGTGGTGCTTCCTCTCTTTGGCCATCTTCTGTTCCAGCTTCCTCCACAACTACCCCCATCATGCTCACTAAAGCCACCTTTCACCATCACTGTTCAACAAAACATTTATTAGCAATAAGAGCAATAGTCACTGGCCTTTATTATCTCTGGAACATGACAGACAGATTAGATTAGCTAATCTTAAAACAATATTTTACAGATAATAAAGCTAAGAGTTTAGAAAACTTACATAAATTCTCCATGATCACATGGATGTCAAAGCTGCTGTCCTTAAAATACAAAGGAAACTCAAAAGAGGGGTTAATGTGGGAGTAGTAAGTTTGGTATTGGCAGGTGATGACACATTGGTAATTGTTGATGCTATGGAAATGCATGAAATAACTAATTTAGGGAGAGAGCATTGAATAAGAATAAAGGATGCCAATGTTTACACAGCACAACCCACAGTTGTAAAGAAAAAAAATTGAGTGATAGTGTTGATTTTATAAAGAGGTCTAGAAAAGTGAGGATTGAAAAAGTGGTTCTGGACTTGTCAATTATACAACTACTGGTAATTCTAACAAGGTCATTTTCTAAGAAGTTGTGGAGATAGAAGTCAGTTTGCATTAAAAGATCACGAAGGTAAGAGCAAATACCGATAAATCTTATACAAATTTTGGTTTCAAAGGGAAGAAGAGACAAAGCAGTAATTTGTGGTAAAGGCAGAATCAAGAGAAGATTCTTTTAGTCTTTTTTTGGCTTATTTTTAAGGGGGAGGAGACAACTATAAAATATGAATATGAAGCCACAAATAACTGACTTAACAAAGGCCTAAAGTGGGAGTGGAAGGATTAGCTCAGGGACATGAGATGGGAGGAGGTAGTGGTGGGTGACATTATAAATACCGGAAGGATAGAGAAGGGAAATAATGGGCTTTATTTTATCCATGACTTCAGAGGTAATATCATACAGTCAAAATGAGAAAATGGGTAGGATAAAGAATTACAGGAAAATTGAAAACATTTGAAACTATCTGAGCATAGAAAAAGAAAAGAAACTGAAAATAAATAAAGGACTGCCTGGAAGAATCAAGAGCCCGGATGAAAACGGGAATCACCATAAATTTCTCAATTTTCCCTACAGAACCCAAGGTTGGCAAGTTCCCTGCCCACCACAGCTCTTAAAATCATTCTTTCTAGTAAGAGGATTTGAAGATGGGAAGCCAAATTGGCCAGATCGGGAGGCTCCACTCTGTGAAATCAGCTGCATTCAAGACACAGTAAGGGGTTAAAAGCCAGACGCAGTGCTCAAGTGGTACAACAAAGTAAACGCCTAACTTTATCTTTGCCTTCTCCACCTCCATCTATTAGTCCTTCCCAGAGTATGGTTATCCTTCACTTTCCTTTCTTTCTTGTCACCTATTTTTCCCCAAACTCTACCGAAGTTGTGCCAGTCATAAAATTACAGCAGAAAAATGCCTGTGTGTTGTTTACAAATCCATCACGTGGTTGGTGAATATTTTTATATTATGTTGTCTCGGGTCAATGTGGAGGATAGAAAGCCAGTCACAAGACTGAGCAATCATTCCTAAGACCTGCCAAGCAAAGAATCCCGTTGCAGAAATGTTGATGGTGTGGGAGCACTTTGTGGTTTCACTGGGTTGCTAATCACAACATTGCAACTGTGAAGATTTTCTCTGGACTTGTAATTCTACATATATTAATAGTACTCCCATGTCTACAATGTGGGTTTAAAATCATTTTAAATTAACTTGCACTTATGAAGTAAAAAATTATATTCAAATATCCCCCACCCCCTACACACACACATTCACCTTTAAAAATTATCAACTTCTCACTAAGTCAATCTTTTCTCTAGACAAAAATTTGAGGTAATTTAGATATAGGCTAATTTTAATTGTATTTTTAATATTTTATTAATTCAGATGGTTCACTAATTCTAACTAGTCTTGGTCATAGTGTTTTATTATAACTTTATTTTAGTTTTATCTTTTGAAGTATAAATTCACTTCATTCGTATGAAATTCCTGAAAATAAAAACTTATTTCAAAAATGTCAATCTATAATGCTTTGTTTTTGGATCAGAGGTTTCATTTTAAAAGAAGTAATTTTCAAAAGCCATGAAAGTTCCTGTCTCATAAGCCGAGTTAAGATAAAGAAAAACCTTTACCAGACAGCACTTTTCAAGCCATGTATGAGATAGTCTATCTACTTAAATAAATCACATCTGTTATAAAAAGACAACAATAATTTTAGTATTTACATTTTGCATTAATTCTGTTAAATTATTTTTATTACATTTTTGTTATTTATTGTGATATCATTTTAATGGAATTTTACTATAAGTTAAATAACCTTAACTTTCTCTTCTATTTCAGAGTGCTTGCCTAATGATGAGCTCTGTAAATTTGCCATTTCTGGAATCTACACTAATTCTGTTAATACTTTTAGAATGGCCTGATTATAATTCTCGATAATGCTGCAAACTTATTCATGCTACAAACGTAATTTGAGGACTAGCCGGACACTGTGATAGACATAATAATCCAGAAATGCACCCTACCTTTGCGCTGGAAAGCCTCTCTTCTCCTCTCCTAACCCTCTGTGTGAGGGATCCCCAAGGCCTTCTCCTTCAGAACTTGGCTCAAACATCCCCTCCCCAGAAAGGAGACCCGTGCACTGCCCCCATTGAGTTGTGACAGGTGCTCCCCTCACCAGCATGTACTTTGAATTACTCTCATAAAGTCATCTTCCTTCATGAGAATCTATTTTTCTGATTGGATCCTTCACCCAAATGCAAGCTCCTCCAAGGCAGAGTACATTTCTGGACAGCAACTGGGGATCCATGAAAAGGTCAATATGGCTGGATTTTTGGGTGCAAAGGAGAAGGACAGGGGCTTATCTTCCCTGATTTTATAGTTATTTGAAGATTGGATTTTAATCCTAAAATTCAAGTTGCTTCCACATTGAGAAGAAAATTTATATCTAAGAGTTTGAAGTCACAGCTCCTCCGTTTTTGAAAACAAGATGAGAAATTGTCTTTTAATCATTTTTTAACTTTGGGAAAGGAAATGTTCAAAGAACAAAATTTTAAACTGTGGCACCCTTCTGAGGAGGAAAGTTACATACAGCAGAGGGAGCAGAGGGTCCGCAACGCCGGCAGAGCAAGAAGCAGGGGAGCTTCAGCACTGTGAGTTCTTTAGGAGCACCAGGTTGCAGTGGCTTGACAGGGCTGTCCCAGAGATGTTTCCTAGTAATGAAGGAAAGCCTCATGAAGGGCTGTCTCCTTCCTGATTATTTTACTTTTAACCCAACACAACAAATAGAAGGCAGATTTCCCAAACACACCAAGGAAGTTGAATGGCCTGAAGAAAATCTGACATCTGCAAATCAGCATGGACTAGCTCTCAAATACTTTGCATGAATAATAAATGAAAATGGCAGCTCAAGCAGGACAGGCAGGTGAGAAAAACAAAACAAAAAAAACCCCAAAAAAACAAAAACCCAAAAGCCTGGGCAGGAGATAAGTACCTGATAAAATCATTCTTTTCAAGGAATGCCAGGAACCCAGATCTGAAGGTTGACCACGTCAACCTCTTCAGTCTCTGACTCCTCTCAAGAAAAAAATGTGATAAATAGATAAGACTAAATTATAATTAGCATTTCAGTAGTTGTTTATACAGTACTTCAAGGTCCTTAAAAGCAGTTCGTTCTAAGCTTCTTAAATGTTTGGGCATGCTATTAATTTGTATTATAAAGATGACAACTTATTTAGCAAATGTACACAGCAGTCTAGCCAATTATGACGAACTTCAAAATAGTAGAGTCCAAACCAATAGACTTTATTGATGTGTGCTTGCCCACACTACTAATTTAGCATTTGAAGTTAAATTTGAAAGCAAAGCCCTTAATGTGAAGCTGCATCAGTTATTAACTAAGGATTTATGCATTCTTACACATTAAGTACATATATACAATGCATTTTAAGATGAAAAGAAAACTTTAAACAGGCCGGGCACAGTGGCTCAGGCCTAATCCCAACACTTTGGGAGGCCGAGGTGGGCAGATCACCTGAGGTCGGGAGTTCAAGACCAGCCTGGCCAACGTGGTAAAACCCCACCTCTACTAAAAGTACAAAAATTAGTCAGGCATGGTGGCAGGCCCCTGCAATCAGGAGGCTGAGGCAGGAGAACGCTTGAACCTGGGAGGCAGAGGTTGCAGTGAACCAAGATCACACCATTGCACTCCAGCCTGAAGGACAAGAGCCAGACTTCATCTCAAAAAAAAAAAAAAAAAAAAGAAAACTTTAGATAGACTATAAAGTGTGATGAACTCCTAGTCAATTGGCAAGTGCTCTCTTTTCCTAAAGATTCAAGCAGAGAAGGATCAGTCATTGGATAGGAGGTATCCAAGGCTCCAACTGCTTGGGAGGCAGAACTCTCTAGATCTGGGAATCACAGCTCTAGGTAGGGGCCAACTCAGGAATTACTGTGAAGCCCTTGAAATCTTCAGATACAAAATATACCTTAAGACGTTCTAATAAAAAGTTTTGGGTAGAGGTCTAGAGACAGCAGATTTAAAACATGGGTGAGGCTCTGACAAAACTTGATGATAGTGCAGATAGTACACTTTGCTGATGATTTCAAAATCTGAGCTAAAGCACTGCTCCCAAACTAAGAATTAATGTGCTACGATAAGCCTAAACTTATAAAAAATCATTGTTGAACTCTGCTTTCTAAGTAAGACCTTTAGGGGTACTTTGACTTTTTTAGTTGTTAAAACCAGTACTAAATTGGATATTATCTTCATCCAATGTAAATGTGTTCACCATTTTATAGGTGGGAAGCATGAAGCCAGGGAGATAAGGCATTTTCCCTACATCATACAGCAAATAAACAACAGTTTGTAATATAATTCAAATATCTTCATTCAATAACTGGAAACCACAACAGTCATATAGCTAACCATTCTTGAGCATGGTTTTTAATTCTTCATATGATTTTTTTGTATTTATTTTCCAATATATAATGTAGGTACTACTGTCATTCTCATTTCACATCTGGGGAAATGAAGCAGAGTGGCTATACAACCTCTTTGAGGTCACACACAGCTAGTAAAAAGAGAGGTAGGAGTGAAATTCAGGCAGCCTATCTCCCCAGTCCCTGGTCTTAACCACTATACCCTCACCCTTTATTTTTCTACCAACTTCCCCATTGTAACTGTTTGTGGGTGCTTTATTTATTAAATAACCATAAATGACCCAGGTGTAGAGCAAGTCCTCCAACAGTGCAAAGGCAAAATGAAACCACTAGGGTGTCTTTTTTGTCTAATTATCAATAACCAGGATCTGCCCAAAGAAGGCAAATGCACCCCCCACCCCCCCCACAACCCACAATTCTTGTCATCACTTGTGGTCTCTTGGTTCAGGGCCTCAGTGCTCTGAGAATTCCTAACTCTACCAGAATTCACATTAATTTTACTGAGGCATTCTCTTGATGTACACAGTTGTCTGTTTTATAGAAACATAAACACATTTCACCACTCACTGTTGCTTAAATACCCTCTATGATATTCTTGCCAAATGGCCTAGAAATTTGAAACCTCCCATGGTAGCTCATTCCATGTTTGAACAACTTTAAATGTCAGAAATTTCTTCCTCACATTGAAACTAAATCGATCTGTAGCTGCCTTTTATTTTCCCTAGTTATAACTTCTAGGTTTAATCTGATTTTTCTTATTTTGAGCATTAAATAAAAAAGACAGGCCTCATCTCCAGGAAAAAAAAATTTAGACATGAATAAAAACTTTTACAGTCTTTTGGGGAATTGCAGGGTTCTGAAGGCCTATGAATGGTCTATGGACTTTGGGCTTAGACACTCTTAATAACAGCCCTTCAAATACCTTACGACAAGTATGTTCCCCTCTTTACTGATATACTGTGTTCAAGTACTTATACCTGTCTTCTCTCTCCACAGAATTGCATCTGCTTAGATTTTGCTGCTCATTTCAGCCCATGGAAACCTTTCTAAATCCAATTCTATGATCTAATTTATTCACTTCCCCTCCTTGGAGTTGCTTTTAGGCTTCATCAGCATGCTCTAGTCTTTTCATCACAGCCAATGGAAAGATACGGGTTGGGAAACAGCTGGAAACAAAACACTGCAGTTGGTAACTAGCAACCTGCCTGTCAAAGAATGTCATTCAGTAAGTAGGATGTGCCCACGACATTTTTTGCAAAGATCATTTACCGGAACCAAAGTCCATGAATACACAAGGAAGTGTGCATATTTAACAAACAGAATATAATCATATGCAGTTAACTTTATTCCCGAAAGAGATCTGCTTTTGTTTTGTTTTCTTCTAGGTTGGCTTAGGTCAGGAATTGGACTAACCAACTCAGGGAGTATGAAAACACATGAGCCACATGATTAAGAGTTTAAGTACTGATTGCAAAATTTCCTTTTACAGTCTAGCATGTGACCTTATGAAGCTCACATATTTTCCCAGGTCTGAAGACCCCAAAACTTTTAGCCTTCCTACATAAATAGAATGGCTACCCAGTGGCCATCCTTTTGGCTTGAAAGATTCTCATGGACACTAATTTAAATGCCATGTTTGATATTAGGGGATACTTTAGTAGTTTAATTTACTTGTTTTAAAATAAACTTTTTCATGCTTTGAGGGCAACTTTTACTTCTAGTGTTCTAGAGTTTTACGGACAAATTCACATTCACCCTGTCCATATACTCCATAGATTTTATAAATGAAGTCATATCCCTTTTAGTGTTTATCATTTCAAAACTAAGAGTTGTAATGAAGCCAGCATTGAGGAGTAGAAAGAAAATTGAAAATGATCTGTCAGGGGATCCTATTCTGTTATTAACTACCCAAGAGATTGTGAACAATTAAATTATCCTTTCTGGGCCCCTTATTTCTCATATGTAAAAAAAAAAGAGATTGTGACTTCTTCTCTAAGGCCTCCTCCATTTTTCAAAATTCTGTCTCTTCTCATTTTCTTAAATTAGAAGGGTGTACTAAACCATCAGAAGTAAAACAAACAGGCCAGATGCAGTGGCTCATGCCTGTAATCCTGGCACTTTGGGAGGCCTAGTGAGGCAGATCGCCTGAGGTCAGGAGTTGGAGACCAGCCTGGCCAACCAACATGGAGAAACCCCATCTCTACTAAAAATACAAAACTTAGCCAGGCATGGTGGTGGGCACCTGTAACCCCAGCTACTCAGGAGGCTGAGGCAGGAGAATCACTTAAACCCTGGAGGCCGAGGTTGCAGTGAGCCGAGATTGCGCCACTGCACTCCAGCCTGGGAGACCGAGTGAGGTGAAACTCCATCTCAAAAAAAAAAAAAAAAAAAAAAAAAACTAAGACAAAGAGCAGCATCTGGATTCCTTTCTGTGCATTAAACTGCAAACTTCAAAACAAAGTATTATTTTAATACACAAGAACTATCATACAATATAATTTCATTTTATTCATGGTACACAGTAGATCACAGGATACAATCCCTCTAACTCAGTGGTTCCTAAACTTGGTTGCAGGTTGGAAACAACTGGAGAATTTTTAAAATGGCTTTTGCCTATATCTTAATGTATTAACCTATGTTCACACTACTATACAGATACTACCTCAGGTTGGGTAATTTATAAACAAAAGAGGTTTAATTGACTCACAGATCTCCATGGCTGGGGAGGCCTCAGGAAATTCACAATCATGGCAGAAGGCGAAAGGGAAGCAGACACCTTCTAGGCATCAGGAGAAAGAACAACGAGCAAGGAGGGGAAACCTCCACTTTTAAACCATCAGATCTGGTGGTTTAGTCTGATTTAATTGGTAAAGGTAATAAGGCCAGATGGAGCAGCAAGAGTATTAAAACTTCTGCAGGTGCAAACAATTGCTCAAACTCCTAGTCCTCAATTCTGGCTGCATACAAGAATCACCTGGTGATTTTTTCACACCTGCCAATGCCTCGCCCCACCTCCAGATTCTGATTTAATTGGCCTGTGGGACCTGGGCCTTGATAGGCTTTAAAACTCTCCAGGTGGTTGTGATGTGCAGTCAGCATTGAGAACCATTCTTCTATTCCCTACCACACAAGCTCTATCTAGTTGATCATCCTGACCTCCTACTCCACCCCACACTGGCCACTCATTGAATTAAAGAACCTTGGACCTTACTACAAGGTACAACTCTACCTTCATTATATCAACCTGGTGCCAACTTCCTGCTTTTTCTCTAGGATCATAATCCTTTTATCTTGTCAATTAAAAACTGCTCCCTATCCTGTGACTTTACTTGTCTTTTGATCTCTCAAAAGCTTCTTTTCAGATTGCAATCCCACTCCTTTCTATCACTTCCTGTCTGCTTCATTCATCACTCTCCCCAGTAGTTTGAGTGCTTTTGCCTATTACTTCAAACTTCTGGATTATCCTGACCAAATTTCTGCTATGATTCCAAGGAGAATTATTGAGAATCTAAATAATATTAAAGAGAATCTAAAAGAGACATCAAACTGAAAAAAATCTCATTATGGCCAACAAACAACCAAATGCTGGGCATAATGTAGCAAGATAATTAAAAACTCACACACATGCATTAGAATGATTTATAAAAGATGACACTTTCTTCCATGCAACCTTGATTGTAGTTTTGGCCATATGCTTTAAGAAAAATAAGGATCAACCCAGAAAAAGAAGAGATGAGAACTGCATATTATCAAGGGAATTAAGAAGTTACCAAAAGAAGACGAAAGCAAAAGTTAGGACTTTATTATAGAAAAATGAAGGCTGGCCGGGCGCAGTGGCTCAAGCCTGTAATTCCAGCACTTTGGGAGGCCCAGATGGGCGGATCACGAGGTCAGGAGATCAAGACCATCCTGGCTAACACGGTGAAACCCCATCTCTACTAAAAAATACAAAAAACTAGCTGGGCGAGGTGGCGGGCGCCTGTAGTCCCAGCTACTCGGGAGGCTGAGGCAGGAGAATGACGTGAACCCGGGAGGCGGAGCTTGCAGTGAGCTGAGATCCGGCCACTGCACTCCAGTCCAGGAGACAGATCGAGACTCCGTCTCAAAAAAAAAAAAAAAGAAAAGAAAAATGAAGGCTGAGGGTGAATCACTTGTAAATGGGGACTAAAATTATATTGTCTCAACTATGGAATACAAAGGTGAAAAAAGAATGTTCTAGGAAAAATGAAAGGTAATATCACATAGCAATTATTTTTAAAACCCTAAAGTACTTGTACAAAGTAAAAAATAAATAGGTTTGTTGAATGCTTAGGTAAATTTGAATTTTTTTTTTTTTTGAGATGGAGTCTCACTCTGTCACCCAGGCTGGAGTTCAGTGGCACGATCTTGGCTCACTGCAGCCTCCAACCCCCGGGTTCAAGTTATTCTCCTGCCTCAGCCTCCCGAGTAGCTTGGGACTACAGCTGTGTGCCACCACACCCGGCTAATTTTTGTATTTTTAGTAGAGACGGGATTTCACCATGTTGGCCAGGATGGTCTCGATCTCTTGGTCTTGTGTTCGGTCTGACTCGGCCTTCCAAAGTGCTGGGATTACAGGTGTGGGCCATTGCGTCTGGCCAAATTTGTTGATTGAGGCACAGTGGAGTTTGCAGAATGTAAGAAAAAAATACTAACATTTAGGGAGACCTTTAAGAGTTTGTAAAGTATCTTCATATGCATGTTCTTCAAGTTTTATAGAAAAATCAGAAGTTAGTGGTGTTCTGAATAGTTTGAGGCCAGTATTGTGAAGGCAATCATCATCTGCTCCCACAAAAGCGCCTTTAAGATGCTGTCTGAAATGTCATACTATGCCAGTCAGACCTTTACTCTAGTGGTATTTCTATTCTTGTGACCAGAGGTGAATTTACCACGAAGCTAATGAAGCTTTAAGGTTTAACCTCCTTTTTTCCAAGAGGCTCTTTCCAAAGCCCTCAAGAGCCTGGCAATGGTTCCCACAGTCATATATTTTTGTGAAGTAGCAAACATAAATTATGGTAATTTGTTGTAATTTTTTATCTTAAATGTTTACTTTTGTACATAGTCTGTATTGGTAATTTTGTATTATTTTTCTTAAAGATGGAATATGTACCCACTTCTGCTTATGATCCATTATTACTAAGTCATAGAGTCCTGCCAACCACTGAAAGACCATTAATATCCCCTCCTCCTTCTCCAACAACACTCAGCCTTTGCATTTTAGCCATTCCTCGCTCTCTCCTCAGCCATCTTCCTCATTTCTGATGATGGCCTCCTCACAGAGAATGTCTTTCCAGAGAAGACACAGAGCATTAGGTAAAGCCTTCCAATTATTCTTTTACTCTCTAAGTGGTCTTTCCCTGTACCATTTCTCGTCCTTTTCCTCCATCTTAGCGAAGCTGCAGAACTGGACTTCTACATCGGAACTCCCACCTCCTCCCTGTAGGACCAGCTCTCCCCTCTCAGTCCAGTCACCCTCCCTTCTCTTGCTATGACGGAGGGAGTGGGGGCTTTCCTGTTGCCTTTCGGTACCCTCAGCACTTTCAGCTTTTATGGTCTCATTTAGCAGTTTCTCTCTTCTAATTTTCCATGTCTTTAACCAAGAGGAAAAGTACAGCAAAAACTGAAAATGCCTTTCATCCTGAGCTGTTTGGGCACAAACATCCCAGAAGGAAGGGAGGGAAGAAGATTTGTAGCAGCTGATCCTGGACCAAGCTTGGGAGCATCTAGTGCTTTCCCTCGCTGTAGATGTTGCCAAAATAGACAGTGAGAAACGTAAAAAGGAGAAAAAACAGCATGATAGTTTTGTGGGTTTTTTATTTTTGTTTTTTTATGTTTGTTTTTCCTCCCCCCCGCCGCCCCCGACAAAGTGTGGTTTAGGTACACCTGGTTCTAAAGTCAGCCTGAGTTAGAGAGAAAGGGCAATCTGGGGATGTGTGTCCCCGAGGAGGGATTCTTTACACACCTCTGCACGCCATAGAACCAGGTCAGAATCACTGCTGAGCACTGATTCCAAAGTTCAGCCACGAAGATTTCAGTGTGTTCACACCACACTACCCACCCAACACAGAAAAGGGGTAAACTTTTATTTAGCAAAGATTTCATAACACAGGCTTAAGCACAAAGAGCTGCAGTACTTAGAAGTTTGTCTAGAAGATGTATTATGTACACTATCTCAGAATATTTTTGTTATCATGGTTTATTCTGCATTAACTGATAGTTAATACTAACTAGTGGTTCTGCAAAATGTTTACAATATGTTATAATGCTATAATCTCTTAATTTTCTTCCTAGTAAAAAACTTCTGTTTAAATCAGATTAAATAAAGATTTTAATAAAAAGACATTTAAATAAGAGTTCAGGGAGTGATTAGCATTGTGGCTGAACAGAAACACACAGTCTGCCAAGAAAAAACAAAAACAAAACCAGTTGAAGGGATTTGAACTTTGCCCTAGATTTCAGTCTATGAATTTGCAGTACTTTAATGTGGCATATTTTGTTCAACCTACAAAAATCCACAATGTATATGGCAGTCCAAGAGAGTGAACTTTTTGTTGCTAAATATTTAGTACAATAAAACATTAATGCTGTGCTAAAGTTATATGTTTTCACTTATTCAAGAAAAAACTGCTGATTTCCGGGTGCAAGTGATTCAGTAATTAAAATAAATTAAATTACAAGCAAACACATAGCCGTAGATATTTTTTCACATGCCATTTGATAGTTCTCCAGTACTAATTTGAGTACTGCTGTGCTGGGGATTTAAAAAGAGCATACAAATAGTAACCAAAGCCTGAAAACTCCTGACAATGTTAACATTCTTAACATAGAATCATTTTTGCTAAGTGTATGCATCTTGACTTTTGCTCACTCATCACTGTCACCCTGGCCACTTAACTTTCAATATCAGAAGGTGCACATTCACTGAAAATGCTGAAACACAATGATATGAGATAGTTGTGCAATCTCTTGCTTAGAATTACCTAACAAAGAAAGCTCGATGACTAACACAGAATTTGGTCTATTACTAACATTGGCTATTTTTCACTCTATTCTTTACCTGAGTTCTACAAGGCTACATTGCCTGTAACATGAGAAAACAATTGGCCACACAAAAATGCAGGTCATATTTTCTATTATATTAGACTAAGGCTTACAGCATAGCATATGCATGTCTGTAAAAGACAACCAAGATATACAAGCTGAAAGCAGTAACTGGCATGACAACACTTTCCTAAAAGGATTGGACTAGTTCCTTAGAGTTTATGACAATGGAAATGAACTCATATTCAACAGTCATCAATGCCACTTAAGGCACATGCACACTGAAAGGGCATTGTGGCCCAAACATCATGGAACACACAGCACAAAAAGTTGGGCAGACCCACCTCCTTTATAGCAATAGCCACAGCAATCATCTTTCGAATCTGAGAGAAATACACCAGTACACCAGTACTCAGGTTAGTAAATATTTGTTACAAAGGGTTGAAAACAGTTTGATGTATTCTGTGTCTCCTTTTTGCCCACTGTACCTTGCTGCCCTTTTACTTTTCTTACTTCTGTGCTTGGCATATAGTTGAGTTTTATGTACAATAAGCATGATAGAAGAAAAGTGGATAATTTGGGATACAATGTAGCTAGGTTTAATTCCTAAAAATTAGAATTTTTAAGGATATTTGAATTGGGAGAATTATCCAGAGGGGAACTCTAAAAGGTGACCTATTTTTAGTGCAACTCAAAAAGGTGTCATTAATTAATTCATTAATTCGTTCAACAAATATTTATTGGCTATCTTTTGTATACAAGGCATTATGCTATGCTCCTATGACTCAGTGATCAAGGGGACTGCTGTAGTTTGAATGTCTCTTCCAAAATTCATTTTGAAATTTAATTGCCATTGTGATGGTATTAAGAGGTAGGACCTTTAAGAGGTGATTAGATCAGGAGGGCTCTGCCCTCATGAATGGATGGATTAATGCCATTATCATGAGAGTGGGTTACTGATTGTGGGACTGGGTTCCTATAAACTAATGAAGTTTGGCTCCCATCCTTTCTGTCTCACAAGCTTGCTTGCTCTTCTACCTTCCACCATGGGATGATACAATACGAAGGCCCTGGCCGGATGCTGGCACCATGCTCTCTGTCTTCCCAGCCTGCATAAATAATAAATAAATAAATTTCTGTTATTAGTTACCCAGTCTCCGATATTCTGTTATAGAGTCAGAAAACAGTTTAAGTCAAGGACAAATCTGGACACAGATCTCACCAAATTTACATTCTAGAGGGGAAAATAGTTTTTTAAAAAAGAGCACATAAATAATGACATAATTATAACTGTGATCAGTGTTCAGATGGAAAACAATGTTGGAAAAATTAAAAGGTGAGCACCCAATCATGCAGGACCTTGTAAGCCATATCAAGAATTTCTTTCGTATCCTAAGAGAAATGGAAAACATTTTAGGATTTAAATCAGGGATATCACTTTTTTTTTTTTTTTTTTTTGAAACAGAGCCTTGCTCTGTATCCCAGGCTGGAGTGGCATGATCTCAGCTCACTACAACCTCTGCATCCCAGGTTCAAGTGATTGCCCTACCTCAGCCTCCTGAATAGCTGGGATTACAGGCCCCCACCACCATGCCTGGCTAATTTTCATTTTTAAAGACTAGTGGTCTATACGTAGAAAAAAATGGAGGAGATGAGCAAAGAAAAATGATGGCAGAGTGTGAGTGAAAGTAAAGGTCCAGTTGGGAGGCTATTGCTATAGTTCATGAAGGAGATGGTGGCAGCTGAGCCAGAAGCACAGCAATGGATATATGAAGAAGTAGACAGTCGCAAGGTTCATCTACAAGGTAATGCCTTGACAGGTGTTTTAAACAGACAAGAGTCAAGGATAACATTAGCATTTCTGTTAGGAGCAATTGGGAGAATAGGGGGTAGGGAAATTGAGACTGTATAAATTAAGAGTAGATTTGATGGACTAAAAAATGAGTTCAAATCCTGACATGTTAAAATTGAAATGTATGGGCCGCGGATGGTGGCTCACGCCTGTAATCCCAGCACTTTGGGAGGCTGAGGCGGGCGAATCATGAGGTCAGGAGATCAAGACCATCCTGGCTAACATGGTGAAAAGCCCGTCTCTACCAAAAAATACAAAAAACTAGCCAGACGTGGTGGCGGGCACTGTAGTTCCAGCTACTCAGGAGGCTGAGGCAGGAGAATGGCATGAACCTGGGAGGTGGAGTTTGCAGTGAGCCGAGATCGCACCACTGCACTCCAGCCTGGGCGACAGAGCAAGACTCTGTCTCAAAAAAAAAAAAAAAAAAAATTGAATGTATGAAAGGTATCCAAGAGTAAGTAACATTTACTTAGTAACACTTACTAAGTAAATATTGCAGTAAATACTTACTTACTTAGTAAGTAACACTAAGTAAATATTGTCTTTGGAGCTCAGAAATGTCTGTGTTTAATATTGGTGTATATTATGTATATTCAATCTCTAAACCATTGGTGCATATATAACATTTTTTATAAGCTGTGGGAGTGGAAGAGCCATCATAGGAAAATAATATGGGATTAGAAAGAAACAAGGGTCCAAGACTGATCTTTGAAGAACTTTAATTTCTAAACAGAAAAGGTGGCACTCCCAAAGTAGAATGAGAAGGTTTGGCCAGATGCGGTAGCAGGAACACTAGATTTTTGTGTTATAGTAAGTTGTGTGTTACAGAAGCCATGGAAAGAAAGACTATCAAATGAGGAGAATGATCACTCAGGGAAAACCAAGTATGGGGAAGATTGGGAATAGATATTGGATTTTGTAATACGGATACCATTGAGATCTTAGCCAGAACAATCTGAGTAGTGTGGTGAATTGGGGGAGACTTAGCTATGAAAGGGAAGTGAAGGCATTGGGGAAATGTGCACAGATAACTCTTTCTAGAAGTCTGATCATGGGTAAGATCTTGAGGTTCTATCCTGGGTTATGTAGCCTGCATTTCTCCATTTGTAAAATGAGGATGTGAATATAACCATACTCAGAAAACAACTTGAGAAAAACAAGGGTAAATCCCTGTGCTTGGCACCATTCTGATCAGTTAAGTTCAAATAAGATTTACTGTGCATGTGCTAGATTCCAGGATAAAAAGATAACTAGGACGAGTGCATTCTTGCCAAGAGCTTATGATTTAATGAGGGAGACAGAATAAAATATGTGCATTTAAGAAAATGTGGTACATTTGAAAATGAAAGTACACCTAATATATTATGAGAATAAGGAAGAGAGCATTTCTCAACCAGGGAATTTGAGAAGCTTTCTAGAGAAAAAGACACATGAACTAAGTTATGAAAGAAAAAATGGGAATTACTCAGGTGGTGAGACGAAGCAAAGATACACCAGAGAGGGAAATTACGAACACAAGTAAAGGCCCAGAGATATAAAACACAATTAAAATTCTTCATACACCCTGCCCATGTACAGGGAATCTACAAACACATCGGTAACTAGACTATATAGTCGCAGTATGAGAGTTAAGTCTGGAGAGGCAAGCTCGTGGATCATTTGTGTGCCATGTTAGGAGTATTTGACTTTATATGCAAGTAACTGGGTTCAAATCCAAGATCAACAACGTGTTAGTGCTGTCATTTTGGGTGAGTTACTTAAACTTCCTGAGCTTCAGTTTCCTCAATGAGAGTGTTTATTTTCAGGTTCTTTAAATGAAAACTTAAATAATACCTACATCCCAGCAAAGACGTAATTAACTCTCAATTAAAATTAAAAATTGTTATTAGAGGAGAAAGTAGCCTTAGACAATTTCATCCAATCTGTTTATTCTGCATATAAGGAAATTGAGTGCTAGGGAGATTGATAACTTATCCAAGTTAATGCCTTGAAGAAGCAGTAGAATCTGGAGCAAATCTAAGTTCTATTATCTAATGCTATGACACTATTGAATATCTTTTTCTTCCAGAAGGTAAAGGCTAAAGCAACCAAAAAGTGAAAATGCAGGCAGAGGACAGGTTGTCCAATGTCAAAGGGCCAGAAGAAATGCAATTTTCTGATGCTGAGCCACAAACTGAAGGTAGAAAATTAAGACACGGACAAGAGGCCAGGTGCAAAGGCTCACATCTGTAATCCCAACACTCTGGGGGGCTGAAGGAGGAGAACTGCTTGACCCCAGGAGTTCAAGACCAGCCTGGGCAACAGAGTGATTCCCTGTCTCTATGGAAAAAAATTAGTCAGGAGTGGTGGTCTGCATCTGTAGTCCCAGCTACTTGGGAAACAGAGGTGGCAGGATTGCTTGAGCCTGGGAAGTTGAGGCTGCAATGAGCTGTGATCGCACCATTGTACCCCAGCCTGGGTGACAGAGTGAGACCTTATCTCCAAAAAAATAAATAAATAAATACAGGGACAAGAGGTATGACATGGTAGCTAGCTACCCTAGTGTAACTTTTATATATATATATATAATGTAACTTACATGTACATATATGTGTGTGTGTGTATGTAATACATATATATATATTAAACTAGGAAGGAAAAGATATCTGAATATCTATATCCAGGTATCCAGATATTTTTATATATATTTATATATATTTTATATATATATATTTTTTCATATATATATATATTACAAGAAGCATGGTTTTGACAGAAACAGATATTTTATATATATATTGCGAGAAGCATGGTTTTGACAGAAGCCAGGCCAAGCTCATAATATTTCCATTCATCCATTTACTAGTTATGTGACTTGAGTCAACTGTTTTCTGTATCTGTAAAATCTGAAACTGATGTCTTACTGATTTCTAAAGAAGCTCAAATAAGTTAGCATGTGTGAACATGCTTAACAATTACCCAATGCACAGGAGGCACCTAAACATTTTTAAAAATTCTTTCTAACAAGAATACCAGGCAGACCGCCACAGACACAAATTGAGTATACTTAATAATATATACCCAGACAATTTATTCTCAGGACACCACAGAGAATCTGGAAGTAGGCAGTAGACTATTTTATAGACCATTTTCTATCTTCCAGATTCCAGACTGACATGGCAATTCCTGGGCAGCTGATACCATGCTAGTCAAAAGCTGAGAGACCAAAGATCAGAGTCTGTACTGGACGTGGTGGTGCCTTTAGCTAACAAGAAAGGGACGTGTGATGGGTTAGTGAGGCAGGTGTGGCACTTATCATAGAAATAAATACAACCAAAGGTTAGAAAAGTTGAAACCGGGTAAAGTAGAGAAAGAAGCAGTCCACCAATGCTCATCATGTCAAACACAAAAAGTGCTTTGGCTGGGCAAACATAAAATGCTTTCTCTGTAATTATTGGGAGCTGTTGCCTGAGAATTATTTTGAGCTTACTCCAATATATAAAGTAAGACAGGACAAGTAAGCACTTTTCTTTAACTGCACAACATTTAAGGAAAAAAGCATAGAGATTTGCTTGAAGCAGCCATAGGAACTATTTCTGCAACCTTCACATGACTTGGTATACTCCATCTCCCTGATGAAGAAAGGAGGGGTCTTGACAGAACAAACTCTCAGCACAGTGTACATGAAGATTTGAACCGTGTTTCATTGCTGCTTTTTTCCTTTGCCGAAGTCCACTAACTTCTCTGTCATGGGCATTTGCTAATACACCTCTTGTTGAAACAGCAAAGCAAAAAACAAAGACAGACAAGCTCACCACATCCTTTTAATCTTTAGCCTTACAAATGTTTTGATTTAGCAAATTCATACCACCTGACACCTCTCTTTGCCTAGGATTAGACAACTAATTAAGTGTCTAGAGTGAGGGCAAGAGAGAAGTAGTGGAATATAAATACCAATTGAGAGCTTTAGCTCCTGGGTAGGTGTTGGTGAAATTAGCAGAAATAGGAACATGGAAGGACATAAGGGGAAAGATTCATTTGAATGCCCCATAGGACACTGAGTTGGTGCTGTCCATAAGTACTTAGATATACATATGGATCATCAGCCAAAATAGAGAAGTAACTGAACAAGATCAACACAAACCTGCAATACAATGCTAGGAAGGCACCAAAAAATTGTATGTAACCTTCTCTGTCTCTGAGATGTCAGATTTGCTTAGGAATTCAAGTAGGAACTGTAGTGGTTTAGAAAGCAAGTTTCTATCTTACCAAAGGAGGAACAGAAGACAACCGACCACAAAATTTGAAGAAGATACACTAATTAACCTGGGAGATAAGAGATATTTTCTAAGCCAAAAGATTGAGATCTTCGCAGATAGGTAGAAAGATTAAAATGCCATCTTGAAGACCTGAAGAGATCGATATGACAGGGAAAGGACACCCCCACCTTCACCTGCTCTTTTCAGGGGCTTAGAAGAGGGGAAGATGGGTCAGTTGCTACCAAGTAAGAAATTGTGACCTCTTGTAACAAAGGAGAAGACAGCTGAGAGAACAGAAAACTACTGAGAAGCATTTTTAAAGCCACAAATAGGAATGAAAAATTGATTGGGTAAGCTTAAATATTGAGGGAAGTCTATAAAGTGATTACAGAGTATCTGGACTGATATGATGGGGAAAGATGAGGAAGAGCAGCCTCAAAGCCTTAGAGCATATTGGGTAACTAAGCATAAACAATGAATAAGCAGAAACTCTAGGCAAATATGAAGTGGAAAAAGTATATTTAGAATAAAGGGTGACATGGTTGATCAGGAATTCCTAGAGCAGTACCAAGAGACAGAAAAGAGCTGAGTCACTATTAAGAGGGAGAATTGACTCTCAACCTTTGGACCCTGAGAGACCCATTAAATAACTCAGGTCCCCAAGTGTGTTTCATTCCCCATGAGGCCCACATATAGAACTACTCCTGTGCTTCCATGAGATTTCTGTTGCCTTTCTCCTACAATTATTTTTTCATGAAATCCCTCAGTACTTAACAGAGTCTGAGGTAAGTTGTCCCTTTTTCTGGCAGCCAAAATTGCCTAACATACTAAGAAGTGAACTTCATCCTTCTTACAGTGTAGTGGCCAAAAATGGATAAAATCCTATAGAGGTATGCTGCCCAGTGAGGAGTAAAACGAGATTATTACCTTTTCCACTCTGGACATTATCCCCTTTATCCTTTTATTGGCAGCCTCATCAGACTGCTGCTTATACTGACCTCTGTGCCAAGAATCCTCAATTCTTTCATTACTTATGTATTCATTCAACATATATTTACTGGGCTCCTTGTATGTGCTAGGCACTGTTCAAGGCACTGAAGATGCAAAAGTAAGCTACACTGTCCCTGCCCTCATGGAGTAAATTTAGCATCTGGTGGTGGAGACAGACATTGAACAAGTATCACACTCATGGAAGTTGATTCATTTCACACAAATGAGGAGATGGCCCCAGAACCACTCATGCTTACCATGAGACTGTCCGCCATCGTCCTCCACCCCTCCACTGGCAGCAAAACAGAGGGGCTTTAGAGCTCCCTCCCAGTGGAGACTCACAGTCTCTACCACTATCTCTGCTTTATCCTCACTTACTTCAGTCAGCACAAAAAACTCAGGCCTCTCAGGAGATCCCACAAATCCAAACCCCAATATCCATAAGGCTGTGACTCCAGCTCCCACCTCATCTCCAACTCCTCCAACCCTTCTGCTGTACCCTGAAGAGTGCTCAGTGCATCATCACTACCCAACATCCTCAAAATGTCCATGAATGCTCCTCTCTCCTGAGGGCTCCAACTAAAAGCCGCCTCTTCCCTGAGTTCCCTGCTTCCTCTCCAGCCCTCTCAGGTTGTGGCCATTACAGGTCTCTAGGCCTGGAGGTGGGAAATGTGTCCTTCTTGCTCCTCTTCTAAATCTTTTTCCATCTCTCCTCCTAACCCCTACACACACACACAGACACACACACACACAGACACACAGCTTTGAATCTTATGTCATCAGACAACACTATCCAGTACCTTCCCTATAAGAGTCATTTATTCACCTGTCCTTTCCTCTTTAAACTTCTCCCAACACCTTTACCCCACCCCTCTCCTGCTACTCCTAACTAATGACCCAACTCCCCTTTTCAATGATAAAACAGGAGAAATCCGAAGAGAACTTAAACAAGCTCTTCGCATCTACCTGCCTAATTATATCTGAGTCATGTACTCTCCATTTTTGTCACTACTGATGAATTATTTGTACTCTTACTTAAAATTACTTACGTGTCTACTCAAGGGCTTTGCTTTAGCAACTCTTCCATTTCTTGTTCACATGGGGAGATGTTTCCCAATAGCTTATAAAGATAAACTTGTTACACTATATATACTATATATACTCTGGAATAGATATATAATGGTGTCTACATATACTATATATACACTATACACACTCTGGAAACCTAGCTCTCCACTTAAAAATTAGGTTGCCTTTAGCAAGCTTTGTTATGTGTCTAATTTTCAATTTCCTCATCTATCTAATGTGAAAATTAATGCCAATTTCATAAAGTTGTTGAGCAGGTTAAATGACTTATCATATGCAAAGTACTTTATACAAAAAAAGCATTCAATAAATGTTAGCTCAAATTTCCTCAACACTGTGGATTAAGCACAGGTAAACAACGGAGAAATGAAAACATTACTTTGTTCAAATGAACTGCACTCAAGCTATTCTGATAACACCCTGTACAAACTTCTCGTTATCTTTCACTTTCAGCTCTTGTCTTCACAAACCTATTATTTTGACTCTACCATTCACTACAGCCAAGACGAGTCATCAAAATGGTATTAATTAATTAATTAATTTATTTATTTATTTATTTGTTTTTAAACACTTACTAAAGGATGCAGAAAGGAAAATCCATTTCTAATGATTTTATGCCTAATCCGTGACACTTGGTAGATGAAAAATTGGTCTCCTTCTTCGACTGTAACTGTTCTTAGAAGTCACTTAATTTAAAAATATATATTAATCAATATAACATATACACATGGTAACAAAGCAAATAGGACATATAATAAAAAGCAAAAACAGCACCCATATCTTTCTCTTCTTACCCCCAATACCACATCCCAGAAGCAAACTCTTCCAATTGTTTCTGCTTGTAGTTTTAGTGGTTACCTCCCTAATTCCAGATACTATGATTTTATCTCTGTTTTGATTTATCCACTTTAGATAGTATCTAATTAATCCCATACATGAGAGCTTAAAATTCAGGTCACTTACTCATCTCTATTCTTCTGAATATATATTATTAGTATTAATAATTCTATCAGTTATCTTTATATCTTAAATAATATATATAAATATATTTAAACCTCTATTTCTTATCCCATCAGCTTTTGCAGTATCTCTTGCAACTTACTTATTAAAGGCATAATTTAATGTAAGCTTCATAAGGGTACGGAATTTTGTCTTTTTCCCCTTTCTTTGTATCTCGAGTACCTAAAACAACATCTGCACCCAGTAGGTTCTCAGCAAATATTTATGACTGCATTAATGGTATCAGTATATTGGCATCCTTACCCGTCCTTCTACATGTTCTATTTTTCCTCCTATCCATTGTACTTTTGGGTTTTTGGTTTTTTTTACCATGTAAGTTTATTAATATTTGCATTCAGTCCTGCAAGCACAGAAAAGCCTTCTATGCTTTATCCATAGGTGACTAGGACTAGAAGTCTTTGCTTTTCCCAAACATTGTTCAGTTTTAGAAAAGAGCCACCTGGTGTTTTGCATGTTGGTTTGGGGAAGAAGGACTGAGGTATGTACTGGTTGCAGCAGCTTCATTACAGACTTCAAACAAATCCCCTGATTTCACCTCCAGTTCTTACTCCCTTGCTATGGACTCAGGCCAGAGACTTTCTGGGATTTTGCAGAAGAGATTGACTGATATCTCCTTGTAGCTTATCATCTATAAAATGATGAGTTTCTTAGCCTATTTCATTCACCAAGATATTCCCATTCATTTGCAATCTCCCAAAAGTTTATTAAAATAATTTGCTTGTTGGTTTATCCACAATTTCATTGTCTACAATGTCATTAGTTTACTTCTCTTTGAGCATCTCTACTTTTTTCTTAGTAGATGTTAAAATGAAATCTTGTACCTTGTCTGACATCTTAAACTAGAAGCAGTAGAAGTAATTTTTAAAGTGTTCTATTTAATTTGTGTGTATGTGAATTATGGGATACAGATTATTTTAGACAACTTCTTGCCTTTCTTGCTCTGACCCTGACTTCTCATACGAACTATAATATACAGTTGATCTTTGAACAACAAAGGTTTGAACTATGCAGGTCCACTTATACATGGATTTTTTTCAATAAAAGTTACACCAAGTATGCCTTACTCTCTTGCCTCCCCTCCCACCTCTTCACCTCTTCTGCCTCTGCCACCTTAAGACAGCAAGACCAACCCCTTCTCGTCCTCCTTCTCCTCAGCCTACTCAACATGAAAATGACAAGGATGAAAACCTTTATAATGATCCACTTAATAAATGGTAAATATATTTTCTCTTCCTTATAATTTTCTTAGTAACAGTTTCTTTTCTCTGGCTTACTATATTTAATAATACAGTATATAATACATGTACAACATATGTGTTAATAGACTATTTGTTATCAATAAAGCTTCGAATCAACAGTAGGCAATTAGTAGTTAAGTTTTGGGGGGGTCAAAAGTTATATGCAGATTTTTGACTGCATGGGGGAGCTGGTGCCCCAACCTCCATGTTGTTCAAGGGTCAACTGTATTTAATACGTTAGTGTTGATTCTCTTAATTTTCCTTTCTTATTTTTAATTTATTTCAGAGATTTATGTTAATTATGTGATCCATCTTTTAAGACACTTTTTAAATTTGACAAAAATCTAGTTAATAAGAAAATGAATTTAAAAAATAAAACCTCCCTCCCCTCTACATACATACTGTAGATAAGCTCAAATCCTATCTCATAGAGAATCAAGAAGAGGGAGGAGTGAGGAGGGGTGAACAGGCAATTATGACCTGGCTTCTTCCTCATATGGCCACAGACCCAATGTATGGACACAACCAATGTTTCCAAGGTGATGAGTCTAGAGAATTCTAGAAAAAAATGTCCAAAGACTGCCTACACTTACCATACTTCTACAGGAAGAGAAGCAATTCCCTTACCAATATTTCTTGATTTATCCAATAAACATTATTTTGGAAGGAAGGAGTGTCATATTTATTGATTATACTATGTTCTAACTCTTCTACCTATGTTACATTTTCTGATTGCTACAACAAAATTAAGAAGTAGGTATTATAGTAGACTTGTCATTTGAAGACTTAACCCTGAGGATCTTAGCTATTTGCCAGTAACCCCAAAAGTGTATAATGTGTAATTTTTCAAAAGCATTCATTTGATGCTGATGCCAAGTTGAAGGCTGAAGTAGTTAAGCAAGTCTTTAATCAGGGAGTAAGATGGAATTATTCTGAGCACCTCTATTTCAGCTTGAGTTTGTCTTCTCACCTCTATTGTAGCTCTCCAGAAATATTCTGTAGTATTCTCACATTTGAGGATTCCCATGCTTCAAGATTGTTACTTAAATATTTCAAGGGTCTATTAAAATCCAGAGGTAAAATAATGTGACAATGTTCACTCAAGAAAAATGTCAAACTAGTATTTAAGATCATTTTTTTCTGGCCTTCAAAATTCATGTTCTTCCTTTGCTACCACTAAGCTTCCCTTAATGCTGGAGATAAAACTGCAGCATTAATTCATTGTTCCCCACAAATCTATATCCCCATAAGGAAGGGGGTACCTCTCGCAGCAGCACACTATGCTTCAGGCAGGCTGAAGATTCCTCCAGAGTCAACCAGGCAACAGTGAAGCTTTGTTACAAAATTAACTCCCTCCTAACGACCAAAAGGATAAGACGAGCAAATGCAAATCACTCAATTAAATCAGTCAAGCAACCAATTTAATATCAGGTAGAGATCTATGACCTGAGGAGAATATGAACTAATTATGAAAAATTGACAAAGAAACCAAAATTGAGTTAAGAAGCAATGGCCTAAGTTCTGCCAAATTCAGAGACAGTCTATGACTCAGGCAGCCTGTGGTTCACCAGCTTCTTGGTACATTGGAGGAGTTTCATAAAACTCCATTGTTCTAGTTCATAATAAGGTAGAGTGTGAAGTGTTCCAGTTGTTTTCAGCAACATTTAAACCAGTGCCTTTGGGCATGGGCAATACTTGGTCAATGACTGAATCTGTTCCTCTCTCCAAAGTATCTCAGCTTGGTTTCTTCAAACCAATTAACTCCGTTTTAGTAAGAGGAGGTTTGCCCATGCCTTCTTTAATGAGATTAATAATATCAATCCTTCCATAAAATCACTGATAAAACTAACCCAAATCTTCATCCTCAATTGACTCCTGCAGATATTTATGAGTTTTTCCTACTGGGTGTCACGTATGCTGTTTGATATGGATGTGGACTCAGTTCTGTTCTTTTTTCCAAGGAAAAATTTCAAAACAACTTTTTTAAAAAAATGACATATGGGCCCTATGCCGCTTAGTTAGCTGAGATGCCCTTAGATAAGAATTGTAACCATTTAGAAGGCAGGTAGGTCAGTTAATCAATGAAATTATCAGTGTTTTCTGTTAAAGAAGATAGTACACAGAAAAGGTAAAATCTAACACAAATTGCATATAATAACCACTGAAGACATTTATATGACACTTCAGAGTTACAGAATACCTTCACATCCATGACTTCACTGAATCCTTAGAAGATTCTTGGGAGACAGATGTTATTTTCTTTTTACAGGTTGAATATCTTGCCTGAGGTGACACAGGTGCTGCATGACCGCAGCCAACTCCACTTATATATAGTTTCTTTACTGAGAGCAAACCTCACCCCTGCTAAGTGAGGTACTGGGGTTACAACCATGAATAAGACAATGTCTTTCTTCACACTGTGTTTGCAGTGTGCGTACACGCATTCTCAGTAAAATGTCTAATGCTTGTTGGAATCAGAAAGAAAGCCCAGTGCTTTCTGCCAACAGACAAGAAAACTCCAGCCAGACATGATTCCAGTTCAGCTTGACCTGACCCGCTTCAGTTTTGACCTGGGCAGATCATAAATCATGATGAAAACATTGCCCAGTACTTGTGCCCAATACCTCTTTGCCAGATCCACATGAGTTGCCAATGGACTGATTTATCAGATTGTTGTTATGAGGACGGTTAATGCCACATTCATTGTGCCAGGTAGCATCTGTGCCCAAGCTCCTCCCTAGAAAAAAGCAGCAGCAACAGTTGAAGTTGCAAGAACTAAGAGGAAACTATGACCTAAGAGAGGTCACCTATGACCACAGGTCAGCTAGGCGTGAATGAAAAATTATTCTGCTGATTTATGAAGTGGAAAATAATAACAGGAACTAGTGTTTAGTAAATTCCATGAATTTTACTGAAATCTTGTCAAAAACCAATATGTGAATCTTTCAAACTGTTATAGCCAAAGGCAAATGTTAGTGGTCTCATTAGTGGACAGTTATCCCAGCAGGCATGTAAAATGTCACAAATGACTTTAACCTGTGTCAGCATTGTCCCTCCACCTGCCTCTCTCTGCACTGAGACACCTCCCTCTTGTATATTGAGGAATGAGCTTTGTCCCTCATGTCTTTCCTGAACCTAGGGAGTTCCTCTGGCATCGCCATGACTCATTCTGCAGCTAGGAACCATCTAGAACTTGCATTGTCCTCATTGATGGAGGCCGCCCTTCCTTCACATGGGGCTAGCAACAGGAAAGGCTGTTATTTTTTTCTGCCCCACCTATTTGTTTCCCATAGTGTCACCCTACAAAGCAGTACAGGTATATCAGTTGTTACTGGTTGGCAAGATAACCAAAGGAACTGGGCAGAAAAAGTAGTTTAGTCTAAGAGAGATAGTCCAGGGGCAAAGCACCCAGCAAGTTGAAGGCCTTGCAGTGGTTCCTGCATGAACCCTCCCCAACTCATAACCTGTTGCCCTGTCTGCACCTTTCTGGTATAATCTCTGCTCCTTATGTAATCTCTGAGATGCAAACCTCCACCTTTGTAAACCTTCACCCTTAATCTCAGTGGTCATCCTCCCCTCGATTAGTAACCCTGAGTCATTCCATCTAGAACAAATTCCAGAGGTGCTCCAGCTGGGCAGTCCAAAGTGGTGCCGTCCCAGGTAAGCATCATGTCTAGGTCCTCTCTGAGAATTTCCCATCAATGAAGGCTATAGACATTCCTCTTTCTTCAGCTATTATCCTGTGAATGACTGTCAGCCAAGATACACATATCTCTAAAGGACAGACATGCGCTCTCAGAGATGGGATAGCCAGAGTGTAACTAGAATCACAAAGTGGTAGCCACAAACATGTTTTATTTGGGGCTGCATTTAAAAAGAAGAGAGAGAGAGAATCAGTTTCTGGGGCAGACAGAATAATGGCCCCCTCCAGCAGTCCATGTCCTAACCCAGAACCTGGGAATATGCTTATTTCCAAGGCAGAAGGGACTTTGCAGATGTGAATAAGTTAAGGATCTTGAGGTGAGGAGGTTATGCTGGATTACTCAGGTGGGCCCAGTGGAATCGCAAGAGTCTGTAAAAAGGAAAGAAGCAGGCAGGAGAATCAGAGTGAGAGAAAGAGAGGTGATCAAGGAAGCAGAGGGTCAGATACAGAGATGTAAAGATGCTATGCTGCTGGCTTTGAAGGTGGTGGTGGAGGCCACAAGCCAAGAAATTCAGGTGGCATCTAAAAACCAGAGAAGGCAAGGAAATGGATTCGTCTCTAGAGTTTCAGAAGGGAGCGTAGCCCAACAACACCCTGATTTCCACCCATGACAAACATCTGACCTCCAGAATTATAAGATGGTAAATTTGTATTGTTTAAGGCACTGTCTGTGGTAACTTGTTACATCAGTAGGAGACTGATACAGTTTCCACCACTTAAAAGCAGAAGTTTTGAGGTTAAAAAAAAAAAAAATTCTTTCAGACTACTCTTAGAAAATAGAAAAAAAAAACTCTCTCCACAGAAGGCCTACTTTCCAGGGCAGAATTGGCATAGTAGCCTGTGCCTCTGTTAGTAGGAGAATGGGGTCTGCAGTTCTGTACCACTCCTGCCTTCGCTGTGTTCTCAAATGCCGAGGGCGAAAAGCCAGCTAAAGATTACTATGGACTTGGCGGTTGCGATTCATGGCTGCCCTCTTCGCTCAGTACCCTGTCAACACAAGTGGTCACACTATTCTTCCTCGACCCTTTTACTGACTTGAACAATAGCCTAAATGGCCAGTCATATGAAGTTTAAAAACCTGCCAGTGGAAGGCTTCTGCTTTTATCTTTGCTTCTGAAAGGCGTTAGACAGAAAATTGGAATGAACCAGGGATGAGAGGTAAGTGTGTCCACGGGCAAGCGAGGAGGGACAGAATCATCCAGGTAAGTATCACCAGCGTGGCTCCATATGATCCCGTGTTCAGATAGTTTACTTTGACAGTATTATTTCATAGGTCATTCGTAGTAATCACCTATACAAATGAGGATTCTGCAGATTATGATCACTTGAAGTCCTGGCTTTTTATTTTTTTCAATTTGAGGGAAGAGGGAGCCTAAATTAGATTTTAGCAATATCTGGTCAGTGATTAATGTATACTATGTTTTGTAAAATTATCTTTTAAATCCAGTTAATGTTAGCCAGAATCTGGGTTGTTTTGGCTGAAAAGAAAAGCTTTGGATACAAAACAATCTTCTAATGGTCTTGAAACTAGAAATGCATAATGCTGAATGTACTTAAAGCGTGCCCAAAGTAAAGTATTTCTGCCATGGAAACCACCCGCTCAGCAACTTGACCACTGAAAAATGTTTCCACTGTATTGAGAGAATCTTTGGCCAAGCCAGGACCACGAATGATGAGCTATAAATGCCTGCAGTTATACAAAAGGCCACTTTATAAAATGGCATTTGGTATTTTTCTTTTCCAGTAACACTGAATATCAAAAGGCAGCATCGACAATACATTTCCAGAAATCATAATCATTTCCTCAGTTAAATACAGCTATTCAGAGCCTTCAACTATTAACAGGCAACTTCACCTGGCTTTATTTTTATAACACCTCTGATGGCTCAACTCTGCAACTGGCCAATCATTGTGGACAGACCAGTTCTATTATTAGATTGGTTTTGAAGAGTAAGCAGTCAGGAATAGTGGCAGAGATTTATTCTCCAAAATTGGCTGTTCCCTCTCAATGTAAACTCTAGTCAAGAACTATTCTCTCTGGAAATGGATTTGGAAAATGAGGTAGTTTTAAACTGCTTGTGTGAATACATTTTTTCTTTTCTTTCTTTCTTTTTTTTTTGTTTTTGTTTTTGTTTTTTGTTTTGTTTTGTTTTAGACAGAGTCTTGTTCTTGTCACCGGGGTTGGAGAGCAATGGCACGATTTCAACTCACTGCACCTTCTGCCTCCTGGGTTCAAGTAATTCTCCTGCTTCAGCCTCCCTAGTAGCTGGGATTACAGGTGCCCGCCACCACGTCCAGCTAATTTTTGTATTTTTAGTAGAGACATGGTTTCACCATGTTGGCCAGGCTGGTCTTGAACTCCTGACCTCAGGTGATCCACCCGCCTCGGCCTACCAAAGTGCTGGGATTACAGGCATTAGCCACCTTGCGGCCATGAATACATTGTTCCAGGAACTAAGTCACTCTTTTCTCTGTGGTACATGAGATGTCAGTGTGCACCACATGGGGAAACACATTGTTAACCTATTTGTTTTGGGACCTGAATTAGTGTGCTCAGGCTGTCTTAACAAAGTCTCACAAACTAGGTGGCTTACAAAATAAATTTACTGTCTCTCAGTTCTGAAGCCTAGAAATCCAAGATCAAGATGTTGGCAGGGTTGGTCCCTTCTGAGGGCTCTGAAAGAGAATGTGTTCCATGCCTCTCTCATGGCTTCTAGTGGTTTGCTGGCAACCATGGGAATACTTTGGTTGCATCACCCTGGTCTCTTTCCAGGGTGAGGAAAGTCAACTTTCCTCCACGTTATACTCTGATCCTGTCCTCTTTCTCTGCTCTATCCCTTGTGACTGCATTTATTTCCTGGCTCCAAGATCACCTTTAGGCAGCTGATTCTGTATAAGTTGCTATTTCTAGCCTTGACTTCTCTACCTAGCTACAAACTCATGTTTCCAGTTGTTTGTATCTGAATGGCAGTAAAACTACAACTGAAAACATTATCACATTCTCCTTTAGCCATTTTCTCCTATTACATTGTTTCTGTTAATTTATTATTCTTGCATTCAGCCAGGCGTTGTACCTTGTGGTCATCATACATTTTTTTTCTCTTGTTCTCTTATATCCCATTTTTCTAGAAATCCTGTTGTCTCTGTTTCTAATATGTAAATTGTCTGCTTCTGACTTGTCCTAGTCCAAATCCTCATTACTTTTCACCTGGGTGGCTTAAATTGCTCCCTGTTGCTTCAGCCTCTCTTTGCTGCATTCTAAACTATTCCCTGTTCATCCACTTTAACCTTCCGAAAGTTCAGCTGAAAAACATAATTGGTTCCCCCATTCTCTATACATTTTAAACTGAGACATAAATTTTAAACTGGTATTTGTAACTGCTATACTGTGGATATACTCTTCTGGTTTTCCTCATCAACTGCCAGTGCTGCACAGGTACCCACTTTGTATTAGTCCGTTCTCACACTGCTGATAAAGACATACTAGAGACTGAGTAATTTATTAAAAAAAAAAAAAAGAGGTTTCATTGACTCACAGTTCAGCATGGCTGGGGGGGCCTCAGGAAACTTACAATCATGGCAGAAGGAGAAGCAAACACTTCTTCACATGGCGGCAGCAAGAAGAGCAGAGCAAAGCGAGGGAAAGTCCCTTATAAAACCATCTGATCTCATGGAACTCACTATCATGAGAACAGCATGGAGGTAACAGCCCCCATGATTCAATTACCTCCCACTGGGTCCTACCCATGACACATGGGGATTATGGGAAATACAATTCAAGATGAGATTTGGGTGGGGATACAGCCAAACCACATCACTCTTCTTTGGCCAAACTAGACTACTTTCTTTCATTTTTCTTTTCTTTTTTTTTTAATTGAAGGATTCAATAGAACTGGATTATTCCAAACTAAGCATCCTTTAAGGCCAAAGACTTACTTATTCCATATTCTACATAAAGTCGTTTTCTGACAGACTAACAGGATCTGTGATGACTATATTTTATTTGATCCTCTTTTATTCCACTTAACATGAGCCCTAATAAAGGAATGGGTTTATGGCATACACTCAACAAATGTAGTAGCTGACAGCCTTTACCAATAGACCTTGCTTTAGAGTTATTAGCATGCTTACCTTATTCTGTCTGCTAGATTGTAAGCTCCTAGAAAGTGAGGATTCTATTTTATTCATCTCTATAAGCCCTGGCAATGGTTTGTTCTGGGCCTTGAATAGACAACCAAGCAAAGACTATTAACTTAAACTAAAAACTGTATTGGAAAATCAACTTAACACACCAAGAAATTGTGTTCCCGGCCTATATGAGCAGAAGGTTGAAATTATTATTTGATCTTAAATATTTTGTTAAATTTGCATTAACCACTGGATTATGTAACTTTATCTTTGAAACGTCATAACACCTCTCTTACAAATGTTCCATGGGCTGCTAATGGCGGGGAACTTGGAAAAGAGGGATGGGAAACAGAAGAAGGAAGCTTTATATGCTTATAAACTCTGTTGAAAGTGGAAAAAGAAAAAATATTCTTAAATCTTAGACTCAAAAACGTCCCCATAGACAAAATTTGCAAACATAGTTATTTCTACTGCTCTTTAGTACAAGATTTCTTACAAGAGACAAGGCTTAGATTTGCCTCCTAATTATTTAAATTGAACAGTCAGTAATAAATGTTGGTCTTCTTGGGCTTCCCCACAAGCTGACAATGAATCATCCTAGTCTATGTTTCTAATTTATTTTGGAGTCTGAACTCACCTACAGAGGGATGGGAGACTACTTTCTTCAACATGACATCTTTGGTTTCCCCTCAGCTGGTGGGATACATATTCAGTCATAATGATGCTGGGATTTCGAAAAATGTAGAAGAACTTGACACCATTACAGTTCTCAGAGTACCTTGCTTTAAACAAATGAAATCTAAAAATGTAGGTGAATGAGTATGAAAAATATTCACTATTTGTATCTATGTAGGAGGCATAGAGATCCCTTCCCACAGCAAGCTGCTCCAGCCTAGGATACTTTAAAATGTAATTCAAGTTGTAAAATGTGATAGACATTATTATTTCCAGAAAATATCTACCAAATTATAGATTGAAAATCAATTGTATATAAGTCACTGTTTTGTAGATCCTATTTCAAAATCAAGCCACAACTACATGAAAGAACTTGTCTGGGTCTTCAGAAATGATCCAATATTCAGGATAATTGTTGTTTACTGCAAAGGAGAGTCAAAAACCAAACCAGTTCTGAGTATTCAGATTAGCTCAGTGTTTCAGAGGTTAAGCGCTGGAGGCAGGTGTCTAGGCTTACTTAGATCCCAACTGTATCCCCTACTAACTACATTAGCTTTGACAAAGGTATCTAACCTCATTATGCATCAAGTTCTCATCTATGAAACAAGGATGAGCACTGCCTTCCTCATAAGCTTACTATGAACATTAAAAGAGACTGTACATAAACAGCCTACTCCAAAGCAGCCACTCAGGCTACTTTGGCTATTTTTATTCATAGCAGTCGGTTACTCTATCAAATTAAGCTAACTGATAACTATGCTTCTTATTTTTATTTTTATTTTTTTGGCACTGAGGTATTTGGATTTCTATGGCTTTTTAAAAACAGCTTTATTGAGATATAATTCACAGACCATACATTTCACCCATTTAAATTATACAACTTAAAGGCTTTTAGCATGTTCAGAGTTGAGCAGCCATCATCACAATCTAATTTTAGAGCATTAAAAAAATTTTTTTGCTTAATAAATTAATGAATCTTTAAACAAATTGTCATATTATTCCTGCCTTTAAAATTACTGCTAGGTTCTCTGTAAGGATATGTTGAATGAAAGAAACCACTTTATTACTGGAACTGCCAGTATTTTTGAAGTTGGCGAAATGAATAAAAATTGTAATTAGCATGAGGACAATTCTGGATGAGTTTTTGTCTTCCTGGCTGTGTCACAGGAAGTCTAAGACCAATCCAGCTTGTAGAGCAGAGAAAAAGCCACAAAAGTATTATTTTTCAACAGCTGGCTTGTAGGTTGGATAGGCTGCCCTAAGAATAGAATAGGTCTCCTAATTCAAATATATGTAATATTTTTTAAAGTCTTGGGGGAGTAGCAAGGGCAACCCTATACTCCTAGGTGGTATAAAGAGTAGTAATAAAAAGTCACAGTGTGGAAGATCATGGATCTCTTTAAAATTCTGAGGTCTGAAAAAGAACTCTGGATAAAAAGTACCTTAAAGTACATAACTTCACTTTAAGGACAGGGGAGTCTATTGATGTTTATTTCATCCCTAGCTAAGCATACATTGACTAAGATCAGCTATCCATGACTCAGCATTTGAGGGAGAGGGTTCTATTTAGTGTTAGCTTGGACAGGACACAGAAAGTTAGTACCTGGGCAGGAAATTGAAACCCTAGCAGTGGTATTCCAAGGCCATGGTTCTGAGGTTGACGTGAGATGGGCTAAAAATGAGATCAAATGGCAAATGAAGGAAAACTGGAACTACTTCACAAACTTGGCCAGGTTGAGCTCTGTTCAAAACACCCACAAACACACATTCACCCACATTCACATTCCTTGGTTCAAACACACTGATTGAAAACATATTAGACTTTGGATTTTTCTTAAATAAATCAATAGGTTCTTAGCAAGCTAAACATGTTTATTGTTAGCACTCACCAGAAGTTTCTTTGGACTAGTTCAGGCAACAGCTGCATAAATATTTCTCATACTGGCTGCCTGCACCACTCTACTTCTTTGCAGGAAACACCACATTTTTTTTCCAGTTTAGTTCACTGGTTGTATCTCATGTGGACTGACTAAAGATTTCTAAAACTAGGAGTGTTCCAAATATAACTATGACTTCTGGCAACTAAAGAGAGGCCACTAAACGATTTGTTTTCTCTGTTTTGCTGATTCCTGTTCATCCTTCAAGACTTAGCTCAGAATATTCAGTATCAAGAAATGAAGACCCATATAAATAAAACTGTAAAGTAACACAAAGATTTGACATGCTATTTAATGGAAAGAAAAATTAAAAGGTTTGAAGTCAACTTTTCCAAGTAACATTCTCTGTATTGCCAATCAAAATCTCAACGAGCTCGTTAGGAACTGACAAAATGATTCTAACATTCATATAAAAATGAAAATGCTGGCCAGGAGCGGGGGCTCAAGCCTGTAATCCCAGCACTTTGGGAGGCCAAGGCGGGCGGATCACCTGAGGTCAGGAGTTCGAGACCAGCCTGGCCAACATGGCGAAACCCCATCTCTACTAAAAATACAAAAATTAGCCAGGTTTTGTGGTGGGTGCCTGTAATCCCAGCTACTCGGGACGCTGAGACAGGAGAATCACTTGAACACCGGAGGCAGAAGTTGCGGTGAGCCAAGATTGCACGACTGCACTCCAGCCTGGGCTACAGAGTGGGACTCCATCTCTAAATAAATAAACAAATAAATATGCTAAAAGAACGAGGAAAATTTTGAAAAAGAATAAGAACTTGTCCATGCATGTTATAAAGTTAGAATTGGTACTGACCCATGAATTACTAGACTCCAGTGAGTGCAACAATAGTCTAGAAATAGTACCACATATACATGTGAATTTGGTATCCAATAACAGCTACTATTTAGTGGGCTCTTATATATGTCATATATTATTCTAGGCCTTTTACATACACTAATGTATGAATCCTGGAAACAAGTCCAAGAAATACATAGTATTTTTATATCTGTTTTATAAATGAGAAAACAGATTCATCAAGTTAGTAAGCAATGGAGCCAGAATTTGATCCAGGCAGCCTAACTGCAACACCTATTACTTACTACACAGCATTTTATATCAGCAAGGGAAAAGATTATTTGACATAGGTAACTAATATAAACCCCACCTTATTTTTTATATCACAGCTAATTCTACGTGGCTTAATTTTATTTAAATAAAACTGTGAAAATACCAGGGAAAAATACAAGTTTTTTAAAGGAAGTCTATGTGGAAAGAACTTTTTACAGCCCATTCAAAACTCAAAATCAAAATAGAGAAGACTGAGACCCAATTCATAAATATTTTTAAACCAAAATTAAAGTCAAATAAGCAAAGAAGTGAAATAGCCATAGTGCATACGACAGACCAACATGAACATCCCCAGCATACAAAGATCGTTTGCCAATCAGATGATGATAAACATGCCTATGAAAAACATGTATAATTCATAAAAATCAGAAAAATAGGCAAGAAGTATGAAAAGTTTAATCTTACTGTTGATTAAAGAAATGCACAAATAAAGATTCTTTATCAGATTGACAAACATATAATAGATTGACAAAATCTGATGTTGACAAAGGTATAGGAAAATGGTGATTCAAATTGGTACAACTTTTCTGGAGAGAATTTTGGCATTTATTAATCAAAATTTCAAATGTGTGTAATTGATGATCTAGCAATTCTTCCAGAGGCCTATCTGTGGAAATCATTGCTCAAGTACCCAAAGCTGTAAACACAATGATGTTAATTACAGCATTATCTAAAACAGCAGAAGGAGAGAAAACAATCTAATTGTCCTCTGGCTAAACAAAGGCATAAAGTATGATAAAATACTATATGGCCATGAAAAATTGTAACATGATTTTAAATGTATTGATCTGCAATGATATCCAAGTTCTATTGTTGAATGAAAAATTATCAAGATACTGAATAGCATGTGAAGTATGGCCACATTTTTATAAAATTATGGGTATGCAAACATATATACATGCATACCTGAAAAGGTTATTCACTAAAATGTCAACAGCAGTGATCTTTGTGAAGAAATTTTGGGTGAGTTTTACTCTCTTGTTTATATTTTCATGATTATTTGGAATTCTTGAATGAGCAAAAAAAAAAAAAAAAGAAAAAAGAAAAGAAAAAACCACTACACAAACAGAACAGACACAACTGAGGCATGTCTTCTCCAGGAAGCCTTCTCTAACTCCAGGTTGGTCTGGATATTGCCCTCTAACCTCCCATAGCATCCTATACACATCACCACAGCCCTTCCACATCACCATATAAAGATATTTATTTGTATGCTTTGCCCTTCCTTAAGAAACATCAGTAAATACATCTGATATCCTATTATGTCGTTTTTTCCGTGCTGAACTCAGTGACTGACACATAGCAGGCACCAATGACTCAACCTGTTTGGGAATTCAAACTAGCCTCCTCTAAAATTACATATTGTAGGAGGAAGTAGGTGTGAGTTTTATGAGATTAAGATGTGTATTTTTTCCCCCGTAGTTTTCATAAGCTAGATAAATTGTGGGGAAATACCAAGTAATGAACTATTTATACGGATCCACCTTTAAGCAAGGTTCAAGGTCCCACTAAATTAACATCCTTCAGAATTCTTATTAGGAGTACTGCTGTTTAAGTTTTGCTTGATACTGACACTAACTTGATACTGGGAATATGTCTGCCTTTCCGAAACTCTCCCTTTCTGTATTGGGAAATTAGAAATGAGAATAATTCACCTAGCAACAGGAATGACTGGCGACGAGGAATAGCTAATAGAGTGTTTGCTCGAGGGCTCTATTTTAGGTATGCCTCAATTCAGCTCCAAATTTTCCAGTGAACTCTGTATTTTGACATTGAAAACCAATGTTTTGGCACTACACTATACTCAGAGACTTTCACAATAAGCTCCTCTTATCAGTTCACCATGTGATGTTTTCCTTTAGCCAGATCACACATTTTATTCTGGGGTTAGTGCTTTTGGACCATAGTTACAGATATGAACTGTGGGTAGAAATGGTCTCTAACTAGTAACTATTATTATTTAGTAACATAAAATACAAAATACATGGAAGGGGGAGTAGGCAACATATTGGGGTACCCAGTATGTTACCTACCCAAAGGGTTAAATGGAACCCCCTAACTGAAATTATTTAAAAGGTGAAAGACCTAACTAAACTCTCTATCCAAACTGTTAATATATTCATAACCATATTTTAAGGGATGGTGTTGGTTTTGTGGTGTTGATGGCTATTACTGCTTTTAAAAATTCAAAGACATAATAGTATTAAATGAAGTTACAGCTTAACCCCTTGTTAGACTAACTAGACATAAGCACTTGGCATTATTTCCATCCTTAGGTCTTCAAGTAGTTATCTCATCATTAGTTTGCTTCCCTGTGTTTACAAGGGTGTGATTTTCACATACTCCTCTAGCCAATAAAAACACCAGTTTTCATGAAAACTGTGACTCTTAGGCCAGGCACGGTGGCTCACGCCTGTAATCCCAGCACTTTGGGAGGCCGAGGCGGGCGGATCACAAGGTCAGGAGCTCGAGACCATCCTGGCTAATATGGTGAAACCCCGTTTCCACTAAAAATACGAAAAAAAATTAGCTGGGCGTGGTGGTGGGCGCCTGTAGTCCCAGCTACTCGGGAGGCTGAGGCAGGAGAATGCCGTGAACCCGGGAGGCAGAGCTTGCAGTGAGCTGAGATCGCGCCACTGCACTCCAGCCAGGGTGACAGAGCAAGACTCCGTCTCAAAAAAAAAAAAAAAAAAAAAAGAAGTGAGAAGACTGAAAAAAAAGTATCAGATGCAAATAACCATAACCTACAAGCCATAGTCAACACATTTGCACATGATGAAGACAGTATAACATAATTTATAACACATTTTGATATATATTTATACTTCAACTAACTTAGTTCTAAGACCATACAGTCTCTTCCTGCCTCTTTACACAAATACACGTTTCACTCTTAAAAGAGGGCAATCTTACAGTCCATTTAATGAGCATTAACACATCACAATAATAGACTTCTGAAAAAGTCTGCTTATATCTTCCTAAACCTGTGTTTCCAAATGAACGGTGTAAGTTGTTCTCCCAATAAGTCAATCACTGGGCTCATTAAGATATGTATTTGAGAAGAATGAACTTGTTAATAAACATATAGATAAAAGATTTAGGTAAGGATTAGGATCTGCTGAAGTGACTGATGTTAGCCTGCCTCACCTAATTCTCAATACTACTAATATAGCTCTATTTCTTGATTTAGCAACCAAAACAATGACCTACTGTGAAAGATCAGTGCTTCATCTCACTCGCTGCTTTCTCCCTAACCATTCTCTCAGGTTTTGTTGGTTACTGTATAACTGTTTATTAGTTACTTTTCATTATTTCAAATAATAAGCTTAAATTCTCTTTACTTTTTCACTAATTTTAGGAAGTATCTCAACTTCCTCTCTATAAAGTGAGAATGTATGAATGCTCCACTATCCTTCACTTCTTCTCAACTGTAACTCCCAGGTTTTGTTAACTATACTATGATTTTTCAATTACTAGCATTTATAACATTTACAGTATACTCTATCCTTGTTTTATGAAGTCTTGGGTTTTTTGGGGGGGGGGTTTAATATAAAATCCTGTGGATTGTTTGTTTTAGAGACAATATCTCCCTCTGTTGCCCAGGATAGGGTGCAAGTGGTGCAATCATAGCTCACTATAGCCTCAAATCCCTGAGCTCAAGTGATCTTTCTGAGTAGTTGGGACTACAGATGCATGTCACCATGCACAGCATATTTTTTTATTTTTTATTTCTTTAGAGACAGAATCTCCTGTGTTTCCCAGACTGGTCATGAATCCCTGGCCTCAAGCAGTTCTCCCACCTCACCCTTCCATGTAGTTGGGATTACAGTAGGCATAAGCCACCATACCTGGCAAAGTCTAGTTTATACAAAGGCTTTTAAAATAAAGCCTTGTTTTTAAATAAAGTCTTGGTTTTTAAAATAAAGTCTTGGGTTTTTAATAAAGTTTTGTTTTATAGAGTCTTGTCCTTATTTTATTAAGTCTTCTAAGCTGTGTTTACTGGTTGATTCTAAAAGTTAGAAACAAATAGCATATAGAACATTATTATTATGTTGATATTATTCACTGCAAAATCAAATACTATGATTAAACCTCAGAAGAAAGAAATGTAATCCTATGTAAGGAAAACTTTGCCACTCAAAGGAAATGATTTAAGAAGCAAAGTATCCAGACACAGTGGCTCACACCTGCAGTCCCAGCACTTTGGGAGGCTGAGTTAGGTGGATCACTTGAGACCAGGAGTTTAAGACCAGCCTGGCCAGCATGGTGAAACTCCATCTCTACTAAAAATACAAAAAAATTAGCCAGATGTGGTGGTGCATGCCTGTAATCCCAGCTACTTGAGAGACTGAGAGAGAATCTCTTGAACTGAGAATCTGGAGGCTGCAGTGAGCTGAGATCATGCCACTGCACTCCAGCCTGAGCCAGAGTGAGACCTTGTCTCAAAAAAAAAAAAAAAACAAAGTGAACTTAATTTTCTTTTCTTTTACTCCAGTAATTCCTCAGCATCATGCCATATGAAACAGTTTGCTTTGTGGAACATGACTCTCTTGTACAAGATTTTGTGTTTTTCCTCAAGTTTCTTGTTGCTTTTTTTCCACATTACACAAGAAACATATAAATTCTTCATCATTGCATTAAGGTAGTCCAGCTTCTCCTTCTATGTCCCCCACCCCTAGTTCAGCTCCTCTGTTTATCTGCTCTCTCTTACTTGATTTCTCAATAGAAAGGTATTTGACATCCTAGATTAATCTTTATGATCTCTTACTTTTTTTCTCTCATAGTTACTTTGACTGTTTGCTCTACTTTTAAGCCCAGACTTTTATTAAATGGAGGGAGGGAGGGGCAATCATATTTTTAATTTACTCTTGTTCTCTTTTTGCATAAAACCATGTACTTTCCTTATAGATTCTTTCATCAATCTCTGAAGATATTAACTAGAATTTTTAAAAATTTTTCTTCCCTAAATAACCTGTTTTCATTGGTCTATGACTTTCTTTTTTCATCTTAGTCCTATCTGATGCTGTTGATTTTCCCCAGATATCTAGCCATCATTGGTTATCTGCACATACTCATGAGAGAAAGACTAGATTGATGAATTCAAGTAGCTCCTGTGGATTTCCTCTGTTGTTAAGTGGGGTTTTTCTGAGCAGATATCACACTGACTAGAAGGATTTCTGTGCTAGTGGGCAAGTCATGTCACTGGGTAGACTTCTTTAAGATACATGGGCAGAGAGCACAAAGGTAAATCAGGGTTCCACTCCCAATATCAGAACAGGAGGACAGGAGGGTGTGCTCTGGGAGGGCGTTGTGGTGGGGCATACCTTCACCAGGAGTACCACCCCCATCCTAACTAATTGTTAACTTTCTTCAGCCATTCACTTGCAAATGTCACCATACCAGTTTCACTGCAAATGTGTTCTGCATGGGTGAACAGGAGCAGCTGTTTTGTATAGATCCTTCTGCCAGCTTCCCTCACTGGTTCTCCTTATCTGTCAATCTAAGCTACTCCGGAAACGATGGCTTGTACCAGTGTTACAGCCTTTTGTACTAGGGCTGATGTATCAGTACTCACTCATCTATTAATGCTTTTTTTTTTTTTTTTTTTTTGAGACAGAGTCTCGCTCTGTCACCCAGGCTGGAGTGCAGTGGCGCGATCTCAGCTCAGTGCAACCTCTGACTCCCGGGTTCAAGAGATTCTCCTGCCTCAGCCTCCTGAGCAGCTGGGACTACAGGTGCACGCCACCACACCTGGCTAACTTTTGTATTTTTTAGTAGAGACAGGGTTTCACCAGATTGACCAGGCTAGTCTCGAGCTCCTGACCTCGTGATCCGCACCCCCTTGGCCTCCCAAAGTGCTGGGATTACAGGCGTGAGCCACCGTGGCCCTATTAATATTTTTACGCCAGAAATTTGTCTTTGATCTGGTGATGATTCCACCCTAGGAATCCTCATTTGCCATAAACAAATAGGCCCCTTAGGATATTAAGGATTTTCTGGCACTTCTCATTAGAAAAAGCTCATGCCAGGGTTGTGGGATATGGAGGAGAGAAAGCCTTTGGACACAGACAGAAATCGTTTTAGATTCTGTTCTGCTACTTACTAGCTGCACAAGCACATGACATTTATTCTAAGAGTGTTTCCTCATCTATAAAGCACAGATAATATCTTTTTCACCGAGTTATGGTGAGGACTAAATGCATAAAGTGTTGACAAATAATAGATGTTCAAATGTTAATTCCTTTCCCCTGGAGCGTCTTTACTTAAATACCTTGGATTTAATAGGTAAGAAGATATGTATCTATTGGTTAATACATAGTATTAAATAAAATATTAAATCTATCATTGGACATTCTTTTAATTATCTTCACATTAAGCTCAAATATTACTTTAGATAGGACTTAATATGTGACCTTGTCCTGCTTATTTGAGATCATTTATTATAAGGTCTTTAAAACACAATTCTTCAAAACATGGATTTCTTTTGAAGTATTTTAGTTACCATAAAATATATCTATTCTCTTATACCTTCAATCTATTTAATTAGATTAACTTCTGTATTATCATCATTACAATTGTATACATTAGTTTAGGACAACCACCAAGTCGATTTTGAACATATTTACTTCAGAAACTTTGCAGTGCACTTTTCTCCCAGTAAAATGCAATAAGGAAAATGTTCAAATAGAAAAATATATACTAACCTACATAAGAGGCCAGGGTAAAGAACACGAAAAAAAAAAAAAAAAAAAAAAAGCACTTACTTGTATTGTACTTTGATCTCCCATTTGTCCATTCTTTAGATAAAATACTTGCTCCCTTTTGGAGTTGAAAACAAGTCTCCTTATAAGGAAAAAAAAAGTCATTTAACTTTTAAAGTGTGACTAAGTGTACCCAGTTTAGACTTGTGCTAATTGTGCATGTGTTGCCACAAGGTTCTTCTAACTTTTCAACTCTATTCTTGAATTGCTGTCGTATAAAATAAAAATTTCCCGATAGCAAAGATTTTTCTGGAAGGCGGATCAAGAGGAAGACGACATTATAAAAAGGAGGAGCAATACTTAACTGACATTACAGAGTTTGAAGTATCATTTGACAGAGAAAAGTAAAACTCAGCGATCTTTTTTATTGGCAGAAAAGAATCGTGGACTAAATTTAGTTTTAATCACAATAAATACTAATATTAGACTAGATAAATTGTGTATCTATTTTCCTTTGTTCTATTAAAGTTTTAAATTTCTGTTTCAACAATCTTAATGCAAACATGACTTTTATTTTAACCTTCCTTAGAATGTGGGGAAAAAAATACATAATAGTCAGCAGAGAGAGAATCTTGTTGAGGAAACCAAATTATGATATAAAAAGATTTGTTTTCAAAACTTCAGTAAAAACAAATTATAAGAAGAAACTCTAAACTGTTCACAGTGGGTACTTCTGAGGATTCAGGGAGTGGGATGGGAGAAGTGGACTTTCATTCTTTAAAATTTGGTGCTTTTTTTCTTTTTCAAAACAGGAGTGCACCATCTTTATGATTCTGGCAACTTGAAAGCTTTTTATTTTTTTTTAAACGTCATTATCCTACAGCCCAATAGTGCAAACACATGGAATAAAGGAACTATGTGGTAGAATTCGTACTTACATCAGTATGGCAAGTAATAAATACATAGATCATTTGGCCTAAAGGAACCTCCAATAAAGGATGCTTAATAGCTTAATATTCTTTACCACAAATGTCTGCCCAGTTCTTTCTTGTTCTCCTTACTTTGCAATTCTTGTCCATTCATTCTGCTCTCTTCCTACACTTAGTAGTGAGAGGTGACAATGTGCTAGCAGCCCTCACTCTCAGCGCCTCCTCGGCCTCGGCGTCCACTCTGGAGGCGCTTGAGGAGCCCTTCAGCCCGCCACGGCACGGTGGGAGCCCTTCTCTGGGCTGGCTGAGGCCGGAACCTCCTCCCTCTGCTTGCCAGGAGGTGTGGAGAGAGGTGCTGGAGGGAGCCGGGACTGTGTTCGCGGGCCAGTGTGAGTTCCGCTGGGCATGGGCGTGGGCTCCGCGGGCCACTCACACGGAGCGGCCAGCTAGGGCCGCCGGCCCAGGGCAGTGAGGGGCTTAGCACCCAGGCCAGCAGCTGCGGAGGTTGCGCCGGGTCCCCCAGCAGTGCCAGCCCGCCAGCGCCGCAGTCAAATTCTCGCCGGGCCTTAGCTGCCTCCCCGCAGGGCAGGGCTGCGTACCTGCAGCCCGCCATGTCTGAGCTTCCCCCGCTGCGGTGGGCTCCCGCGCGACCTGAGTCTCCCCAAAGGGCACCGCCCCCTGCTCCGTGGCGCCGAGTCCCATGGACAGCCCAAGGGCTGAGGAGTGCAGGCCCCGCTGGGGACTGGCAGGCAACTCCTCCTGCAGCCCTGGTGCAGGATCCACTGGGTGAAGCCACCTGGGTTCCTGAACTGGATGGGGACTTGGAGAACTTTTATATCTAGCCGGAGGATAGTATGTGCACCAATCAGCACTCTGTATCTAGCTAACCTAGTGGGGACTTGGAGAACTTTTCCCTCTAGCACTGTGTGTAGCTCAAGGATTGTAAATGCACCAATCAGCACTCTGTGACTAGCTCAGGGTTTGTGAATACACCAATTGGTACTCTGTATCTAGTTAACCTAGTGTAGACTTGGAGGACTAGCACTCCGTGATTCTGTGTCTAGCTCAAGGATTGTAAATGCACCAATCAGCACTCTGTCTAGTTCAGGGTTTGTAAATACACCAATCAGCACTCTGTGTCTAGCTCAAGGTTTGTAAATACACCAGTTGGTACTCAGTATCCAGCTAACCTAGTGGGGACTTGGAGAACTTTTATGTCTACCTATAGGATTGTAAACGGACCAATCAGCTCTCTGTAAAAGGGACCAATCAGCAGGATGTAGGTGGAGTCAGATAAGGGAATAAAAGCAGGCTGCCCCAGCCAGCTGCAACCTGCTTGGATCCTCTTCCACACTGTGGAAGCTTTGTTCTTTTGCTCTTTGCAAGAAATCTTGCTACTACTATGTGGGTTCATGCTGGCTTTGTGAGCTGTAACACTCACTGTGAAGGTCTGCAACTTCACTCCTGAAGTCAGTGAGACCATAAATCCACCGGGAAGAACGAATAACTCCAGACACTCTGCCTTTAAGAGCTGTAACACTCACCACGAAGGTCTGCAGCTTCACTCCTTACAGCGAGACCACGAACCCACCAGAAGGAAGAAGCTCCAGACACGTCTGAACGTCTGAAGGAACAAACTCCGAACACACCATCTTTAAGAACTGTAACACTCACCGCGAGGGTCCGCGGCTTCATTCTTGAAGTCAGTGAGATGAAGAACCCACCAATTCCGGACACAGTAGCTTTAATTAAATTATATTTTCTTGCTCACAAGCAATCCCCTGAGAGAAAAGCTTTTAAAATGGCATGTATTCTGTTTGGCTAGCAAAGTATTTTTAGCACTTCCAAATAAGTTGTCAGTATTTAAGAACTTGGAGATCCCAGGCCCGAGGCGGTGGCTCACGCTAGTAATCCCAGCACTTTGAGAGGCCAAGGCAGTCAGATCACCTGACGTCAGGAGTTCGAGACCAGCCAGGCCAACATGGTGAAACCCCATCTCTACTAAAAATACAAAAATTAGCTGGGTGTGGTGGTGGGGGCCTGTAGCCCCAGCTACTCGGGAGTCTGAGGCACAAGAATTGCTTGAACCCAGGAGGTGGAGGTTGCGGTGAGCCCAGATCATGCCACTGCACTCCATCCTGGGTGACAGAGTGAGACTGTCTCAAAAACAAAAAGCAAACAAAAAAGAATTTGGAGATTCCAGAATCCCCAGCTCCTCTTTGAAGATCAAAAGATCTGACAACACAGGAGCCACATTCCAGCATGGCAATGGGGAGTGCTTACAGCTGACCCCTTACCCTGTGTGCACCCTATTACCACTCCAATAGGACTGCCCAGGCCACTGCCATTTAGCATGCCTCTTGCACTTTCTTTTGTCTTACAGGAAACAGGAAAGTAATTTCTTATTTATACTCTTATTTTCTTAAAGGGTAGGGGAAAACGAAAAAACAAGCAAGTCAGATGTTTCCAAAAAAGGGGGATATTTCTTTGTAGAAATGAAGATGATTTACCTATGTTTAATATGCAAACAAAGGGTGTGTATGATGAAAGAACCAACTTAATCACCGTAAAAAGCTTGCATGCAACAGAGAAAAGCAGGAAAAAATGTAATGAATTTGTTTTTAAGTGGGAACAAAATTAAACCCTTTTGTAAAATGCAATTACATATAAAATGAATATTTTCCTATTTCTAAATCTACTTCATTCATTTTAATGACCTAATTGGCTCTGCAGTTATTTGAGTTTGACCCCATATTTAGAAGCTCCCCCATGACACAGCCACACAGGTCACCCACCCCTGCCCTACTTCTGTGGTCTGAGGAAGTAAACAACAAAGGCTGTCCAGACCAGCAGTGATTCTTTTCCACTTCCTTCTTCCTCCTGCTCTGAGCAGTGGTCTACAAAGGTAAGAGCAGCAGCTGTAAAAATTCCTATTAACTCTTCAACTCCATGCTGCTGCTTCTTACACAGGGCCTCTCTCTCTAGATGCACAGACTAGCAAAATGCCCATATTAAGAGCTGAGGCCTCCCCTTGCTAATGTGGTTCTATTCATTTTTCAAGGTCATAGGCCTTGCAGTTACAACTGCAAACATTCAGAACAGATCTTCAACCCCAGCCTTGACCCCTGTGGGAGAGAGTAGAGAGCCTGTTCCAGACAGCAGCCAAACCTAACAGAGGCATCTAGTTTGCACAATCATCATGAACAGATCTGTAGCTGCAGGGTGATGCCAAATGCTCTCAAGTTCTCAATTTCAGGAGAAAGGAAAGGAGACTCTGATCAACTATGTCTGAGTCCAATCTGCATCCTTAGGACTGATCACAGTTTAGATCAAGTCCCCAATAAATGTTTCCTTTATGTAGAATGTGGCTCTACTCTCTCTAGAGCCAGCAGACATCTATCCTCAGCTCCCCGTCATTACTAAGGTCCAACCTCTAGTAAACATGCTAGCTTGTCTTGTAGTTCACAAAGTAATTCCACATGGCTTCTCTTATTTTATTCAACCAGGAAAGTTGAAAGGTAGGTAGGGTTGTTTTATACTATCATCTCCCATTTACAGAAAGGAAAATAGAAGTGAGAACTTAAAAGTGCTTAGTGTGGCATATTCAAAGTCAAAGAAAGAGTGCTGGGCCTCATGTTTACTACACTTTTATCCAGGCCACCATAAACTAGAAATATGAACAGGGAGATAACACTAAAAATCATGACACTGTAGCCTTTTATAGAGAAAAACAAGTTATCCAAAACAGATGTTCTGTAACAAAAGCCTTGTTAAATAATTGGGGAACAGAATTCAGGAAAAAGAAATTAAGATTTTAAAAATATTTTTATACAGAAATTTTTTACAAAGATTTTACAACATAGCAAATCATTATGTCATACTGTAGAAAGATTAAGCAAAGGATTAAACTCCAAGGATAAAGAAAGTGCTCATAGCAATGTATTGCAGTCTCCATGAAAGTGCATATAAATGGTTAAGGCAAAGTACCATCTTGGTACAGACATGTTGCGAACTGACTTTTAATACAATTTTTAAAAATATATACAAACTTTTTTTTCTTCTATTCTTCTCAAAGCCATTTGAAAGGGATAGTTTTATGATATTCTTGCTGTAGAACAATGTAGAAATAACTTCTGGGTATAAAACACTAAAAATAAAAATATTCTACCTGAGTGTGTTAAAAGTAAATCAAGTGATTTGTAAAACAAAATCTTTACAATTGTGGGTTTTCTACATGTAACTTGCAAGGTTGAAGGCTTACACCCTCATGTTCTACAACACAGATCACTAATGATGGTAACATGAGTTAAATTGGGATTCTTGCCCTTCTGTGTGGCTTTTGGCTTCTAGGTTCTATGACCAAACTATCAACATATTTGAAGTCTGTATGCAGTCATTGTGTGATAAATCTACTTTACAGCTTTGCTTCTACCTGGAGCTTACATGATAACCATGCTGTGAAGTGCTACATATGCTTAATACAATATGTTGCCCCATCTGATAATAAAAATACAAAGGTGCTCTTTAAGCTAAACCATAAACCTTATTAGAGAATTCTAGTTAAGTGTTTTGTTTTTCCACATACATGTAAATACCTTCAGATCAACAGGATAAATAAGGATAATATTGGTTATCAAAATTTAGTCTTCATACTTGAAGAATTTGTTTTTAAAATATAACTAAATAAGATGTAAAAAATAGCTAGTCTTGAACAGGAGTGAGTTTTGCAGAAAACTGACATATCTGAATTCTAGTACAGATAAGAATCTGCCTAAGGATAACTGAATTCACTCTTTCAGGTAAGATTGTATCTACTCTTGAGAAATAGGGGAATTCAGTGTTATCATTATAGTCTCCGTATTTAAACTGAGTTTTTCTTTTCCAATTTTTTTCCATGCCTAAACATAAGGGAAGTTAACCAGTTCATTTCTGCTGATTTAGGTTTCCTAAATAGCTTTTAGTCCTCAAGGCACAGCTGTGGTAAAAACGGAGAGAAACACCCAGCCATTTATTGGAATTCTGCAGTACAAAATAAGCACATGTGCTCTATACAATCTAGTAACAGGATAGCAACAGTTAAACTGTCTCAAACAACAGATGTATTTGCTTGATTTTCCTTCCTAACTTCTTTTGCATCAGGACCACAAGCAAAAAGCTTATTTCCCAGAGTATTGTGGGCAAATCGGAAATACATAATGTGGCCCATTGCCACAAAGGAGACTGAAATCAATACGAGCAAGCCAAAAGCTTCAGGATTTGGAGCCAGGATGACCATGATAAAATGCAGAAGATCAAGAAGATAGTTCATGGAGTTCTGTACACCATTTATAATGCCTCTTTCAGATTCAATTACATTTTCTTGCAGCAACTGTGTCACAGTTAAATCAAAGGACCAAAGACCTATAATAAAATGTTTTTTTAAAGATTAGATTTTAGTTTACAGGCATACATTTCAAATTACAGATAAAAATCAGTTGACATATGCAAAATATACATTTCAGCCTGACTGTCTTTAAGTCACCTTAAATATACCATAGCCTTGCCTTAGATAATTATTTTTCATAAATAAATATTGGGTTATTAGTGGCCTCAATAAATGATTTTTACAGTCAACAGACAAAAGGAAGTCTAATCAGCAAATTTCTTAGTTCTATTTTTCTGTGATTACTACATAAACTTCTTAGTTCTGTTTTTCTGTGATACTACAAAAACAAAACTTTGAAGTCAGAGACACAATAAATCCTATTATAGTATAAATACCAGTATTTTTAAAGTTTCAAATGACCTAATAAATGGTTATGGTTAAAGTGTAAGGAAACTTTAAACCATTGTTACATTACTGCTAGAGTTCTAAAGCCCAAACAATAAAGCTGTCTTGCCTGGAAATTAATATCTTCAATAAATTAATGAACTGCTTTGTATCACAAGATAAAAACAGTTTCATTTCAAGAGTGAATTCAGAGATAACTCATCAGTACTCTATTAATGATTACTTAAATATTGCTTTGTAAGAAGTCTTTATGTTTCCTTCCAGGGCTATAAAATCCATTTGTGTGGCAAAGAATATAATAAATACATATTGGCTAGAGAAGACCTTTGAAGGATGTTTTTTTCTTACTTTCACATCTTCTTTTAAAGCTAAAAACATTATGTTTTTAGTGTTGCCCCATGGGAATATTCTCTAAACTACAATTTTTTTGTTAGGGTTATTGCAATATCAATACTCTACTAGATGGCAGTATAATTAATATAGCTAATACCTTTTATAAATTAAGTTACATTTTAAAAGTAATCACTTGAGCTCAGTAATTCAAGACCACCTTCAGCAACATGGCAAAATCCCATCTCTACAAAATACAAAAATTAGCCAGGCATGGTGGCCCATGGCTGTAGTCCCAGCTACTTGGGGGACTGAGGCAGGAGAATTGCTTGATCCCAGGAGGTCGAGGCTGCAGTGAGCTGTGACTGCACCACTGCACTCCAGTCTGGGTAACAGAGCAAGACCCTGTCTCAAAAAAAAAAGAAAAAGTAATATTTAAGATACTCATTTAGAAAAAATGTTCAAGCCTGAACCATGTTTTAAGTATATGCACATGATAAGGTAAACAAATACAGGTTTTCAAACTATAAAATAAAATATTAAACAAAATACATATAAAATATAAATATGTAAAATAAAAATTTCATAATAGTGGATTTTGCTTAAATTAACATTTAGGGAACATTTCAGATCATTTTATTAATGGATTCTCTGAACCTACATTACAAAAAGACACTTTAGTTCATTAATATATAAAAAGAGATTTCTTACCGATTCTAGCAGCGATGACGCCTGCAAACAGCAGACTGACGGAGATTATGGGCACAGATTCAGGACTTGTCTCTGGGATAATATTAGCAGAATTAGACCCATTAGACATGTATATTTCAGTTGTAATAATGGTTTCTGGTATCTTCGTAGGTGTAATTGACTCTCCTTGAATGAACCTTGATCGGATATCTTCAAAAGGAGACACGGACAAGTCCAGGGGGCTTCCAGGCATGAATACAGAGATCACACACAAGATCAAACAGGAAAGCTGTGCCAATCCTGAGATCAGACCTGTCCGAACCAAACCACATTTTCGACGTAGCCAAGTAAAAGCTACAGTTCCCATTATTCCAGTTATAGCTGATGCTCCCATCAAAATACTGAGGATGGAACCACTCAGTCCCTGAGTGTAGGCGTACCCTGTGGTGATGCAGTCAAAGCCCAGGACAGTCATATAAAGGAAAGCAAGACCCATGCCAGCCAGAAACACAGGCTGGTTGTAGTAGGAGACCCATCCATCTCGGAAGGTACGGAAGGGCTCAGCCATCTGGGAGGCACAAGTAGGTTCTTGCTCTTGTTCAAGCTCATGGATGTTAGAGTCTTTCACACCCATTAGATGAGTTCCCTCCAGGGGTTTTGGCTCAGTATCTGTTAATAAAAGATATCATTATTTTGTTGGGGAGGACATGTAGAAATAAAAGCCAATTATTAATAGTATTTTTTTTCTTCTATTCCCCTCCCCAATGGGTACCCTTGGTTATACATTATAATATTTATTTTCTTTTACTAATAATCTAAGAATTCCAGCCAAGGAATAATCATCAAGTGTCATTTTTATTAAATAAACAAAATACTATTGATCTATCCCTCTTTTTTTTCCTCTCTCTCTCTTGCTCTTAGGAATTACACTCCCACCAAAGTAAACAGCAGGAAAACTCACCAGATAAAATATAAAAATTGTCTAAGAAAACACAGCATATTGGCTGGGCATGGTGGCTCACGCCTGTAATCCCAGCACTTTGGGAGGCCGAGGCGGGAGGATCACAAGGTCAGGAGATCGAGACCATCCTGGCTAACACGGTGAAACCCCATCTCTACTAAAAATACAAAAAAAGTGGCCAGGCATGGCGGTGGGTGCCTGTGGTCTCAGCTACTCGGGAAGCTGAGGCAGGAGAATGGCATGAACCCGGGAGGCAGAGCTTGTAGTGAGCCAAGATTGCACCACTGCACTGCAGCCTGGGCAACAGAGCAAGACTCCATCTCAAGAAGAAGAAGAAAAAAAAAGACAGCATATTATTTTCTGGATCCCTGCAGAGCTGGGTAAAATATTCCATTTACCCAGAAACCCAACTTATTCTTCTCCAGTGAAATACCCATCTTTGTGTCCTCACTCCCTTCCACTATCCTACAAATGACTACATAACTCCCTCCTCACAGACTCCAAGAGATTCTTTCATTCTCTTTTTTTTCCCAATTTTGTTTCCCAGTCCTGACTTAGCTTTGCTCAGCCATCTCTCAAGTAATTGAACCTCTATGACTACTGCTAACATCAAGGAAGAGGGCTAGGCGATCCATTTCAACTCCACCAGATTCAACCCAGATTTTTTCCCTAGATCCTCAAAAGCCTGCTCTTGCCTCATCTACCAAACTGATATACTTAACCTCATCCAGCCCCCACTGATAATAAAACCTCATACAAATTCAAAATAGTTTAGATCTTCACCAACATTTAAGGTCTGAACATGAGAACAAAAGGAGTGATCATGGTGTTCAGTTTACCTTTGTGTAAATTCAGCTGTTTCAATTCAGTTTCCTCTTCTTTAAAAGCAGCTTTCACAGCTAGAGCTGGGGTTTTCTGGTAAACCTTCCAGAGCAGAAAGTACTCCACACACATGGATACCAAGTTCCATCCCGAAATAAAGCCACAGCCGATGACTGGGGAGCCAAATGTCATAATCTGGCCAACAGCCATGGGGGCCAAGATGTTGGTTAACTGGTCAATCCTTCGTATTGTGGCATTCATGTCTAGAGAAGCAGGTGAAAGAGGCAGGTAAGTGTGCAAACCCATCAAAGAGAGACTGCCCATTTACACAATACAAACCTGTAAACCAAGAGTATAGATTCCTAAAATGTGGTTTTCTAAAAGCACATTTGTAAGAAAGCCATTTTGTTAGAAAAATATTTGTTGTTTGGGTCAAGTCCCACTAAATTTGCCTCAAAAATGATAATTCCCTTGGAATTGCATAAATCAGTCTAACAGCTTTTTTAAATGAATACAGCAGTAACTCTACATTCATTTTTTTCAACAAATATATGTTAAATGCCTATTATAAGCTAGGCATTATTCTCAACAATTCTTAACACTATAAGGAAGACAAGTAACATCCTTCCCTGTCTTCACGGAAAGAAAGGGAAATTTCTTTCCTTATATTCTCACAGGAAAGAAACTACAATAAATCAACAAGTGTGTGTGTGTGTGTATGTGTGTGTGTGTATTCAGAGAAGGACTCACTGAAAAAAAGAGCATCACAGCAAAGAGAAGCACTGAGAAGAAACCCTAGCTTGGTCACATGAGAGATTCTGGAGACCTCAAAAAAAGGAGAACAATAAGGGCAATGCCTGAATAAAGCTGATTTAAGAGACTGGTGCCAACTCCAGGGGACACCATTTGTATTTTCAGTGAGTCATACCCTGGAGCACAATGTGAATGCTTCCCGTGGCCTTATGGAAAGCAAGGTACTTCCCAAAAAATGGAAGTGGAAATAGACAAGTCTTTTGGATATGTTTTCACAAAAAGAAGAACAAAGAACTAGAGTACCAGAGAAGGAAGTGTGCTAAAGACAGGGATTTTTAAGAGGAGCAAAATTAGAGCAGGATTATGTGCTGCCTGGAATGATACAGTAGTTAAGGGATGTAATCTGAATCTACCACATAACTGAAGGAGTTGTTCTTAGACAGGAACACAATTCATCAATAGTAACAAGAGTAGAGGCCACATATATAGCTTCAGGTACAGGTAGGAAGAGAGATATGATGGTGGAATCACATGGAAGCTCTCTTCTCATTTCTTCCATTTTCTCAGCAAAATACAAAGCCAGGTCATTGATGAAAGTGAGGATGGGGTAGAAGGACTTGAACATGCGATGAGAGAGGAGAAACAACTGTGAATGGTCCTCTAGGAAAGTGGAGAAGGAAAGAATCAGACAAAAAAAAAAAAAGTGTGACTATCTGGAAGCATGAAAGGACAAACTCTGTGGCCCTGAACCTCAAGTGAGAATACTGAGCAAGTTCAGTATTTTTTTTCCAGTCATGCTCTACTATGGAGAGTTGGATTTAACCATAGTCTTACCAAACAAAAGTGACAAAACAAGAGGGGCCAACTGAGCTAAGGGTACATGCCAGGAGATGATCATATAATCATGACTGGCCTTGAAATTTAAGCTGGGTAAGAAAGAGACAAGAGAGAGGTCATGGACAGTGAAAAGGCAGTGGAATCAATGGTTTGTAGGTGCCAACCATATTGATGGATTGTTGAGGCTGTGGTAGTGAAGAAGTTGCTGGAAAGATAGAAGGTGATTTTTCAAGATATGGATGCCTAAGACTGAGATTATGGGAGGAGAGAATTTAGTGGTGATAACAGTCTGGAATTTGACTAGAGGAATGTATTCCTGAGTCAGAGTGGAGGACACAATAAATAAAGAGGAAGTTAAAAAAATGTCCAACACAAAGAAATGATATATGTATGAGATGATGGAGATGTATCTCCATCTCATCTTATCACAACATCACTATGTACTCCATAATAAGCACAATTATGTATCAGTACAAAAAATGAGTTAAAATACAATAAAACCAAAAGTTTTAGAAGAAAAAGAAAGTGATCTACTTTCTCATTCCCTGTCTCACAGAACAGAGTGAAAATTAGTGAGACAAGTCTTAAGCAATCATTTGGGTCACCTTAAGGGAAAAGTAATACGTGACAAAGAAGTACATTAACAGAAGATTGTCTTTATTCCTTCTGTAATTCTTCCTGGTCCTCAATTGCTTTCCAATTAGCCCTATGAGTACATACTGCATATATGATAACAGGAGAACTTTGACATATTTCACCTTTCACTTGAGAGGCAAAGGCAGCCTTCATTGACCTTACACTGGACTGCCATTGCAGAGGCTTCACTACCATCTGCCTCCCACTAACTAATAAGTTTCCAACTCATACGCCAACAGAGAAGCATGGAATTTATCCAAATAACTCAATAATTGGAATCCAAAAAGCAAGTAACTAGAGAAAGCATATATTTGAATCTTAAAGTCCCAGAACGACAACAATAAATTATTTTAGTTAAAATTATTTCTTACTCTTTCACTACTTCAGTTTTCAAGAGCTCGTGGAGTTTCCCAATGTCACCAATTTCCATCTTTTATATTATACTTAGGAAGTTAATAATATGTAGGTGTCAGTAGAAATGTTGTATTAGAAAACAGCTTTTAATTTTTCTGATTCAGAATGGATAAAATACTTTAAAAAAAAAAAGAATCATCTTACTGGTAGCAGGCTAGAAAAGAATCAGTCTTATGAATACGCAAATATATGTTCTTTATCAATTTATATTTAGTCTTACATAAGCACACAAATATGTGTTCATTTGATTCCAATTTAACTGTTCTCAGCTACAGCTGTGGCACAGAACATGATATTAAATAACCACTTATAATGGGTATATTACATCTCATAGAAGAAAAAAAAATTTTAATTTGCTAGCAGGTTTGTCTACTTCATATATGAAATCGATTTTTAATCAATACCACACAAACACAAAATTTATCTGCCATACTTGATCAAGCTAACTGTCAGATTATTTTTTAGAATAATGGGCAAGAAAAATCTCAGAAGATGCTAATAAAGAGTGAGTCTCAAAAGAAATGGAGGAAGAAAAAAAGCAATAGATGGAATTAAAAAGTCTGGGAAAAGGAAGTAAGATTCAAACGTGGCACAAGAGAAAGTTATCGTAAAATATTGTACTAAATCAAGCACCTAGAAAGTACCTAATTTGTTAACAGATTAGTTAGCAGTATTTATGTGAAAAAATAACACCTTTTCTGGAACTTTCTAAACTGGATAATGACTGCTGTATTTTGGACCGATGCCACTGAAATTCTAAAACTTGTTAACCTTGACAGGGAAAATTCCTCCTGTTCTTTTACCCTTAGTGATACAGCTTCTAGTTTTAAAACAATCTCTACAATTAAGAAATACTGTGATGAGGAAATGGGAGCAATCAGCATCCAGCTCACAACTTTTACTTTTCGTGCACATACCCCTCCCCTTTCACCCTCTACACATAACACACACAGGTGAAACCTGCCCGGCCTAGGCCCCTACCTGGTTTTCTTTGCCACAACCTCAAAAATCAGTCTGCATAAACACAAACCATTCCTGCCTGGAGTAGGTGCATCTGTGTACAGAGACACAACCTCACAGGAACCCAAGGCAGCAGGGGGAGTCCCTTCTAGATGTACTTTCCCCCTTCTTTGTCCCATTTTTTTTTATCCTCCTCCTTTTTCTCTGTTCTCCTTTAACTCTGCAATAGCAGAAATGGCACACAAAAAAAATCCATAATTAGATACTTGCTGAACTTCAGAACTAAAGAAGTTTCTGTTTCCTGTTTTGAAACATGCAGAAAGTTTTCCTTCACTAGTCCACCAGCCCACACTGCTGGCTGGATGTGAAAGAGCACCACTTACTAAAAGCTAAAGTAGAGTGGACAAGAGTTCAACAAACATCTCACTTCCTTTCCTAAACTTGGAAAACATCAGAAAGTTCGAAAAAGACTGAATAGCCTAGATTCTTCCACTCTGCAATAATTCATAATATAAAGAGAGACAGCTGAGAAACGACCAGTCATTTTTGTTGTTATTCTGGGACATCACTTCATAGAAAAATCCCACAGAGTTATGTGGGATGTTTGTATTTATATTTATGTGTGTGTGTACACACACACACACACACACAAGGACAAGTTACAAGTTATTAGGACAAGTTAAAGATTCTGGTTAACTTTTTCATATTTCAGACTTTACAGAGTCAAATGAGTTAGCTAAGATCAGTTAAGTGAAAGAAAATTATTTTATTTTATTTTATTTTCATTTTATCTATAGCTGCTGCATAAATTACAGTATGATCATTGTAAAAGTCAACTTTCTCCTCTAAATACATTCCAACAAATATATATGTGATCTATTGTCAAAAATATCCTTTTGTACCCTTTGAATTTTAAAACATGGATATATTTTACATGCCTTAAATAGTGTGTTAAAAAGAGAAAGTAAACAAAAAAGGACAAGTTCGTCTAGTTCAATGTGACAAAAAAGACAAGAAATTATTCCTCATTATAAATGATCACAGGAAGAAAGTAAATGAGAATCATGATGTTAGCTCCAGAGAGAATTTCCTGTGATACAGATTCACACATGCTAAATTCATCTTACCTACACACCATCCTTTATATCAATCACTGTGGGATTTCTGACTTAATAATAATACTGCAACCACAAAGTGATGATTCAGGCAAATTCTTCTTCTTCTAGACCTTCCACAGACTTTGTTCTCCTTCACTCACCCCTCCTTTCTAACTTTTTTTTTTTTTTTACCAAATTGTCCAAACAAAGCTGCTTGCTAATCCCAGCACATAATCTTGCCTTCTGCATCCTGGGATAAGCCATTTAAGTCATCAAGAATAGTTTACTTGTCTGTCAGGAGAGTTGGGTAATGTGTGTGTTATACGCATTATCTCAGTGATCAGCAGAGTTGACTCAGCTGATCTGACCACAGGTAGGGAGATGTACCCTTCCTCCTTTCCCCTGTGTAATTATCAATCCAAATTCTGTCTGTGTGTCATGTGAGGGGATGGCAGGCAATAATGAGTGAGGGAGGTTATTCTGAGCCTAAGTAATATTGACAGAATAGGACATGTTGTTTGTAAGCATTCTTCAGATGTTCTTTGACCACTTATTTATATTTCCAATGGACAACTAAGATGGTAAGCTTCTTAAAAACTACATTCTGTTCTCTATTTCTTTGGTATTTGTAACAGCAATTATATTACATTGTACATAACGTAATAAAAGTTACAGATTAGAACTTTAAGGTAGAAGAAATTAACTTCCAGAGTCTCTCCTACAATTAAGTTGTTTCCATTTTATTTAGAGAAAAATAACATCCATATGATTGATAAGCATCAGTAATAACATTCATAGGTATGATCAGTAAAATCTCATGTCAGATTTGCACTGTTCTAAGTATTAACATTTAGAAAGTTGATTGTATTTTTTTTTTAAAAAAAAGGAAAGAAAAAGTTATTCCATTTGCCAAGTTTGCGTAGGATAAAAGAGAAGTTAGCTATCCTATAAGTTAACTTCATAACAGTGAGATACATCAGCACTAAAACTGACAATAAGGTAAGAAAAAAAAGTATGCTTTCAATTTATCGTTCTTAAAAAATACCCAGAACAAAAATAAAAGGCTTACAGCCTTATTTATCACCACTGATTTAAAGTGAATCCTAACATGCCCATTTAATTGAAAGAGAAAACCAAATTACTTGCTAGTTTGCTTCTGTCTTCTCCTGCAACAACAACAATCCAGTCCCTTTGGATTGTGATTGCAGTAGCTGTACTGGCCAAATTTGCAATATTTGCAATAGTGATGATCAGGATATAGCAGGAAGTCTAAAGAATGACAAGAAAACATTGAGTTATAATGTCAGTTTACCACACTGTACATATGTCACTAAACAAGGTAGTTTAAAATGGTCTTTCGTGGAATAATAAAAAATGTATTTTGATTTCATTTATAAGAAATCATTTTACGTTATATATATGAAACAATGAATGAATACCAGTAGTCAAGGGGCATAATGTCCTAATCATATCATCTAGATCATCTGTAGTACGCATAATACAAAAACTGTAATAGGTGAATACAGTTATAAAATGTAAACACAATGGTGGTTTTGAACACTTCTCCCACAAATATTGCCTTTGAAAAGAATGTTGAAGGGGAATTGAAAACACCTGTATGTAAGTCATAGTTCTGACACCTTCTAGTTGCATGACAATGGGCAATCAACTACGCCACTTTGTCTTAATTTTTTTCAACAAAACAAAGGGAATAAGCTCAAAGATTTCTAAAGTCCTATCTGGCTTTGCAACTCTATAATATCAATCCAAATATACACAAGAAGATTCAATATGACACCAAATGCATGGTTTATACTACACCCCATCCCTCTCCTCTTTTCCACCAAGCTTTTATGAAATCACAACATGAAAAGCTATCTGGTTGACATTCCCAAACAGAAGTAACAATTATTATTGGAGAAACACAATTATGACTGACTAATATACACATAGATAACATTTCTTAAATAGCACGAACAAAGTATAGGTCACTAAAAAGCTGAAAACAAACAACTGAATTCTACAGTAAACTCTTAGAAATGCCAATAAAAACCAATAGGACAAAATTTAAATTCAAACAATACTTAATGAGTGCCTGTTGTGGGCAAAACAACAACAAAACAAACTACAGGGGATATTACAGTAGACAAATAAATCAATATTAAAAGGTCACATTCGCAAAAAAAAAAAAAATAGCTTCAAAATATTTTCACCCTTTACCACTACCAGATAGTCAATTTTCTGCCATCAAAAATCTCATTGAGAACTTACGAGAACCCATCCATGGTACATGGTCAGAAGCTCATGTTTATGTAAGAAAACCATCATCAGGATGATTCCACACAGGATGACTGAAACATTCTGTACCACCAGCGAGGTCTGGGCCACTGTGCAGAGGAAGAGACAAAGTATACATTACATCAAAATGTCTCAGTGGGACTGTTCTTATTCACACATAATTGTTCTACTATAATACATTAATACACAGACACAATTATTACCAGATAAAAAGAAAATCTTTCTGAAGTCAGTCCTGCCTCAACTACTTCCAATACGACCCCGAGGATCACACCAGGCCAGTAAATATGCAACCAAAATGATGAAGTACCATAAGTTTCTCTGTTCATTGAAGTCTATCAAAATGACTACATTTTCATTTGGCTTATCTTCTTAAAAGTTTAACATAAACAGAGCTGTAGTATGATATAGATATGATCCACATTTCAGCTCTCTGTTGCTTAAGGTAAAACAATAACATCTACGAGGTTAAAGAGGAAGTTATGAAATCCATAACCTCCTACATGGCAGGCTGAATCTGATAATATGGTATGGATAAATAGAAAAGACACACACAAATTTGCCAAGAATAAATCAGCAGTGTATTTCTTTGCATACTAATGCTATTTGCCATTGCTACGAAATTATAAGCTACCCCTTCCATCACAGATGGCAATTCTCTTAACATGAGGCACCCATATAGACAAAGCACTGGAGTAAGGACAGATAAAGACAACTGGTAGCCTTTTCTCTGCCACTCAATAGGTAGATGGTCTAGGACAGGATACACCCTAATGTCTCTTATGCCTGCATCTAGAAGGTGAGGATGGTAATACCTGCCTTCCTTACTTTATAGGTTCATAATGATGCTCAAATAAAACACTTATGAAAGCAGTTTGGAAAATATGCAGTTCCATATGTAAGGGATAATTACAGCTCTTGTCTTCAAGGATAATATAGTTCATCTTTGCTTGGAAGGTCATATCAAAGACCCAAGAAAAAATACACTGTTTTCTGAAAGCAGTCTGATATAAAATCCCAACATATAACTCTTCCATTCACTCATGCATTCATTCACTGGATAAGGATCAGATGTCAACTAAATAAGGTTCTTAGCTTTTGGGACCCTACAGACCAGAAGAAGAAAAGATACATGAACAGATCATTATATTTGTGTAAGTGTAGAGGTGTTAACAAAGCCTCAGGGGAACGCAGAGAAAGAAATGGTAAACTCAGCCCAGAGGTATCAGGAAACATTTTTCATAAAGAGTAATATATGAGTTGATTATATAGGATTAAGTGGGAAATTGTTATCCTACCACACTTTTCTTCATCCAATTCAATATTCTTTCCTAATCTATGATTGCAGTGCTCAATAATCATTAGATTAAAGGTTTCTATGTATAATATTCCTGTGTTCCTATGTATAATGATATAAAGAAGTAATTTTTTTTCTAGATTACAGAACTTTTTTCTATATGTGTTCTGGTCTACTCATTCTAAAAACAGAAATATGTTCACCTTGACTATTTTCCTAGTAGTATCAAGTCCTAGAATTTGATAAGCCTGTTGCTCTGTGTCCAGAAGCAATCATCTTGCACTGAAAGAATGAAACCTCAATCTTTTGCCAACACCTAAGTCAGGCATGGTCAGATCTTGCCATTATCAACTGAGCAATTCAAGAAAATGTACCCTGAATGATTATCCATATTTCCCTTACATACTGGAAAATTTAATTGCTCAATTACTTTCTTTCCTGTATAAAATGACATGATTTCAGTACTAATGCTTAGAATAAATATCAATATATTATTCTTTCTTCTTTTTCCCTACAAAATTTGTAATTCAGCTCTTTGTGATCCAGGCTCAACTATTCTCCCTTGAAGCTATTCTTAGTTTTCAATTCCCTTACATATACTCTTACATGAAACATAGTAACCAAAGAACAGATGTTAAAGCTGTCTCAGGAACATCACACTAAAGGGACTCCAGTGCAAGTCATAGTTAGGAAGCCTGAGTTAAGCAAACTTTTAATGTTTAATGTGGTTCTCAGAAAAGTGCTACAAGGTTAATCATTAACATATGAAATTTATGAACAGCCAAAGATAAAAAATCTATTAGGTCAATGTCCAGGCATCCCAACTTTGTGTGGGAGCCATGGGACCCTCCATCCAGAGGTGGTGCCATCTAAGCCCTCCTCCCTCAGGTGAGGCGTGCAGACATTCCCTGGGTTGGCCACAGCTGTTTCTCTCTTAGTTTGCTGTTTCCTTTGTTACAGAGGTAGCTCAGGCATTGCTCCCATGAATATAAGGGCTTTTAATTATATAACAACACTCACCTTTAAGTCTAGCATTCTTGTCCACCCAGTCACCAATGATGGCTCCCAGGACCAGAACAGACCCTGCCACCACCAGCCCGTAGACTGCTGTCAAAAGAAGGCTGTTTCCATAGAGCTCTACCAGAAACACAGACACCGCAAAGTGCCACATCCGATCTCCCTTAAATGAAAAGAGAAAATGTTTTGATGGAATATTTTTCCTTCCTAGTCTATTGTACTCAGGAAGTTGCTTTCTTATCAAAAGGGCACTTCCTGGCTACATTATGAGACTTTCAAAGTCAGTAATTACTCTTAGATTGAATACTAATCAGATGTTGAAACTGTTCATCCCAGCACAATGGAAAACATTCTTGCCCAATTATTAAGTAAACTTGAAAAGACAAGGTATTAATGAATGGTACATTCTCTTTGTCATTCTAGAAACAAAATGCAGTTTCCAGACACAAGATGGCTTTTTGATACAAAAACGTGTTCTCCTGTGTGGCAGGTTTCTCCTGAGGCCTGGAATTTGCCTATCTTGATTGCAGAGGCATAAAGTAGTTTGCTATTGCACCAGAAATCAATCACAGTATAGTTCACAAACATTAGTATACCTTGAACATCAAGAAAAAGCCAGTTTCCCAATTTGTAAAATGACAGGAATGGACTATATGATCTCCAAGGTTTCTTTTACATCTAATATTCTAAAACCTATGAGATTTCATAAAGTCATAATTTGAAAGTCATAAAACAGCAGAGCAATCGGAAAGAGGAAAGTAATAATGGCAAATTCGGGCACTGCATAAACAGTGATGTCAGAAATAAACTTAAATGTATAAGTAAGTACTTAACATTTTAATACAGATGAGTTTTGAAAGGGGGAAAAAGGTACTTATTTCTTCACACAAACTCTGGAGAATACAGGGAATTTTGGAGTTCATTACCGTGAAATGTGATTTAACAGAAACTTTTAAGTGAATTAGGCAAATTAATGTCTTAAAAAATCTACAATGGACCTTATTATCAGATTTTAGACTCCATCCCTGACTTCCGAAATTAACATTAAGGAGGACAACCATATTCCATCATAACTTATCTCTGGGAATCACCATAGGAAACCAAATTCCAGGCCTCATAGATTTGACCCTATGGAAACAGTTATACTCCTAGTTCTTCCCAAAGTTTGTTAACATCTTCATGAAAAAATCCATGTATTAGAAGCAAATACTATCCTGGTACGTCAAATTATTTTAAAATTTTAATGAAGCCAGGATAATAATTTTATACATTCGAAACTTAAATTGATACATGTTAGCAATCATTCACAAAAATCTTTGTGTAGACCAGTAGTTCTCAACTAGAGATGACTTTGCTTCTCCTACCCACACCCCACCTCCCCGGGGGATCATTTGGCAATGTCTGGAGTAATTTTGAGTTGTCACAACAGCAGGGGGGTGGAGCTGTTACTTAATCTTTAACCTGAAAAGCAAATTTAGATTTGATTAGAATAAAATGGGACGGGGAGAGGGGAGATAATTTATTCTAATCTCCATTCCTCTGAATAGCTCCCAAGGAAAAGACAAAAACACATAGATGTCCCAAATGATAGGTTGCCTCTGTCAGTGAATTTTCTTTCTTAACATACAGGTTAAGAAACACTTTTCTAATACTGTTGCTTCTTTCTTTTTATCTTACTCTTATTGTATTTTTTAATGTCTTAGAGTCCTCTAAAGCAGGCCATCAAGACAAATGTTATTAAAATTTTGAATCTTGCTTATTCTTGTATGCCATACCACTTCTTTGATGGAAAGAAATAAATTGCTCACATTACCCCAATTTCCAACGGGTTTAGGCTTTAAGAAACAACAGATTCTATGTTCACAAAAAGCCCAAGATTTGCGCAAAGTCTGTGTAAATATTGAACAAGTGCCCATCTTTCCTTATTTCTATTTCTTGCCTTCCCACCTATTCTCACCAAACTTGGATGACCTGTTTATGTGTCCATGTACCCCCACTGGACTGAGAGCTGAAAGCAAACCTAATAACTGTCCATGAATGATCATGGTCCTTAATCCACTTAATGAATACTTACTAAGTGGCTACTATATACCCGACACTTGCAGGCACTAGAGCTTCAGCAGTGCACAAAAACCACAGTCCATGTTTTCATGCAGCTCACATTCCAGTGAGCAGAGACCAAAAGCAAATCTAGCACAGGGCACGTGCTGCTATGAGGAAATATAAAGTAGGATGGAGCTGGTGGTGACAAAGGCCTCCATGAACAAAGAAGTGAGGGCTGTTGGAAGCAAGGGCTGGAGAAAAGCAGACATACTAGGGTTTAAATGGAGAAAGTTTATAAGATCATGATATCAGACATAAGCAACTGGCCCCTCTTTTTCACTGTCTTACATTGTCATCTTTTTTTTATTAGATATCTTTTCTAAAGTCCATACTAAATCGTATTATAAGCTCCTTGACAATAACAATAGTATCCACTTTTTTTTTTTTTTTTAGACAGAGTCTTGTTCTGTTGTCCAGGCTGGAGTATAGTGGTGTGATCACAGCTCACTGCAGCTTCAAACTCCTGGGTTCAAGCAATTCTTCCACCTCAGCCTCTCAGTAGCTGGGACTCTAGGTGTGCCTCATGACACCTGGCTAATTTTTAAATTTTTTTGCAGAGATAGAGTCTCTCTATGTTGGCCAGGCTGGTCTCAGACTCCTGGGCTCAAGCAGTTCTCCTGCCTCAGCCTCCCACAGTGCTAAGATTACAGGCGTGAGCCACTGCACCTAGCCAGGATCCACTTCTTACACTACTTTGTATTTTGACAGTATAGAGTAAAACGCATTGATCCATTGGCAGATAGAAATGAAGTCAGAAATAAAAGTCATTCAATCCCATACAAAACTAACCTCAGGCAACCTTCTGCTCTAATGCCCCTATGTTCAGTGGATAAGAAATCATGATTTGGCAGGGTGCAATGGGAAATGCATATATATATAATATATATATATACACACACACAATACAGAAACATAAATGTTTTATTGTAATAAAATCAGGCAGAGTGCCACACAAGAGAAAAAACATAAAAAGTATAATTACCTAGTGTTAGAGACATTCCTCCTTTGCACTCCTTTGCAGTGGAAAGGAGTAAAAATCCACTAAACCTTATATGATTGTAGTTGCTGCCGTTTGTTTAATCCAACTTTCTCATGAGAACTTCCTTTGCTCGACTTACTGTAAAGTTGGGATAAGCATGTGTCACCTTTCTTGTGGGACTTTTAATGAACATGACAAAATATCCTCCTGGGACAACGACAGTGCCACTGGTTTTCTAGCAAATCTGACCTCCTAACCTATTAACCAAAGGTCACATAAACCATAATCAGTATTTGGAAGAGAGGCATCCTCTTCCTCTAAGAGCTAGGCCAGACTACAGGCTGAGAATTTCAGATACTATTTCCATCACCTGTTATTAATACTTAATATTTACTGAATTAAACTGGGGGAACAAACTATTGCTTTTGATTTATTAAGGGTTGTTTCACTAGGTTTCTACTTAGCATCATCAGCTGTTGGAATTAAAACAAACTCACACCAATTCCACTTTGTTTACATGTATTTGCAGAGTCATCCCTGCATAAGCCTCTGGTAAGATAGGAACTTGCTTTTGTAAAATGTCATCTATAAACTGCTATTTCTTGGAGAGCCAATAATGTAGATTAACAATTTCTCAAAGGCATTGGGTATAGATTTCCTCTTCCAGTGGTTTCCATCCATGTCTTAAGGATGATCCAATAAAAGTTTCCAATTTAAAAGGAAAATAACATTCAAATAATTTACTCTCAAAATTCTTTCTATTCTTTTTAGTTAAATACATATGAGCCATGGACAGAATATAGCCAGATGTATCGCTTTTAAATAATAATTGTTTAATGTTAAAGATTCTAATCATCATTAAACATGTATCTAGCACCCTTCTAGTTTATTATTTTGGGGAGAGAGTTTTAGGAGCCCAGATCTATAGAAACACTAGGTCTTTTCCAAGATGACCTAGAAAGTCAGAGGGAAAACTGTAAATCCATTGCTGATATTCATTGGATGATTAATTTTAAGATAGCCTCCAATGCCCCAAACTTTATCTAACTATAGATAACATTTTTACAGACCAGAATTTTTGTCCTTCAGATATTTGTTCTGGGGTCATTTATGTTTCAATTAATCTTAGACTGTTATTATTAGCCTAAGTCAGTCACTCTACCATTCTATTGTATTCTCATGGTGCTGCACACTGGAACTAAATTTTAACAAAAAAAAAAATTTTTTTAATGTGAAGAAGAGAAGGTATATGAAACATCCATCCATCTTTTGTAGCAGATATGTCTATTTACTAAGGCTACTAATGCAACATACAATTTAAAAACAAGGCAAATATTCCTTTCCTTGTTAATCTTGTCTGCATAGTTGTCTATCTACATAAACTACGATGATCTGATAATTAAGTTGTATTAACTAACACTGATGGAGAAAGATCTTCGACGTAAATAACGTTTTCCATTAAAGCATGTGTACTTGGATGATTTATTTCTTTAACTGCTTGACAAAACTGGAAGTTGGCTTAATACAACTGGCTGGAACGAAAGGAAATTAAAAAATTGCGCAACTATGTTGTAAGACTATGCATTCTCACTTACCCAAGTAGACAGAGAATGACCAAGGTAGAGAAGGAATTTTGCAGAGGTCAGGTAGTCGGCCAAGGATCCTGCAAAGACACAGGTGGGGAGAGAAAAAGCGATTGTAGTCACTTAATGAGCTGAGGGCAGAATGCTTATCCATTTGATCTTATTAGAACATGATTATTAAAAACTATTTTGCGGGACAAACCACGTACATTTTATCAAGTTACCTATGAACCGATGTATTTCGTTCACTTAATACCATTCACTAAATTAAGCATGACCTAGTCAATAACTGCCCAACTTCACATTTTACATACAGTGAAGAATTTTCAACATTCTTTTTTGTCTTTTTTTTTTTTACACAAGGCAATCCAAACTGCCCAGTCTACTCCATCCGTGCCTGTGTGCAAACCCCTTTTCCCACACCCTGAAGTTCCTTTCTTCCTTAACGTCCACCAAATATAAGTCAAAGGATCTTTTACAAAGCTATGATTCACAGCAGAGCCACATTTCTCCAGAACCTGTGTAGAGTTGTTTGTCTCCAAAGCCCAACCTGGGTTTCCACCATATGCATTCGGTCAATGCCGCTTACCACAGCATCCTCTCTGGCGGTTGTGATCTCCTGCCCTGGTCATGACACTGGGCGACCCCGCTGGCTCTTCTGCGGCGGCTACTGCTCTCGCTGAGGTACTTGTTAACCGGAGTGCAAGGAACTGGAGATAGCACCTCTAAAAGCACAACAGCCTTGGGCAAAAGGACTACAACGACGACTTTGGCAAAGAACAAAAGAAAAGGGGCCCGGGGATTTTCTTTATTCCTTCTTTCCAAACTTAGCTAACACTGTAGCTGAAGTTGGAAAGGCAAAGCCTTATAGAAGCGGGTTGGGAGGCTCAGCAGGTCGTCCGAGCCTAGCGGACGCCCAGAGCCAGCTCTCCGCCGCCGCCGCCGCCGCCGTGGGCCGGGCCCAGCTCTTATACCGAGTAGAGGGCGGAGCTCCCTGAGACCGCCGACTGGGGCCGCCCCGTCCCCTTCAGGGCCGCCCGGGCGTCCCCGCGGCGCGAGGCGAGCTTCCGTCAACCCTGCGCGCTGGGCCGTCACCTCGCCCTTCCCCGGAGGAATCGCCCGCCCCGGGCGCAAGCGTCCAACCGGCCGCAGACACCCTGCGTGGATTGCGGAGACCTTCGCCTCGACCCGTTCCACTCCCTGGGTTTTCCCGCCCTCCAGGAAGCCGCGAGGGCAACCTCGGGGGTTGGCCGTGGGGCTGGGAAGGGGAGGAAGGCGCGTGGAGCCGGCGGGGCGGCGTGGGGAGATTCTGCGCGAAACCAAGCGTCAGGTGCTGGAAGAAAGCGCTGCGCATCGGCTACCCCGCAGTTCAGGGAAAGGGCTGCCGCCGGACGGTCGCAGTGCAAAGCTCCAGCCCGAACTTGGTGGGTGGGGATTCCTTTTTTAATGAAAGTAATTTTTAATACCGGTATCTAAATAAATATAATTCATGCCACAGAGGCCGCTTTCCTGGCCTTCCCATTCCGGCCCGCGTGCCGGCAGAGAATGCCTTTCCTTCCCCGGACTGCATAGCAGGGCTTCCCTCAAAGAACCAGAATCAAAGGGCAGGAAGGGGGCGCAAAGATGGATCAGAGTCCATCCCTCTTCAGAGGGACGGCTTGCAAACGGAGGCTTGCAAAGGTGAAGTCCCGCGGCGAGTCCTAGACCTACCCGTATCGCCAAACTGGGGCTTCCAAATCCGTCCTGGAGACAGAATGAGGACGCTGCAGCCCCAGCAAGCCCTTCACCATCATTCCTTCTCCCTCTGTACCCTCTCACCCCGCCCCAACGCGCGCGTCCCTTCCCCACCTAACCTCCAGATGCCCCAGTGACAGGCTTACCAGGAATACCGGTTGTCCCAGTTGTGTCCCTGGATCTGTCCCTGTCCAGATAAAGCCATTCGGTGGCCTCCTGGAGGGTGAGGTGAATGACTCTAACACCAGATTCTAGCCTTGGTTGACTTCGTTTTTCTCCTGCTGTGCCAAACCAACCCCTGGGGCATACCAGCCCCTTTTGCCAGTAGGTTACCTTACCCTTCTCAATCTCACCGAAACCCTGGGAGTGGACCCTACATACTGAAACTCCAACCAGAAGCCACACCTTGAGCACAGGCCAGACTGACACCCAGTAGTAAAGGGAGCCACGCATAAGTATATGCCCTGTATCTGCACTCTCAATCAGGAGCCCCAAAGGTCTAAGGGTGGGTGCAGCTGGATTCGGTTGGGATGTGGTCTGGTGAGTAGAGATAGGGGTTACAGTTTAACTTCTGCTCTTCACTGCGTTTTTCCTTTTCAAGCCCTCTTTTTTCCTTTCTTTGACACGACATTCAAGTTCTTTCTCCCAGTTCAGAGAGGTTTTGGTTTGCTGACCGTGGAGAATAGGGTCATTTATACATGCATCCTTGAGAATAAGCCCACGTATATTCAGATGAGTGAACTAAATGAAGGAGTGAACTGGTAATAAACCCCTCCACTTTATGGCGATCCCTTATTAGAGATGAATTTTTTGACAGGTCCTCAAGAAAGGCACAAAAGATAATGATAGTTTGCACAATTTGTCAGAGCATGTCTCAGCAACAAGGACCTCCAAGTGCTTTACATTAATTATTACATGTTATAAGAAGGCGTGTCATGCTGTTCCCAACTTCCAGATGGCTTTTTAAAAGTTCGGTTGGTTTAAAAAAAAAAAAAAATTACTTCCCGTAGACACTGTTTGAGAAGTATTTGTGAAAAGAGTGGCTAAGTCAGCATATACCTCAAAATGTGATATGGAGTCTCTGTTCTCCATTGTCACCAAGGAGTTCCCAGAAGCCAAAACTGAGAGAATGTTATAAAGAACTGCAGTGAAGCAGGTAGGAAAGATACTTTGGAAAGAAAACAAGCAAGGTTCCTGACATTAAAACCAGTGAATGAGCTGTGAAAGGGGAATCTTAAATCCTAATTAATGGGAATAGTTGAGATATGTTAGGTGGGGCTTATGAAATGGAAAGGAATTGAAATGAAAATAGAATAAAAATCCTCAAACTCTTCAGAAAGTGCAAAATGACAGAGCTCTTTTGGCTTTGACATGCTAGATTACAAAGCACTGCTTTAATCACAAGACCCTTCAGGCTCTTCCTCCTTCTGAGAAAACATTTGACCAGTTGAAAAGATTTCTTCCAAAAGTCATATGTATGTTTTTGAGAACACAGAATATACAACTTTCCCATCAATTTAATCTAAGAAAGTCATGCAAGTTTTAAATCAGTTTACAAAAAATAATAGATACCCTAAAGACCATTTGCCAATTCATTTTCAATATTTTTTAAAGTTTGTAACTAGATTAACCAACTTTTTAAAAATCCCAGCCAGAATAAAATGTATATAGCTATTTAAAATTCATTTAAAGTGTTTATGGTTGGGAAATACAAACGGTTTTATCATTTCATTTTTAAGTTGCCTTTTCACTTACCAGTCAGGCATCCTCAGTTTCCTCTGCCATATCAGATGTGCTCACCAGGACAAAGGCAGAATAAAGAATGGTCAGTATTCCACTGCTCCGAAGAAAAAAAGTAATAGGATTATCACCAACTATTACAGGAAGGGCTCCGATCCAGAACAGTACTTCTGTTGGTTGTGAACCTTTTTACATTAACTTAGGTGCTATAAAGCCACATTTCCATTCAAAAATCTTTCTCAGTGTTACAGGCAAATTTCAAGAACTGTTTTATATTTCTGTAATATGAATGAATGGCTCTTGAGAAGTTTAAGTTCAACATCCACTTTAAATTACAGACATCCTATTGAAAGATAAATATCCTCCCAGGTCTTCATTTTGTTTGAACATTTCAAATAGATTTGACCTTGTAAAATTTCTTATGACTGCTGGCTCTCATTGGGGGTGCTCTCTTGCTTCCTCTCTCTCTCTCCCTCTCTCGCTCTCTCATACACACACACACACACACACACACACAAATATACACAGTAGTCTACAGTTTCTAGTTGGAAAAATTACATACAGAATTCAGTAGATTCCAAAAGAAATATGCTCCTACGGCAAATCCATAGAGACAGAAAGCATATTGGTTGTTTTCAGAGGCTGGGAGGAGGGAAGAATAGGCAGTGACTGCTTTATGGGCATGTAGTTTCCCTTTGGGGTGATGAAAATGGTCTGAATCTAGATAGTGGCCATGGTTTTGCCACATTGTGAAATAATAAAAGTCACCAAAATGGCTCAAATGGTGAATTTTATGTTGTGCGGATTTTACCTTGATTAAATATGTGTATATATATTCTTAAAAGAAAAGTTTGCCATTTTTCAATAATGGTATTGATTGAGATAAATGTAGGCCAAATGTAGTCTCAGGAGATCTTAATCAAATAGAAAGAGACTGTGGAAAGAAGAAAAGAGAAATCTTGTCCATTACACCGACTGGAAACTAAAACATGGAATTAAGTTAACTGTTTAGTTTTCTCCATATACAGCCAGAAGATACATAAAATTATATTTAGTAGGCCGGGCGCGGTGGCTCAAGCCTGTAATCCCAGCACTTTGGGAGGCCGAGACGGGCGGATCACGAGGTCAGAAGATGGAGACCATCCTGGCTAACACGGTGAAACCCCGTCTCTACTAAAAAATACAAAAAAAAACTAGCCCGGCGAGGTGGCTGGTGCCTGTAGTCCCAGCTACTCAGGAGGCTGAGGCAGGAGAATGGCGTAAACCTGGGAGGCAGAGCTTGCAGTGAGCTGAGATTGCACCACTGCACTCCAGCCTGGGCGACAGAGCAAGACTCTGTCTCAAAAAAAAAAAAAAAATTATATTTAGTAAATATTTCAGTCTCTTAACTTTTACCATGGATCGTTACTTCTGCTGTCTAATCTAACTCTCTCATATGACAATGTCAAATCTGTTCTGTATTCTGTCTGAATTCAATAGAGCGCAAGACAGATGCTTGGTATCACCACAACAGTATCCTCTGCACATTCTCCAGATGCTGCTTAGCCTTGCCTTCCTCAGGTTGTATAAACAGGGATGGATTTCCCAAGTGTTCGGCCATTTTAGCTGGTCTTCTTGATGCCCTTTTCAACTGCAGTTTGATTGCAAGCCCCTCACAGAAGAGAGCACAGAACATCTCATTCATATAAGCAGAGTTCCTGTTACACATTCTCAAATTCTCAATCTTCCCTTTCAGACACTTTACACTGTTTCTAAGCAGCACCTTGAAGCTGATCCCTACTAAGCTGACCATAAACTTGTATTCATGAAGTTTGCATTTTGCGCTGCTGTCAAAAACTTCAGAGTTCGTTAATGTTTCATTTATGACATAGTTCATGTTTCCAGTGCAAGAGTCCCTGTTTCCAGCTCCCTCCCCACCCCAACCTCTTAGTGGTATTATCTTTGTGTCTGTTCTTCTATTTTGTTTTTTTTTTTTTTCCAGTAAATACTACTTCCATACTGCTAATTTTTCCCTTATCAAGTCTCACAAAATACCCAATTATTACAGCATGTCAATTATGAGTGCAACATAGTAAAAGATAATGATGTCTCTCAGTCATAAAATCCCTAGACAATATCCTTAGTCTTGGGTCCTTAATTTGTGCTCTCACAATAGTATAATGAGGAAAATCCTAGAACTATAAAGACTTTTATCAAGTGACCTGGACAAAGCCCTCTTCTCTGATGCAATTAGGAAATACTGGCTACAGTAATTATATCAGCATTTAAGAAAAGTTAAAAATACAGTATGAAGGCCCCTCCCAAGGATGTCTGTCAGAAACATTTCATTGCAGTGTTATCTACATTGAATCAACATATATAACAGTAGACACCATATATTTGGAGCACTATACAAGTGGAAGGTATGACACAAGGTGCTTATCAGATATTATTTTATTTTCACAACACCCTATGAAATAATACTGATATTATCCCCAGAGTACACATAAGGAACTGAGACAGAGAGGTTAAATAACTCACTAGAGGTCACTCAGCTAGAGAGGAGCAGAGCTGGGATTCAAGCCTAGACTTGTCTGATTGCAAGGCCTTTGTTCTTTTTGCTTTGTTATTCTGTCCCTTACCTGTCTAATAAGCTTGGAAGAACACAGGTGATGCCAATAAGCATAAATATGGCTTTTTCTCCCTATCGGCTCCCTTAAAGATGACAGGTACTCAGGTACCAAAAAATTGTTAGAAGTAACTTAGCACTGATGGTGTAGGCCGGCATAAAACCCGGGCGGTAGTGGTGGGAGGTACCACTACCCCCTTGGTTGTGTGGGAATCACTTAATACCAGGGGCTGTCGGAGAGTGTCAGTGTGAAGCCTGCTGCCCAAATCCAGGTGATAGCTAGCTCCACTTCCAGAGCACTGTATGTCCATAAGATGAATAAACAACCTATTTAATGTTGCCCAAAACTCAGTTTTATACTTTGAGATATGACAAGGGGAGACAAAGTAAAAATGAAATATTTTGGAGGTTTTCCATGTTTATTTTCAGACTGCTTACTACTGAATTTTGTAATCAGTATTAAAAGATGTGGGAGTTGGGACTTTATAAAAATATTTTGTTATCTCAAAAATAGTCAAAAGGAATTTCTCGGCACTGTAGAGGGAAATAAGTGGTAAAATTTTAAAGGGGACATGATAAGTATAGGTTTTACAATATGAAGGAGGTTATTTTAAAGCTATTTATAAAGCAGCATTAGATACAGATTTATTATTCAGTATAGAAGATGAGTTTTTCTATGGTACCAGAAGAAATGTATTTTTGAGAATCATTTTTTATATTTAGAAAATGTTCTACCAAAAAGAAGAATATTTGCACACGTCTTTTCAGTTTTCAGTGTGCTTTCATGTTTTCCCACTTAATCCTCTAGTGATTGTACAAGGTCTTTGATCAAGGACATTGTACATCATATCAACCCCAAAGGTCCATTGCCTGTATGTGTGTGTCCCTCTAGAGGTAGGGAAGGTTTTTGGTGATAGGGGTTGGTGATTCGGTATACTATGGGTTTGGAAAAGAAACTGATTTAAGGAGAACTTAAGGGGCTGAATGCAAAAGATCAGGGTTTGGAAAGAAAATGGGGAGCACGGTGCATCAGAAGCAAGCTTCGGATTAGAAATCAGGAGAAAGAGTTCCATCTTTGTTAATAAGCAGCTTTGTGTCTTTGGGCAACTTATTCGATCTCTATCTAAGCTCTATTTCCTCATTTGTAAATTAAGGTAATGGTTGGTCTCTGAAATCAGATTAATCAAAATTGCGATTCAATAACATTATTTATGGTTATTATTTTCCTCTTAATGCTTTTCTATATAATGAGCATGTATTACTTTTATAATGAGCATATATTATGTATCCAGAAACAAAAAGATTAATTTAAACTTTCTAAGGCTTTAAGTCTTCAAACACAACAAGGTTTTATGCCACCCCAACTTTTGAACAGGGCCAACTGTAAATTTTCTTCAAGGATGCTGATATATAAAATGTTAATTAAAGTTTTAAAAATATGAATTGCAATAATAGTCTTAAAAGAAATTTCAATATCTTCCTAACATATATATAGGTATTATTTTATTTAAGATGAAAATGGGTGATGATTTTCTAGTCTTGATTTTGCACTTGATTTCATGATTATACCTCTGGGGAATTTTGAGGTACTCGTTAAGGCAACATATGATCCTTGTTTATTTTCGGGTCACTTTATCTGTCTCCTGGATCCAAATAGTCATAACCTGGAAAATAATATCACTAAGTAGGGACCTTGGTTTGATAACTGCTTTGATGCTTCTGCACTTAAATTGATTGCTTTTTTATTTGTTTAGTCCATCTGTTACCTGAAATGTAGCAATGCATATTTGAAGTTTTGCTTCCTGAAGAACATCACATTTATTGAAGATTGATTTTCAATATACACCTAAAAAGTTGCCAAAAACTTACAAAATAGGTTGCCAGAATTGATTGGCAAAAATATCTTTGAGGTTATAAATCCCAAAGAATATGTGCTTGAACATGTAGCTTTCATTTATTGTGGAAGTCCAGCTGAGGCTCACTTTAACTTCTTCAAGGATTGTTTTCTTAGGCTTACCTGAGTCTCCACCAGCACTGGCTGGGAGCTTCCCCTTTTCTGTCCCCGCCCTTTTTTTCTGATACACAGGCACGGCTCATTATTATTCTGTGGCAAGATTAACATGTAATTTCTTGTGGTCATGAGGTATATGTTTTTTGTATAATCTACTTTATATTTGCCTCAGCATTGAAATGGATCCAGCCTTTGATTAAAAACAATAAAGCAACCTTAGGAAATCACATTAGAAAACATTAATGTTTCGACTAATTTAAAAATGCAAACGAAAAACACCTAGACTATAATTTTCAGTTTATGAGGAGGTAGTGTATCATTAAATGAGCTTAATTTCTTCTTAGTACCAATTACTTTAGAGATTTCTAATTTGTTTGTCCTTATCATGTGCAGTCTACTGCCTTTAAGGTAAATGTGTACTGATACAGAATGATGATTGTGGTTCTTAGGGTGGACCATCTAAGGTAAAGTTGAACACCATTGGTAAAATGGTTAAGGCTTGTATTTGTGTCACAGAAGTACCTCTGTACTACTTTTTTTTTTTTTTTTTTTTTTTTTTTTTGATGGAGTCTTACTCTGTCACCCAGGCTAGAGTGTAGTGGCACAATCTCAGCTCATTGCAACCTACACCTCCCGGGTTCAACTGATTCTCCTGCCTCAGCCTCCTGAGTAGCTGGGATTTCAGGCGCCCACCACTACGCTCGGCTACTTTTTGTGTTTTTAGTAGAGACGGGATTTAACTATGTTGGCTAGGCTGGTCTCAAACTCCTGACCTCAAGTGATCCACCCGCCTCAGCCTCCCAAAGTGCTGGGATTACAGATGTGAGCCATGTACTACTTTTAAAAAAATATCTCACTTTACAAGCAGTTGAACAACTCAAACAAGACTGTAATCTTAGCAAATTAAATGTATTAATCTGCGTATTGTGAGGTGATAATGAGCTGATGATTGGATATTTAGGAAATAATTCCTCACTAAAGTCTCACAAACTGCATTAAACTGGTATCTACCTTTATTTGATTGTGCTATCTGGCCCCAGGGAAAATCTGGCACTTTTTCTCTTTTCAAGCTGTTCATGTTTTTCAAAGCACAAGTATATGACAACTCTTCTGACTTCTTGTGTTCACATATTTCAGAGACTTCTAATCAGTGCCATTTGTCTCAAATTGCTTTGCAAACCATAGCAGTATATAAAATCACCACTGTAAAAATGTCCCAGAAGTGCCCTAACTGTGCCTTTTGGTCAAATTAACTAGCTATTGCCTTCATATAGAAGATCAAAATAACTAACACTTCCAATTCTCTGCCAAACATATTCAAACAAAGACAGTTTGGCTACACAACTAAACCTAAAAGTTCCACCATAGATATAAACTGATGGTTCAACACACAAAGGAGTGGATAAGCATTTCTGAGGAATACTTATGAAGATTACTGGTCAAAATCTTTCTCTAATTAATTTTGCTATATATGCATGTCTAGGTTAACCCTGAGTTGTAAATATTGTTCACATTGTCCCTATATAACTCTGTCACCCTCTCAAGAGAAAGAAGACTTCTCTACTGGAATCAATTGGTTTTGAAATTAAAAGAGGGAAGAAGAGCCTTCTGGTATTTAATCTAGACCTTTTCTGATTGATGCATAATGAATGTACATATTTCTGGGCTACATGTGATATTTTGGTACATGCATACATTGTATAATTATCAAATCAGGATAATTGGGATATCTATCACCTCAAACATTAATGAATTCTCTGGGTTGGGAAAATTATAAATCTTCTTTTCTAGCTCTTTTGAAATATACAATAAATTATTGTTAACTATAGTTACCCTACTGTGCTATCAAACACTAGAACTTATTTTTTTCTATTAAACTGTATTTTCATTCCCTTTAACCAACTTCTCTTCATCCCCACTCCCTACTACTCTTTCCAGTCGCTAGTAATCAGCATTCTACTCTCTACCTCCATGTGATCAAAATTTTTTAACTCCCATATCAGTGAAAACATGTAATAATTTTCTATGCCTGGCTTATTTCACTTAACATAATGCCTCCAGTTCCATCCATATTGCTCAAATGACAGGATTTCATTCTTCTTTATGACTGAATAATATGTTGCTATATATATACACACACACATATATATATACATTTTCTTAATCCATTCATCTGTTGATGGACACTTAGTGTGATTCCATTTCTTGGCTGTTATGACTATTGCTTCAATAAACATGGACATGCAGATATCTCATCAATGTACTGATTGCCTAGCAGTGGGATTGCTTGATCATATGGCAGTTCTAATTTCAGTTTTTTGCAGAACCTCCATACTGTTTTCCACGACTGTATTAGTCCATTTTCACACTGCTATAAAGACATACCTGAGACTGGGTAATTTATGGAGAAAAGAGGTTTAATTGACTCTCAGTTCTGCAAGCTGTACAGGAGGCATGTCTGGGGAGGCCTTGGGAAACTTACAATCACGGTGGAAGGTGAAGAGGAAGCAGGCACAATCTTCACATGGCAAAGCAGGAGAGAAAGAGCTAAGGGGGAAGTACTACACACTTTTAAACAACCAGATCTCATGAGAACTCACTCATTATCACGAGAACAGCAAAGGGAAGTCCACCAAAATGATTGAATCATCTCCTGCTGGCCCCTCCTCCAACACTGGGGATACAATTCCACATGAGATTTGGGTGGGAACACAGAGTCAAACTATATCAACGACTGTAATAATTTACATTCTCACCAACAGTGTATAAGGATTCCCTTTTCTCTACATCCTCACCAGCATTTGTTATTTTTTGTCTTTTTGATCAGGAAGACAATAACCATTCTAATTGGGATGAGATGATATCTCATTGTGGTTTTGATTTGCATTTCCTTTATGATTAATAAATTTGAGCATTTTTTCATATATTTTAGGCCATTTGTATCTCTTCTTTTGAAAATGTCTGTTCATGGCTGGGCATGGTGGCTCACACCTGTAATCCCAGCACTTTGGGAGGCCGAGGTGGGTGGATCACCTGAGGTCAGGACTTCAAGACCAGCCTGACCAACCCCATCTCTACTAAAAATACAAAATTAGCTGGATGTGGTGGCACGTGCCTGTAATCCCAGCCACTCAAGAGGCTGAGGCAGGAGAATCACCTGAACCCAGAAGGCAGAGATTGCAGTGAGCTGAGATCATGCCATTGCACTCCAGCCTGGGCAACAACAGTGAAAGTCTGTCTGAAAAAAAAAGAAGAAAAATGTCTGTTCAGATCATCTGCTTATTTTTAAATTGGATTTATGTATTTACTTATTTGCTGTTGAGTTGTTTTGAGTTCTTTATATATTCTAGTTGTTAATCCCTTGTTGGATGAATAGTTTACAGATATTTTATCCCATCCTGTAAGTTGATTGTTTTCTTTGCTGAGCAGAAGTTCTTTAGCTTGATGTAATCCCATTTGTCTATTTTTGCTTTTGTTGCCTGTGATTTTAAGGTATTATCCAAAAAATCTTTACTCAGACCAATATCCTGAAACATTTCCCCAGTGTTTTCTTTTAGTAGTTTCATAGTTTCAGGGCTTAAACTTAAGTATTTAATCTATTTTGATTTGATTTTATATATGGTAAGAGATAGGTATCTAGTTTCATTTTTCTGCATATGGATATCCGACTTTCCTAGAACCATTTATTGAAGAAAACGTCTTTTCCCCAGTGTATACTCTTAAAACCTTTGTCGAAAATGAGTTCTCTGTAGGTGTGTGGACTTGTTTCTGGGGTCTCTATTCTGTTGCAGTTGTCCATGGTCTGTTTTTATGCTAGTGCTATGCCTTTTGGGTGACTACAGATTTTTAATACATTTTGAAGTCAGGTAGTATGATGTCTCTAGCTTTGTTGTTTTTGCTCAGGGTTGCTTTGGCTTTCTGGAGTCTTGTGTGATTCCATATGAATTTTGAGATTGCTTTTTCTAGTTCTGTGAAGAATGTCATTGGTATTTTAACAGGCATTGCATTGAATCTATAGATCACTTTGGGTAATCTTCCATGAGCATGAGGTATCTTTTCATTGTGTGTGTGTCCTTTTCAACTTTTCTCATCAATATTTTATAGTTTTCCTTGTATAGATCTTTCACTTCTTTGTCTAAATTTATTCCTAGGTATTTTATTTGTTTGGGTACCTATTGTAAGTGGGATTGCATTCTTTATTTCTTTTTCTGATTATTCACTGTTGGCCAGTAGAAATACTGTTGATTTTTGAACGTTGATTTTTGTATCCTGCAACTTTACCGAATTCACTTATTGGTACTAACAGGTTTTTGGTGGAGTCTTCAGGTTTTTCTCAATATGAGATTATGTTGTCCACAAATAGGGATAATTCTTACTTCTTCCTTTCCAATTTAAATATCCTTTATTTTTTTTTCTTTGAACATAAATTTTATCTCCTGGTACAGCTATTAAGAAATTACACATTATTTTGGAAACCATTCCCAGGAACAAGACTATAAATGCCAGAAGGAATTAACCTACATTCCATTGACCCAAGATTCAGACTCTGACTTTGGAGCAAAAGGGTAATTTGTAAGAGATCATAGTGGTTTGCCTCCTGTCTTTAAGGAAGTGGTATGGCATAGTAGAGGGATGTGCTGTTTGACTCTAGACAAACCTGAGTTTAATCAAGACTCTATTTCTTATTAATTATGCGATGAGATTACCTAAGTCTCTGAACATCAGCTTCCTTTTCTGTAAAATGGAAATAGCAATGTTTCTTTGCATAGTTAATGTAGGCTCATGTGAGATGCCACAAATAGAGTGCCTGGGACTCGGTGAGTTCTCAAATGTTAATTTACTTCTGGTAGGAACTTAGGGACAGAAAACTTAGTAACCTGCTGGAAAGCTATCTTTTCACTGATCTCTGTATTTCCTGAATCTGTGCTTTGCTTTTTATAATGTGGTTTTCACTTCCTATCTGAAAAAAAATTCTATTTGTCTACATTCAGTATTTTATTTGCCTCAAAAATTTGTTTTTCTAACTTTCAGAAAGCAATCCTATTTTGAGTACCTAGAAGTTAAGTTCATGCTTGCTGAATCTCCATTCTTTATCATTTCATTGATTTGAATCATTCCTTTTTAGAGTCTTCATGTTTACTAATTAGGGGTCAGCAGTCTTTAAAAAACTAAGGATCAATCTTCCTTTTGATTTGTTAATGAGGTGGCTAGTACTGACTGGCCAAATCTCCTGGCTAATTTCACAAATTGAGGTGGCAAATGTATGCAGATCACCTGCCTTAAAAACTGGGAGGAAAAGGTGGAGAGGGGTTACAAGTTAGCCACACACTGAATAACTGAGGCCTATTCACTCAGACTGCAGGACATGTGTCTATCTTGCTTCACATTATGTTTCTGGTGCCTAGCACGGTGCCTGTCATACAGTTGTTGCTTAAGAAATGTTTGATGACTGACTAAATGAATGAATGAGCAAATAGATGCCACAGAAAATCAGCCCACGTGTAATTATTGATAATGTGCTGTAGGACATAGGTGCCTTTTTATGTCAGTTAGGAATGTTTTCAGTTGCAAGTCACCTAATAGTGGTGTAAACAAATGAGATTTATTTCCCCGCACAGTTTGCAAGAACACAGTTGTAGGTGTGTTGACCCAGTGGCTCTATGATGTCAGGTAGTCTCTTGGACTTTAGAGTTGCAAGACTGTTGCAGGATTTCCATGCATCATGTCCTCCTCTAACCATGTTCAAAGGCAGAAGTAGCTATGAGTACAGGGCAGGAAGCCTCCCTTAGTAGCCCCTTCTTTTATCAAAGGGGAAAATATTCCTCTCAGGAGACCCCCAGCACTTCATTGAAGAACTGAACTGTCATATGCCTGCTCTTAGGCCAGAAACTAGGATCACTTTCCTCGAGAGTATAGGCTCTTCAAGTAACATCTAATAGAGATTCTGCTAGCAAGGAGGCATTAGTGGGAATGGCTTTTGGCAACATGGCAAGACCTCACCTCTACAAATAATTTTTAAAAATTACTCATGTATGATGGTGCATGCCTGTAGTCCCAGCTACTCAGGAGGTTGAGACAGGAGGATGGCTTGAGCCAAGGATGTTGATGCTGCAGAGAGTGGTGATCACTCCACTGTACTCCCACCTGGGTGACAGAGCGAGACCCTGTATCGAATTAACAAACAAACAAACCCCAGCGTTCTGTTGATATTCCTTGGCTATAACTAGACATAGAATTGATGCTTTTAGTTATCACTGCTAAAGTGGAATGCTGAACTAAAGAAGTGCTGTTTAATTAAAATGTCATGTATAATTCAAGGAAAAAGACTAATAATGCTTCTGAGTTTTCATCAGTACCCATGATTTTGCCAGCATTTTTTGGTATTACTTATTATTTAAATGGCTATTTGCTTTATTAAAAGAATAACAATTTATTTCAACAAATAGAATTAAATTAACATCTGGATTTATTTTGAAAGTGTGTTTCTTTTATTGTGAGCATAAGAATATCTAGAGTTTCTGTTTGCCCTACTAACCAGTGTCCACAAAAAAATAACGAGACAAGATGTGAAAAATTCAAATGACTTTCTAGTATCATAGTATGCTAGAAGCCCTAGGTAACTCATCTAGTATTTGGTATCATAAAAGCCCTCAAAATAAATGGAATCCAGCCTTTTAAAATTTAATTTAACTAAACTACTTGTTTGTGAAAACACTAACTTGGTCTCAAGTTGCTGTTTTCAGTTTCAGCAAAGTACAAGGTTTTAGAAAATAGTAATTCATAGGGTAGCTATGACAGATTTTGCTGCTTTGTGAGATTCTCCAAATTGTTATTATTTAGGCGATGGACATAAAATATCAAAATACTAAAATTTGGGCCAGGTGCAGTGGCTCATGCCCATAACCTCAGCATTTTGGGAGGCTAAGGTGGGAGGATCACTTGAGTTCAGGAGTTCAAGACCAGCCTGGGTAACATACTGACACCTCGCCTTCACAAAAAAAATAAACAAAATTAGTCAAGTGTGGTGGCATGTGCTTGTAGTCCCCGCTATTCAGGAGGCTGAGGTAGGAGGATCGCTTGAGCCCAAGAAGTTGAGGATGCAGTGAACTATGATCATGTCACTGTGCTCCAGCCTGGGTGACAGAGCCAGACCCTGTCTCAAAAAACAAACAAAAAACCTAACAACAACAAAAACCCTAAAAATTGCCTGCATCATATAAGGGATCTCAGATGAAAATTCCTCCAAAAGAAAGCACTTATTTCCAGTAATTTATGTATGAGTGTTTAAGATTATAATTTGGATAAAAGAATTGTTAAAACATAATTTTCCATTCCCTATCAAACTCTGTCTCCAAATGTATCTACATTTATATTTTATTAAAGACAGACATCTATCAAAGTATAGCTATCAAACCAAAACACTCATTTATACTTTTTTTAAAAAAGACAATACATTAAAATTAAAGGTCACTTGTTTTTAAACGTTATGTGTTGTAAAGGACGACCACTAAAAATATCTTAAGTTATTTATGAGTGGGTCTTTCGTATTTTTAAAAGCTTGTGCCAGTTAATGTAACAAGTCATCATCATCAAATAACTTGCTTGACCACTCTAGTAAATATTAAGCATTTATTCAGATATGAAAGTGAAGTTTACAGGATGTAAGATTTTCCTGGTAAGATTGGGACACTTCCACAGAATGCAGGATGGGTGTCACCCTTACAGCTTCCTAGTTCATAGATTATATAAAATCGGAAGAGTTTCAAATTTGGGATTTTTTTTTTTCTCTTTTATCTGCTCTCCGACTCTTTTTTTAGAACTTATTTTCCACACTACAATTGATTAAGTTTTACATTCTTAGAATCTATGTAAGAGAATATCATTTATAAATCTGTGCTTATGAAACAAAACCTGTCTCCATCAATCTGTCAACTGAGCATTAGAACGCCTGGCTGGGAGTGGGTTGTTTAATTGGTTAGTAGGTTCATTTGTTTATATTTGATTGGTGATATTTTTCTTTATATTTATAAAATTAAGACACAAACTCCAAGGACAGTTCTCACTAATCATTGAGCATTTAAAAGTAGGATCTGAGGATTATAAGTGTTACAGGTTGAATCGTATCCCCCACCAAATTCATATGCTGAAGTCTTAACCTTCAGTACATCAGAATGTGACCTCATTTGGAAATAGGATTAATGCAGATGTCATAAGTTAAGAACAGGCCATATTGGAATAGACTGGGCCCCTAATTCAATGTCACTACTATCTTATAAAAAGGGAGAATTTGGATACAGACACACAAACAAAGGAAGAACGCCATATGAAGAGGAAGGCAGAGATCTACAAGCAAAGGAACTCCAAAGATTGCCAGCAAACCATCAGAAGCTAAGAGAAAAGCATAGAACAGATTCTCCCTTATATGCTTCAGAAGGAAGGAGTCGACCCTGTTAACACCTTGATCTTGGACTTCTAGTCTCGAGAAATGGGAGACAATGAATTCTGTTGTTCTAAGCCACCTGGTTTGTAGTACTTTCTTATGGCAGCTCTAGAAAACCAATACAGTAATTAATCATAATTAAGCTTCTTGCATCAGAAAGAAATAACATTTGAGTTCTCCCAAGCATTGTTGTTTTTCAGCAGGAGAATCACTTGAAACCAGGAGGCAGAGAGAGATTGCGCCACTGCACTCCAGCCTGGGCTACTCAAAAAAAAAAAAAAAAAAAAAAAAAACTATTACTCTGGCCAGAAAAATACTTTTTAAAGTTCTAAGACTATAGAATCAAGTATTCTGTCATATTATCAGTGTTAAATAACTAGAGATAAATTAAACAGAATAGAGAACAACGAAGTAAGGTAAAGTGAAAGACAGTCATAGGAAAATACTTAGAATCTTCAAATGGGACAGTTTTGACATAGAAAATATTCAATAAATTTTTTAAATGAATGAGTGAATGATTAACAATAAATTTTAAAGCTCTCAAAAATCACCTCTATTATTTAACATTTGTTGTATGACACGAAGTTATTTGACACTACAAAAGCTTTTGTCTTATTTTCCCTTTTAAATAGAGGAACAATATCTGGATATTGCCTGTATGAAAAATGGCTTAAAGAATTTAAGGTAGAATGCAAGCTATTTCAGGCAAGCTCTCCAGTTTCCTACATCCATGAGAATTCTTTACAAACAAGCAAAAATCACAAGATGCCCTTCACCTGATCTGCATCAGGTTATCATAGCACAGATTCCAGGGTTGGCTGGCTTACCCTTATCTTCAAAACGAATGATGTCGAGAACTCAAGATAAATACTCTGGCCGGGCGCAGTGCCTCAAGCCTGTAATCCCAGCACTTTGAGAGGCCGAGACGGGAGGATCACGAGGTCAGGAGATCAAGACCATCCTGGCTAACACGGTGAAACCCCCTCTCTACTAAAAAATGCAAAAAACTAGCCGGGCGAGATGGCAGGCGCCTGTAGTCCCAGCTACTCAGGAGGCTGAGGCAGGAGAACGGCATAAACCTGGGAGGCGGAGCTTGCAGTGAGCTGAGATCCAGCCACTGCACTCCAGCCCGGGAGACACAGCAAGACTCCGTCTCAAAAAAAAAAAAAAATACTCAAAGGAGAAATGCTGTAAAGAGAAAAGTAAAGGGGAAGAATTTAGTTTGCCTTGTCAAAACAAATTGTCCACTAAATTTACCTTCTAATGAAATAAATGAGCCATGTCTCGGTAGGCACAATGTAGAGGAAGATTTGTTGTTGATTGGTTAGGTCATTTCATTGGAAGACATTCAATATTTAAGAAGAGAAATGTACTTTGGGAGGCCAAGGTGGGCGGATCACGAGGTCAGGAGATCAAGACCATCCTGGCTAACACGGTGAAACCCCCGTCTCTACTAAAAAAATACAAAAAACTAGCCAGGCGAGGTGGCGGGCGCTTGTAGCCCAGCTACTCCGGAGGCAGAGGCAGGAGAATGGTGTAAACCCGGGAGGCGGAGCTTGTAGTGAGCTGAGATCAGGCCACTGCATTCCAGTCTGGCAGACAGAGCAAGACTTCGTCTCAAAAAAAAAAAAAAAAAGAAAAAAGAAAAAAAGAAAAGAAATGTAGTTGCATAATCCTCTAATTGTCAAACATTCAAGTAGGGTGTAAATTTTTTGTTAGTTAAAGAAGACTTTGCGTAAATGTTAATTGTTTCTATTATTGGTAGCAGTGCACTTTTTCTCTTGCCACATCCTCATATTATCTTCCCGCTTAATTGCCTCAATAGTCCCTTACAGCCTGCAAAAACCGAAGAAAAGGTTTTAATGACTACTACATAAAGCAAAAATGTTAATTACCTTCCAAATAAACATGAAAGGACAAAACTAACAGTGCATCAACTAGGTGGGGACAGAGAAAATCCTCTGTACTTAGACCAATGATTCTTTAGACCAAGTAAAGATACTGGTCATTCCCAACATGAGGAAGAGAACAAGGAGGAGATCGGCAACAACCCACAGCTTGGAAAATGGGAAGCTTCTGTATGTTATGAGTCTGAGCTTCATAGGAAAGCTTTATTATCCTGTCTGAATTCTTTTAAATTTCCAGCATGACACAACCACATGAAAACATAAATCCAAAATACATTCTGGAGACATGTGTGACTATACAATCATCTCTAATAATCCCTGCTAATAGGGAACAGTGGTACAGACAATCCAAAATATCTTTTTAAAAATCATTTTAATTGGGTTATGAATATAGTCTTGTATCAACATATGACATAAAAGGTTGAGGAGCAATCAGAAGTACTACCTCAGTATTTTTGGTAGCTGTCACACTCATTCTTTCAAGTTTGTGCCCAGTGTTGTTGGAAACTGACAAGGCAGAATGCAACCCTACGAATAAGTTAACGTCTCAGGGAATATGAAAATTGAGAGGTACCCATTTCTGGGGTCTCTTCCATTCTAAAATTTAGAAATCTGTATCTGAGAGACAAGGAAGTTAACAGGCTATCACTGGATTACCTATCTCACAGAAAAAGGAAAAGGAGTTTTATAAGAACTTTTGATCTTCAAAGTCAGAAATAAATGTAAAGTAAATGTAGGAGAGGAAGTTAACCTGGGGGGTATACCAGGTGCCAAGAACTAGCTGGCTTAGAACCAACTGGCTCAAGAGCAGGGGAACACTTATTATTTTAATTAAAAGAATAAAAGAAATTTTAAAAGAGAGGTGATAGCACATTTTATTAGTGAAGAATTTAATTGGGAAAACTTCCCAAAGAGCATTTTTACTCATTCGTATCAAAATAGTCATAGTCCTACCCAAATATCTACACATATTTGTATTTTCAGTGTGTGATACACAAATAGCCTAAGCAGGTCTAGTTCTAAAACATATTTATCAGGAATATTTCATAATAAATTCCCAGGCTGGAGTCCAAGTAAAAACTCAAGAGGCTGCTGCCCATTTTAGAATTAACAATGTGGGAAGCTACAGGATGATTAAGTGAACATAGAATGTGTATGAGCTTTTGAAAGGCAGAAACTTGGTTTTATTCATCTTTGGAAACCGTGCACCTATGAGAGTGCCTGGTAGATAGTCACTACTGAATAAGTGGTGTATAGCCGTAGGTCACTGTCTGAGCTGCGAACAAATCACAGACTGAAATTCAAATTATGTCAGTAGCTTCTGTGAACTTTTGTGAGTCAGTTCCTGTCCATTTGGTCACCTAGGAAAGAGGCTGCCTGTTAGGATGTATAACGTGTCCAATGTACATTGAAGTCCTCATTTAAAAGTGCCAAATTACTATTATAAACTAAAGAACTGGTTCTTTATATTCACAAAGGTGTCTTTCATCTACATACTTGAAAGTACTTCAAATCATATTAAATTATTCCTATCACTTTTCTAAAACCTTAACACATTTTAAGGATTAAAAATGTGTTTATAGCTCTCATTTTTAATTATTATCTTTACCCAGTCCTAGATGGCTTCACTGTAATTACAATTTTTAAAGCCTTTGCCTGGTCTTTTACCTTTTTTAGTATTAATGAAATACTTACATTGAAAAGGTTATTAGGTACAAAGAAATAATATAGTAGGCCTTTAGAATCACTGAGTTCAAGGGCGGTATGACTTTAACTCTGTCCATACCTAGACTCAGATAAATCTGAAGAAATATTTGCCACTATCCAGAGACTTGTTATGTCTGAACTATCAGTAGCCCTGAATGGATGGGTCAGATCTAGGGCTTAGGTAGCCTATAACCACCAGGGAACAGCCGTAATCAATAACATAAACCCAAGTCCTCAGGAATTTTAAACTCTTGGTTCTCCTAGCACCTGAGAAGTCAAGGGTGTTTGAGGGTTAAAAGGCTCCAACAGGACACATTCAAGGGCCCCCTCTACCTCTGCTCCTTATCCAGGCCAGTCTTGAGTACTGGTACTTTAGCGATTTCCAGGCAACCCTCTGAGAGTCACTTGTTATTGCAACACTCCAAGTCCCGATTTATAACTGGTGCAGAGCTCCCTGTCTTCACTGCTGAAAAGAGGGAAAATGCTAAGAGAAAACTAAAGAATCCATGAGCCAAAAATAGATTCAAAAAATAGTTATATTTGTTTAAAATCTTTTTTTGAAAAGTACGCAGTTCTTATGCAAATATAATTTATTCCAATAAATAATAATGAAGTGACTTTTATAGGTAGGAGATATATCAGCACTACAGAGATTACAAGGGTGACTAAAATACAGATTCTAATCCGTGACAGTTATTCTTACCTTTAAAGGAGAAGGAGTTGGGAATCCAATCCTTCTCCTTTAAAGGTAAGAAGCAGATTCGGAATGCCAATTGCCTTCTCCTTTCAAACAGAGGCAGGGAAAGCAAAAGACTCACTTTCCCAAAGTCTCTTAATTGTTACAGGTGGGAGTCCCTCAACTGCTGTGTGACAGTTTTGGCCAGTGAGATGTAAGAAGTCTGCTGGAGATGTTCAGAGATGTTTTTCTTTTGTGTTGTGGCCCTAAATGCTGACGTGCTGCCTGGGGCTGTGGCAGGCGTCTTGCAGTCAAATGGGAAAAAACAGGAGCGTCACCATGTTGCTGGGGCCTGACAACATTGAGCTGCTGATGCAATGTCATCCGCCACCTCTTCCCAGCTTTTCTGACATGTGAAAAAAAACTAAAGCCCTATCTTTTTAAGCCACTGTCAATCTTTGTTGCTGAAAACAGAAAAGCATGTGTAACTGATAAAGAGTAATAAAAGTATTTTTTAGGTATGCACATAACCAAGTTCACAGAAGGAAATTACATGAAGTAGGCACCACTGTACCCCAGCCTGGGTGACAGAGTGAGACCCTGTCTCAAAAAAAAGCTGTTTGAATTTGAGTAGCTTATACGTATTAAAGTTCATTTTATGCTTATTTTATTTACCTTTCTTTCCAGTGTTTCTTAATCATGAAAACAAAAACATCTTAATCCCATTTAATCATGACAAATTATTGTTTATTAAAAAAATTAAACTATCAGTAGCCAATGATTCATTGTGCCCTTCACACAAACCTGATTATTATATGTATATATTCTAAAAATAAATACAATAATGAGCTCCTTGCTTCTGCATAGATATGACATCAAAATTATAGGATGTGCAGGCTTAAGATCGAGCAGTAAGTCAGAACTCTGATCCTAACCAGCCCCGGGCAAAGCTGTTAATAAAAAACAAAACTTATTTTAAATAACAACAACAAAAATCCTATCCCAGTGCAGGGAAATGCACTGTGACTACCTGTTCATTAGATGCAAATGTCTTTGCTTCTCATGGGCGTCCATTAAAAAGGCTAATGAAAAGTCAAATTTTCTTTTAAAAAACGAGAATTCTCCAAATTTAATCCAATGGTGAGGATGATCAATTTAGTTATTTATTTAGAGTGTTTAGAGTGTAAGAACACATCAATTGAATAATTGGCATTAGTGGGAAGGGCTGATTTCTATTCTCTGAAACAATCTCTACATAGATAATTTTGGAATTTTCCAAATCTGTACGTTGTCAGATTTCTGTAAGTATGCTTAATTCTGAAACAGTAATAATTAAGGATATTTTGTGCCAAGGTATCAAGACTAAAAATTCTGTTTTGTGTCTTAGTTTTCCCAAGCAAATTAGTCTTGAGAAGTTACTTTAGTATAGAGTTAAATACTAAGTTACATAAGAAAATAAACTGATGTATCATAGCCTCTAATATTGCTATGTATTTTTAATATTCAGAATAGTGCAAAACAGAGATATAGATTAAACTCATTAACATACATTCTCTATGTTTAGTATAGCTACAAAATATGTGAAATTATTTTTAATAAATACAATTATGCCTCTAAAAGGGTACGTGCTGAAAAAATGTCTAACTTTACTATGTTAGTTAATGGGAATCTAAACAAATTAAGAAAATAAATTTTTTCTTCTTGCTTAATTTGTGTTTACTAATTTGCATTTGATTTTATTTAATTAGTATTTACTTTAAATACTTCACCTATGGAACTTGTGTGTGTGTTTGTGTGTGTATTTGTGTGTGTGTTTGTGTGTGTGCGTGTGTGTGTGTGTGTGTGTGTCTGCCTGTATTGGTTCTGTCATCCCTTCATAGCTTCAGAAAGCTGATCTATTTATGGCTAAAAATACATTAGTCTTGGAATATGCAAGTATTTGTGACTCTCAAATATCCTAAAATCAAAAGTTAATTTATTTTACTCTTAAAATATCTTTAAGCCTCTAAAGATTATCTATATTTGCTTGTGTCTGTTACAGATGGAATTCTATTTAGCAAACATTGTACAACCTGAGAGCAAGGGACTGTCCCTTCTTACATATACATCATTCCCAGCTTCCTCTACTCCCAAACTAACTACCACCATACACACACAATTTTTTAACAAAAACAATGAGTCGTAGCTTGTTTCTTTCAAAATTTCTTTACAAACAGAAACTAATGGCTCATGTTTTGGGGTGAAGGTGGCCAACTTCTCAACAAAGGCAGTCAGTAGCAAAGAGAACCTTCTGCTCCCAAAATAGAAGCAGTGTCCACTCCTGGCTGACAGGTATCGGGGAAGCCAGGCAGAACCACTCAAGAGTGGGATCCCAAATGTGTGTGCATATCTGCATATCTGTGCATACACTTACATATCTCTCTCTTTTTCTCTCTCTGTCTATCTTACACATTTCCAGCTGGCCATCTGGCCTTAGTAATTTGCTTCATGAAGTAAAACTGATTTTGGTATAAATGATGGAGACTCTACTAAATTACCGAATTCAACTTTGATACCTAAAGAGTTTAACCAAACTTTTGTAAGTTTTTCCTAGTCAATTGCAATCATTAGGTTTCCACTTAACTTCTTTCAACTCGTTCGGAGGCTGATCTTTCATGCACCATCACTTTTTAACCCCTAAAGTTATTTTCTATTACAGAGGGAAAATTTTATAAATATATATATTTAAAACTCACTCTTAAAATCAAGTTGAATTATGATCAAACTCTTTCAACTCTTGCTAGGTTCCCCAGAGCTCATATTGGTGTTACCAATAACTTGTTTTCCAATGCCTCAACTTTTTTGACAGAATTAACTGGCACTCTCAGGATTTGGTTGGGAGTTTGTTTTTGTTTTGATTAACTGTGTTTATATTTATTTTTACGCAATTCAATAAAAATAACCAAATTGAAATAATGTATTACTAAATTCATCATTTGTTGATTGAACTAACTGACCAATTCAATCATGAGTATAATCAAATATAGTGCAAAATACCAAGATTGAAATTTAAATTTGTTCAGAAATATGGAAATTCAGAATATGTAACTACATTTATATTACATTTATATAGATATACACACACACACACACACACATGCATATCATGGGAATGTACTCTCATCAGACAAGAAGGTACTACCATAGGACATGTTTAGGTAACCTGAAAATACAGTGCACTTTTAAGAGCTTTGAATACATGGAACTGTATAGAGCAATATTTATGCTACTCAACAATGTGTAACAAGGTGTGGCTCTTGAGTGCCACATCATAATTGTTATTTAGACTTTTGAGCTTGCTCAGCCATCACTTATAAGTACCAGGAGAAAAGCTAGGCTGAGGGCATGGCAGGCTGCGGCCTGGGTGGGTAGATTGTCAAGTGGTCCGAGTTTGTCTTCAGAGCTTCCCTTCTCTTTGTTGGGCCTTCCTTGGTTGTGTCTCCCTCATTTGCCCTCCAAGTACGCCCCCATACACTTCCTCCACTACCAAACCAGTCTTCCACCCCTCAGCAAAACATGCTCCAGAAAATGATGGAATACATTCCCTTTCATGTGTAAATAGCTAGCAAAACTTCATTTGATATCACCTCTGAATTATTTAAATTTTAGTTACACAGCAAATAAGCAAAGAATAAAATATTTAATTTCCTAATTTCACGATCCTGGCAAGTGAAGACAGTACTTTTCCAGTAGGAGGTGGCACTCTTCCAAGTGAAAGGGCTAGCGGAAGCATAGTAACCTCAAATTATTTTCAGAATTTGCTATAGATACTCATCTAAACTTAGTTCAGGTGAAATATTTCCATGTAAAATGTGAATGCTGGTATTTGCTTCTGTCAAGTAGTTGGTAACTTTTAACTTGATAAATTAAACCATAATTGTTTTCAAGAGTCATTTTACCCTGAGTCGCCTCCAAATTACTGCAATCTGTAGAAAAATATTTGGTTGTCCACTGCCCAGAGATATTGATCTGTCATTTTTCACTCTGTTCCTGTTGCTTATTTTAACACATTATAATTTGACTCATAGACAAAAGAGAACAGTTTAATTTTCTCATTTTAGTATTAAGAGAATGAAAACAGTAACTTTGTACTAGGTTAAGCAAGAAACAAAGGACAGGAAAACACGTTAGAATTAGGAGGATGATTGCCATGCAATTAAGTATTAAAGTTTCCCAATATGTTGAGGCCGTATGTTAAATCTTTCCAATACTTCACGAACCACATAAAGAGTAACATCCAAAGCAGCATTAGACGATATCCCAATCCCCGTCTCTCTTGTCTCTGACAATGGACATCGCAGTGTGAGATGTGTCTATCCAGTTCTGCAGCAGTTTGTGTAGCTAATGAGAGATGTTCATACCCTAGGGCTGCTCAATCTCCATGTTTTTAACATGAGCACTGAGGGTTGCTGGCATTCTAGGCCGCAGTCTTGTAATATGACTTTCTCTCTCCCTCTTTTTCTTTCTTTTTCTATTTTCTTTGCTTATCACCTCCATCCAGTGGCCCTTCAGTGATCCCTACTGTGGTTGTCTCTGTCACCCAGACTGGAGTGCAGTGGCTTGATCACAGCTCACTGTAGCATCAACCTCCCAGGCTCAAGCGATCCTCCTACTTCAGGTCCCTGAATAGCTGAGACTACAGGCGCACTCCAACACGCCTGACTACTTTTGTATTTTTTGTAGAGACTGGGTCTCACTGTGTTGCCCAGGCTGGCCTCGAACTACTGAGCTAAAGCAATCCACCCACCTCAGCTTCCCAAAGTGCTGGGATTACAGGCATGAGCCATCACACCCAGCCTAGGCAGGAAATTTTTAAATGAGCTATGATTGGGGGATTCTGAAGTGTTCTTCCTAACCTCATACCAGTTCATTTTCACAATGTAAGCTACTGCAGGTCTCAGGTGAAGAACTCAGACAGATCGAATCTTTAGTGAGCAGTTGACATGCAAGGGAAGCAGCATGATATGCTGAAAAGAACATTGGTGCAGGAATCAGGAGATCTGGATTCTAGATCTGCTGTAAATAAAGTAATTTACATCAGCATTTATTTGCTCTGGGTCTCATTTTCTCCATCTATAAAAATAGATGATCATCAAAGTTCTCTCCTGTATTAAATTTTTGTGAAATCTACATATTCTACCAATCTGTAGGGTTCTATAAAAAGGTCACTGATGAGTTAAATTATTAAGTAGAAATCTGACTTTCCAAGTAGTCATAGCACCTTCAGAGAGGAAGAAAAATGACCAAAACGACAACAGAACAGCAAAGATGGTTCACCCCCTTCTTTTGAAATTATTCACTGTCTTTCTAGTAACAGCTCTGACTATTATAGGCTAATATTTGTCTTTTGACCTGGTCATATGTTATCTGAACACTAAGCGTCTGAGGCAAAGGAACAGGAAGTCATTTCAGTTATCCATATCATAAAGCTCCTTATACCACAGTTATCTAGTTTGGAACTCTGGCAATATAAAGGAAACCCTTCTTTTATAAAATTCACAGAAATAATTTGTTAAGACAGAAAACAGATTTACCAATTTGGAGGTCAATGAACTTCTTGGTTGATTTAGAGATGGTTGTCTAGAAGGCTTTAGGGATCGTCGATTTCCTGGTAATATATGTCATCCATACATCAAGCACTTTAATATGATTCTTCATGCCATGTTATTTTTATCTTCTTTTCATAAAGTTGTACTATTTAAGCTCCTTTGTAATCTATATTAAAACATTGCATGATGTTCTAATTAAAGTAATAATAATCAAAAATTAAAACTACTTAACAGGAAATTCATCATTTTCTGATTTTTTAAATTGGATGCCCAGTATCTGAGGTGTATTAAAGACAAGTTCTCCTAAAGAAATTAAGCTTAAATTTACTTATGCTAATTCACTTGAGGTTAGAACAGTTATAAAACAATGTAGGGCAGGTTCCTCAAAGATAAAAATATTAAATTTGGCCTTCTACTTGAAGATAATACTGCGGTTTGACATAAATAATAGATATTATAGAAACACACAGGAGAAACTGACAGAAAAACCATCAAAATCTGATAGGCAATGCAAAAACAGTGCTTATTGGAAAAAACAGAACATACTTGATTTAAATAAAACTGGAAAACAGTTCTAAAATATTAAACAAAAAGCCAACAATTTTATTTCATCATCTCTGAAAATTTCATTCTTGTGTCATTGAATTTTCTGATTCATTCCCGTGACTGTCTTCCTCTGCCTTTGTCCTTATTTTGTAGGGCTCAAAATGCGTACAGATCACCCTGTTAGAAGTCTAGAACACCACATTCTCCATAAAAGTTGCTTCAGTCTGGTTATTTACCTATAAAACAAGAAAATTAAACAAAGATGTCTGGGTTGGGTATTTTAGATTTTAAAAATCTTTTTAGAAGCTGAATCTATTCTTAAGAAAAAAAAACTTGTCTATGGAACCCAATAGTGTGAACAGATACAAGAGTAGCTGTGTGTGTGTGTGTGTGTGTGTGTGTGTGTGTGTGTGTGTGTCTGCATAGGGTCACAGGGTGAGAAAGGGCAGAGTCCTATCCACTGCGCCTCTCCTCCTCTACTTGATGATCACTGAGCCATCACAGAGTTTGAGAATAACCGTGATCTCTTAGCTATTTCTACATACAGGCTCTGATATTTGACTCATATTTGCACTCTGTTTAGTACTGCAATTATTATGTTGCAACAGAGCCAACTACATAGCAATGTTTTTCCAGCCCTGAGACGCTATAGAGGTACCTCTGGAATCTTGGGGGTAGTGATATCCAAAAAAGAAGCCTCCCTATTGGGGTTGTGTAACTTTCCTATCCCCCTCCCCCGCGATTTCAACCAGAGCATGTATGTTTTACATATTTTATATGTCTTAGGGTCATATAAAATGTAGTTTGAGAAAAACACTCTGTGGCTTAAAAAGTTCAAAATCCACTCTTCTGGAACAGTGCTTCTAACCATTGTTTCACCTTAAAGCACAAGAAAAATGGCATTGGCAGGCACCTCACAGTTTTGTAAGCATGCCCAGAAACATAGGCAATATTTCCACCCCTTTTCCTCCAAGAACAAATAAAAACTTTCGAGAGGATGACCTCAGTGTTACTACAGGGTTTGCCTTGAATATGTGTATTTGTTCCTCCTTTGTGGCTAACATGATTGCTGTTCCCACCATTTCTTGTAAGCAAGAAATGAATAGGATATATTAACTTTAACTTAGTTCTTTATTTATATAATTATTCTATACTGATGCAGGCACTTTAGCAACCACAAAAAAACTAAGTTTGATAGTTAAAGAGAAGTAAAATGCATCACTAAGTACCTTCTTTCTTTCTTTTTTCTTGAGACGGGGTCTCGCTCTGTCGCTCAGGCTGGAGTGCAGTGGCCGGATCTCGGCTCACTGCAAGCTCCGCCTCCCGGGTTTACGCCATTCTCCTGCCTCAGCCTCCCGAGTAGCTGGGACTACAGGCGCCTGCCACCTCCCCTGGCTAGTTTTTTGTATTTTTTAGTAGAGACGGGGTTTCACGGTGTTAGCCAGGATGGTTTTGATCTCCTGACCTCGTGATCTGCCCGTCTCGGCCTCCCAAAGTGCTGGGATTACAGGCTTGACACTAAGTACCTTCTTAGCTACCTCATGATTTATAATTCATCTTCAAGGTGGCATTGGCAAGTCAGCAGGTCAAAGGGGCCTGTTAGTAGCTAGTTTCCTTTTTCAATTCTTTCTAAATGATGAGATTTAAAAGAGACGAGAATCACCAATACTTGGAGCGAGGTGAAGGGACAATATGGAGGATTTAAAGAGATGATTTGATATGTCCTTGTTTCTAAAGCCTGGTATATAAAACGTGTGTGTGTGTAAACACATATGTGAAATATTAACTGATATTTTAATTACTGCCCACAAATAGTAATCATTGAGGTTTTTAAAAATGCAGTTGTTTGTATAGCCACAATATCCATAATCAACAATCAAATGTATAAATGAATCAGGGCAAAATCAACCATTACTAAATTTGAGGCAACACAGCCTTTCCTTCTCCTTTCAAGTCTCCCACTGTACTATATGCACTCTACATAGTACTGAGGTGGGAAGGTGTACGCAACCACCCCAAATCCAGAGTGTATATCTGTCATCTCTGAGAAGCTACACAGCTTGGAGCTAGAGGGAAATATTTGTGGTTTTGACAGCTTCCTGATCTACCTGAAGTGTGAAGTGAGACATAGTGGCCCCCTGAACTCTACTTCACAACTTAAACATGAAAAGGTCTTGACTGCTTAGGAAATGTAATAAATACATAAAAATAATTTTTAAAAACATGAAAAGGTCCATCAGGTATGTATACAGGATGATTTAGGGTTATAATCCAGGTCTTCTATTTCAGATTCTTTCTTAAAATGTCCAACCTTCACATATTATCAGTTCCAGGGAAATTACCCACCATGCCTGAACAAAAAGAAAAGTCAGTCTGGCCTTTTGTTTGTTTGGTTGTTTTTTTTTTTTTCCTGATAGAGGGATACCATGATCTAACAGAAATCTAATTTAAAAACAACTCATCACAAATGTATTAGAAATCAAATTCATTATTTTTATATCAGATAGGGCTCTTAGCTATAGAAATATATATACTTATTATAACAATATATATACTTCCTTTTTTCTTCCTTCCACCAAAAAAAAATTTCTTTCAGATGACTAAAAATTTCACAAAGAGAAAATATCTTCTACTATGGAAACTCAGTAAAATTAATTTTATTGCTATGTACCAAACTTCCCATATAAAGTTAGATACCAAATGATACTGGCAATATTTACGTTTTTGTAAATTCATTTAAAAATTTATATAACAACATACAATTTAATTGTAATGTATGTTTTTTAAATATGAAATAGATACTTTTAGAATAGAATAGAATCTGAATTTGAAGGAACTCTTAAGGTCATTTTGTATTTCTCTGTGTGTGTGTATACATATGTTTATATATAGGTGTTTTTATTCTGCCAGGGAAGTGGAGCTTGCAAAGCACAATTGTCACAGACACACAAAATTCTCTCAAATGCAGATTGTATGGGATATGTTTGCACAGACTCATTGCCATTGCTGGGCCTGGATCTCAACCTAGTTATAGCACTCAGTCTTGAGAGTAGTACAGGGAATTCTTTGCTGGTATCCCCTATCACAATTCCAAGCCTGTACAACAAAGCTTGACGATGTTTTAACAAAGCAAAACCTTTCATTCCATGATTAAAGATAAGACTCAAAACACATTTCATGAAGGTAACAGGTTTACTCATGTGTGACCCAATGGTCACGTTGACTGAAGCCTTCTTCAAATGAGTCTGTGCAAACATATCCCATACAATCTTCATTTGAAAGAATTTGACAGTAGCTTTGCAAAGGGTTGACTGGTGTGCAGGAAACTGGTAGAGCCCTCCCAGGAGCTGGGGGCCAGGAAGCGGGTATTATCAAGTGGTTTGCATAACGCAGATCAGAAATGCTGGAGAAATATGCTCACAAAATATGTATACTTTGTTTTGTTTTATTTTCAGATGGTGTCTCTCTCTGTTGCCCAGGCTAGAGTGCAGTCATGCGATCCTGGCTCCCTGAAACCTCTGCCTCCTGGGTTCAAGTGATTCTCCTGCCTCAGCCTCCCAAGCAGCTGGGACTACAGGCGCCCACCACCACACCTGGCTAATTTTTGTATTTTTAGTAGAGACGGGGTTTCACCATGTTGGCCAGGCTGGACGCAAACTCCTGACTTCAAGTGATCTGGCTGCTTCGACTTTGCAAAGTACTGGGATTAAAGTTGTGAGCCACCGCACCTGGCAAAATCTGCATACTTTGAAATCTTGTCTAGGGTTAGCTCCTGGATCGATGCTTTATTTCTACATTAGCAGCAGCCTTATCTTTCTCAAATCAGTTTTGTCTGCCTTTTCTGGTGGAAAGTTAAACTATCATTGAGATTTGCTTGAGGAAACAAGCATTTGTGTTTTTTATTTTACAACTGGCTCATATTTGAGGGAAGGAGGTAGAAATCTCACTTTCTACACATAGAGACTGAAAAAATAAAGCACGGTGTCATAGGGTTGCTGTAAGGATTAAATGGGTTAATCTAGGAGGTAGAGCAGGGAAATCTCATTTTTAACTTAACCTAGAAGTTGTAAACTTGATATTTGTCAGTTCGTTAACTGAATCTTATTCAAATTATAATTATCAATCTCCTCATAAAGCATAACATTTTTAAAGTTTTTCTTTAAAATTGTTCTTTCAAGATATCTATTATTCCCAAGGAAAATAAAAAAAGACTATAAAAATGCTTGCCACCGGTTCTGCTGTTTTCCTTTCAGAAATCATGTATATGCTGTTCAAGGTCATGGATATTTTGGGATTTGAGATAGCAAACAATCCTGACATTTTTGATCAACACTTGCAAAATGGCAAAGAAGCACATTATGAAAGAATTGCAGGAAGTGGAGCTCTGAGTAGTAGAAGGCAAAGAGAAGACACGACCTTGCATGCTTCAGCCTTCCACAAGCTTGGAACTCTCACTATCTGACATTCCCAGTGACGTGTGTCAGATATCAGCTTCAGCCTTTTAAAGGACTGCAGACTCATACTGGTCAAAAACAAACACTCTACAAACTGAAAACAACTCAGTCATTGCCTGGAGTTCAGTATTAAGGAAAAAGTGTTTTGTAAGTTTCCTCTTTCTAAACTTAATAGCCAGTATGTGGATATTTAGAAAATAAATATCATTGTTTAGGTTTCTTTTTGCTAGGAAAAAAAAGGAAGGAAGGAAAGAAGGAAAAATGAAAGAACAAAGGAAGGAAGAGACAGGAGGAAACCTATTAGCTATACTTTTTCCTTTTTTTTTTTTTGGCAAATTCCTCTTCCAAGGTTTACAACAAGGGAAAAAATATCATATATGGACTAATTTAATATGCTTTATCTTCCCTAGATAGAGGTGAAAGATTCATATATAACCCAAACTATTTTTTTTTCTGTTGAAATCTGTTGGTGAAGTTCCAATATAATAATAATATGTGAATCACCACCATTCAAAAGGCAGCTATGGCATCTGCAGGCATGTGTGAGCCTTGATACCACTCCTTCCCTCTCATATACTTGCTTTCAGCTTCCCTGCCAGAGTGAGCACGTGAGAACAGCTAGCTCAGCTCTTACTAGTGAGAGGGAAAAAAAATACAGTTTGGTTTTCATTTTTTGCTGACACCATATATTTAAACTGGCATGTTTAGACATTTCAGATGGCAAAGGCCCCTTAAGTCAGAAAGTCAACCTTTAATAATGCAGAGAAAGCAATTCAAAACATATTGTATGTAAACTACAATTCCCATTTTGCTGTTTAAAAAATAACTCATACCTTTATGGTTTCATGACTAGCTCTTTCCTATTGGAAGTGCAATTAGGCTCTGCTACCTTCATTTATTTTAGTTATCACATGCATTTTTATCATACATAATTATTCTGTCTCTAGCAGTGCAAAGAGGGATCATATTGAAGTCCTGGGAGACTGCCAAATCACATCTTTGGTAAAGTGGGCTGCACAGTCTCTGGGATAAAGGAAATTCCTGTTTAAAGGGGCCCATTTGTTCTTAGATAGTTCGCATCATGTGAGTTGTATCCTGGGATTTGTACAGATGGCCCTCCATATCCATGGATTCTGCATGCATGGATTCAGCAAACAACACGTGGAAAATATTCCCCCCAAATTTAAAAATAACAGTATAACAATGAAAGTAATATAAATTTTAAAAATACAGTTTAATAACTATTTACATAGGATTTATATTGTATTAGGTGTTTTAAGTAATCAAGAGATGCTTTGAAGTATATAAAAGGGTATGTGTAGGTTAAATGCAAATACCATTTTATATAAAGAACTTGAGCATCTGTAAATTTAGGTATCGGGGTCCTGAGGAGGGTCCTGGAACCAATCCCTAGTGGACATGGAGGGATGACTTTATATGAAATTGTTCTTAAAGCATAGGATATATGGATAGCCAGTTTTGACTACTTTATTTACACTGAGCCTAGTGCAAGGCAGATCTGTGAGGGGGAGGAAAAGAAGGGAGAGATCAATCTGCCAGCAAGGGTCTAAGACTGTTCAAACCAGTTGAACATGCTTATGGAAGCAGGAAGCACCCTGGATGAAACTAGGTCTAATAATAATGGCCTTACACTGTGTGAGGGTGTCATAACATTTATCTTCTGAGGCTGACCCATTTTGGCAAAGCTTTGCAACAACTTGGCTATATAGTGTGGAAGTTTGTGTGCTAACTAGAAAGCAGGAATATGGATTTTCATGCCTGGTTGCATATTATAAGCTTAAAAATGACAGTCTACTTATTATTGTACAGCATAGCTCAATCCTCTTATTGATGCCTGAATAATGGGAGTATGGTAAAAATATAATGTTTCCCAAGGGTTTGTTGACATCTAAGGGTCTGAAGACATTCTCAGATCCTTGTATTTTGAATTTTGGGGTGTGTGTGTGTGTGTACACATGTGCGTGCACGTACACACATGTGTATGTGGTTGTTTTCAGTTCAATGATGGAATTTAAAATTATTGTTTACGACTGGCACAGTGGCTCATGCCTGTAATCCCAACACTTTGGGAGGCTGAGGCTGGCTGGTCACTTAAGTCCAGGAGTCCGAGACTAGCCAGGGGCAACATGACGAAACCCCATCTCTTAACAAAGTAAAAAAAAGAAAATAGGCAGGTGTGGTGGTGTGAGCCTGTAGTCCCAGCTATTCAGGAGGCTGTGGCGAGAGGATCACTTGAGCCTGGGACGTGGAGGTTGCAAGATCAGACCACTGCACTCCAGCCTGAGTGACCGAGACACCTCATCTCAAAAAATAATAATAAATAAAATAAAACTATTGTTTACTCTTACATAAATGAAAATTTTCTTTTATAGTGATAATTCATAACTGAAAGATGCTTTCATGAATTATGCCATAAATCAGAGTGTTTTAAACCAAGGACTTGACATATTCTTGGTGATAATTACAAAAGGAGTTTGTTCTTTACTCAAGCATGAGAAACACTCTCTCAATGTTTTTCCTCACAGCTTTAAAGCTGAAATATTTCCAAATTTAGTAACTAAGATCTGGGTTCTAATTCTGTTAATATTATTAGCTCACAGATTTTATTAACTATTTCTACACAACAATTTCATTGAATTTGGGCTTGATTGGCAAGGGGGAAGATGAGAGTTCTAGAAGATGCAGATATATATATATGTACATATGCATATATATATATTTGTATTTATATGCAATAAAAAAGGGGAAATAAAAAAGACTGTATAAAAATACTTGCCATCAGTTCTGCTGTTTTCCTTTTAGCAGCCCTTTCCAAAGCTACTGTCAAATGGGGCCTGAGGAAGAAGGCTTCAGTCAGTGTGACCATTGGGTCACACATGAGTAAACCTGTTACCCTCATGAAATGTGTTTTGAGTCTTATCTTTAATCATGGAATGAAAGGTTTTTGCTTTGTTAAAACATCTTCAAACTTTGTTGTACAGGCTTGGAATTGTGATAGGGGATACCGGCAAAGAATTCCTTGTACTACTCTCAAGACTGAGTGCTATAACTAGGTTGAGATCCAGGCCCAGCAATGGCAATGAGTCTGTGCAAACATATCCCATACAATCTTCATTTGAAAGAATTTTGTGTTTGTGACAATTGTGCTTTGCAAGCTCCACTTCCCTGGCAGAATAAAAACACCTATTCTAAATTTCCTTTCCTTGAAAATGATAATAGTAAAGCATTTTGCCAAAACGTTTTCACAGGCATCAGCCTCACAACACCTGTGGGGTGGGCAAAGCTGGCCTTGTTTCTTCATTCTACAGATTGGGAAGACAATGCTCAGAGAAACTGATGATCATGGTAAGGCTCAAAGAACCCAAGTAATCTCAGAATTCTTTCATTTGCAGCAATGTGTCCCAAACAAAACATCAGGATCAGATTCCTGAATTCTGTCCCTAAAAGATCTGGAATAGGTCTGGGGATCTGCATGTTTGTAAAAATCTCCCTAATGATTCTGGTGCTCAGACAGTTCACCCTAACGAGGTCATAATCGCAGATAATTGAAGGAAATGCTGACCTATCACGGTGTCTACTGTGATCATCCCCCCATCAGCTATATGTTCAATTAGACTGAATCCTCAATGGAACCGACTGAGAGAGGGCAGAACAGAGATATAAAGAAAGCAGAGAAGGAAGCAATTTGGCTCCAGACTGCCTGGGTTCAAATCTTTGCACCTTGACTTAATAGTGTGTAAGCTGGATCAAGTTACTTTACCTCTTTGATCCTCAGTTTCTTCAGGTCATAGGGTTTCTGTGAGGATTAAATGGGTTAATCCAGGTAAATCACCTAGAACAGTGGCAGGCACTTAGTAAATGTTATTTATTAGTTATTATTATTATTATTCTAATTTTTAAAGCAAATACAAAATAGAATATTTGATATTTCATTTTAATGGAACACATATAATCACCAAATATATCAATTGGGGTTCTTTGTATACCAACATAAATCAGTTCTGGCTAACAAAAGCCAAAAGAGGAATTAATTGGAAGTCATGGGACAGCTCACAGAAAAGAAGGAAAAGCTGAAGAATGAGATCCCAATTAGGACAGGATCAAGACAGCTATGAATATTTAGATGTCAGGAACCAGTTGACAGTCCCTTAGGGTCCTGTCCTTGGCCTAACATATGGTCTATCCTTGAGAAACATCCATGTGCTGAGGAGACGAATGTGTATTTTGCAGCTGTTAGATGAAATGTTCTGTACATATCTACTAGGTTCATTTGGTCTACAGTGCCAATTAAGTCTGATCTTTCTTTGTTGATTTGTCTAGATGATCTGCTCAATGTTGAAAGTGGGCTGTTGAAGTCTCTAGCTATTATTGTATTGGGGTGTATCTCTCTCTTTAGTTCTAACAATATTTTCTTTATATATCTATATATCTGGGTGTTCCAGTGTTGAATGCATACATATTTACAATTGTTATATCCTCTTGCTGAATTGACTCCTTTATCATTATTTAATGATCTTCTTTGTCTCTTTTTGTAGATTTTGTCTTAAAATCTATTTTGTCTGATATAGGCATAGCTATTCCTGGTCTTTTCTGGTTTCCATTGTCATGGAATATCTTTTTCCATCCCTTTATTTTCAGTCTATGTGTCTTTATAGGTGAAGTGTGTTTCTTGTAGGTAAGAGATTGTTGGGTCTTGTGTTTTTTAATCCATTCAGCCATGCTACGTCTTGTGATTGGAGAATTTATTTACATTCAGTGTTGTTATTGATAAGTAAGAACGTACTCCTGCCATTTTGTCATTTGTTTTCTAGTTGTTTTGTGGTCTTCTCTTCCCTTTCCCCCTTTCTGTTTTCCTTTAAGTGAAGGTGATTTTCTGTGGTAGTATTTTTTTTTTAATTTTTTATTATTATACTTTAAGTTCTAGGATACATGTGCATAACGTGCAGGTTTGTTACATATGTATACTTGTGCCATGTTGGTGTGCTGCACCCATCAACTCGTCAGCACCCATCAATTCGTCATTTATATCAGGTATAACTCCCAATGCAATCCCTCCCCCATCCCCCCCCCATGATAGGCCCCGATGTGTGATGTTCCCCTTCCAGAGTCCAAGTGATGTCATTGTTCAGTTCCCACCTATGAGTGAGAACATGCGGTGTTTGCTTTTCTGTTCTTGTGATAGTTTGCTAAGAATGATGGTTTCCAGCTGCATCCATGTCCCTACAAAGGATGCAAACTCATCCTTTTTTATGGCTGCATAATATTCCATGGTGTATATGTGCCACATTTTCTTAATCCAGTCTGTCACAGATGGACATTTGGGTTGACTCCAAGTCTTTGCTATTGTGAATAGTGCTGCAATAAACATACGTGTGCATGTGTCTTTGTAGCAGCATGATTTATAATCCTTTGGGTATATACCCAGTAGCGGGATGGCTGCGTCATATGGTACATCTAGATCTAGATCCTTGAGGAATCGCCATACTGTTTTCCATAATGGTTGAACTAGTTTACAATCCTGTGGTGGTATATTTTAATTTCTTGATCCTTATTTTTTGTGTATCTGTTGTATGCTTTTTGAATTGAGGTTACCACGAGGCTTACAAATAATATCTCATAACCCATTACTTTAAACTGATGACAACTTAACCCTGATTGAGGGTCCTGTCCTTGGGATGAAAGAACCACACTCATTATTTCAGATAACATGTTACTCATTTAAGATTCAAATTCCAGATCATCTATTGACTTGACTGAGGTCATGTGCCCATCTCTTGCCTAAGAGATAAAAGAGCATTCTAACTAAAACTCCCACTAAGACTCTAAAGGTAAGTAAGTAAAATCAGGGTACTGTTACTAGATGGAGAGATACATGCTGGGAAGGCAAAGCAAACAGATATCCACCATCTTACTAAACTCCAATCTTGATTGCTTGGAATTTGTTTACATTTTGCCACAGATGCCAAGATAGGTGTGTTAAAGTCCTCTGGCTAGCCCCAAAAAGAAGTCAGTTTGACTTACAATATGCCAGAAACAACGTTAATAATATTTTAAAGCCCAAGATACTAAAGGATTCTTAAGCCTTTAGTTTTCTCATGGTGTATTTGGTTTTTAACTATAGGCATCAATGGGCTAGAAATGTCCCTTCATATATTCTACAAAAAGAGTTTTTCCAACCTGCTAAATCAAAACAAAAGTTTAACTCTGTGACATGAATCCACACATCGCAAAAAATTTTCACAGATAGCTTGTTTCTAGTTTTTATCGCAGGATATTCAGTTTTTCACTATAGGCCTCAATGAGCTCAGAAATGTCTCTTCATGGATTCTACAAAAAGAGCATTTCTAACCCGCTGAATCAAAACAAAGGTTTAACTCTATGAGATAAATCCACAAAAATCTGTGAGATAAATCCCTAAATCTGAGCCTTTCTCTTTAAAAAAACTGTGTAAGAATTTTGGAAAACAGGCTCAGGAGCATATAGATCTATAAAAATTTCTAGGAGGCTGGTTGTATCAATACCAGAATAAAAGATGAGGGGATGGGCAGGGCCTGAATTCTGTGGCTTCACTGGAAACAGCAATGGGAAGCTTCCAAAGAAAATATAAAGTTTTCAAAAAGTTAAAACATGATTCATACAAATTAAGAATGCAAATGCATAAAGGTTTTATTCAACCTATTAACTAATGTGAGAACCAGAAAAACAATATAGCTGGTGCAAAGAACATTTTGAAGAACTGAATATTGATAAGTATTTTGAGGAACAATGCTAGAATAAGATTCCTAGATTAAATAACAAACTGGTAAATATCTTTCAGGAAAATAAAACCATAATCACCATAATATTTGAGTTCCCTTTTATACCAGACAGAAATAATTTGCATCTCTACTGGAGACAAATCTATAAACTAAAATGTAACTTCCCAAAGTTTGGGCCAAATAGTAAGTAGCTAGTCTCAAATACAGGTGCATGCCTCTAAGACAACTGAATAATCCTTGATGGTGGGTGAGAGCTTATGGTTAAACATTGTCCTTTATGATGAGGAGAGTATGTGAAGAATTCTCTTGATTGTATTTTCAACTCTCATAATGTTTCTTAAGAAAGGAATATCAGCAGAAAGCAAGAACTCAGGGAGAAAGAGCAACAGTGGCTGCCAGGGTATCACAGGTAGGAGAGGTCTCTGCCTAGTGGCAGGAGACCAGAGGGGAGGCCTTCCTGCACACAAGGTGTTCCTTTGTCAAGTGTTCTTTAGTAAGAACCCATAATTAATACTTGCAATGGTGACAAGTCACAGTGGGTGCTCTGTGACTAGCGAAGGACATCAAAAGTGTTGTGTGGGTTACACGCTAGAATAAATGGATTTATTAAAATGTTTTGGTTGGTTAAATACCCTGTGTGCCTGATGCCACAAGAATTTTACTGCATATTAATTATTTAGGCTGCTGTTCTTTTTCTGAAGCAGAAAGCATTTCTCTTTCTCAGTTCTTTGGTTTTTGAAATTTCTAAAAATCCAATTTTCTGTCTTTTTAAGTCCTGTAATTCAAGGACAATGCAGTAGAAATCCAACAATATTATGCCATGATAACTTTATTGTCCCAGAAAAAAATCATTTTTAGGAAGTAATATTTCTCAAGACATTAAAATGGAATGGATTTTTATTTTCTAGAATTGTTTTATTATATCGCTTTCTGACACAGGAAATGAGCTCAATGGCCTCTGGGATTCCTTTATTTTATTGTGGTCTAAGGATTCTACATTGATTAGATTTCCCCAATGGTCATATAACACATTTCCATGATAGATTAAAACTGTACATTGTGGCAGATTTTGCCAATTCTTCTTTTCAATTTCATGTCATTAACACAATTAAAATATAAAATATGCGCTGGCTCATTCCTAAGAACTTTTACAATAACATACTTGTGCTGGTCTCCCAAAAATTGAAAACCATTTTGTGAGAATAATGATAAAAGGCATATTTTAAAAATTATTGTTTCCCACTAGAGAATAGTTTATATTTTTAATATAAAAAAGAAAAGATGGAAAACATAATTCCTTGCTATTAATTGCTACATCACTGTAAACCAAAGACTCAAATATTATTGATAGGGTTAGAGGCCTATGGTATTCTTCACCAAGATGTTTCTTCAGCATTTTTACAGCATCTAATTTTTTTTTTTTCTTTTGAGACGGAGTCTGTGTCGCCCAGGCTGGAGTGCAGTGGCGCTATCTCGGCTCACTGCAAGCTCTGCCTCCCGGGTTCACGCCATTCTCCCGCCTCAGCCCCTGAGTAGCTGGGACTACAGGCGCCCGCCACCACGCCCGGCTAGTTTTTTGTATTTTTAGTAGAGACGGGGTTTCACCATGTTAGCCAGGATGGTCTTGATCTCCTGACCTCGTGATCCACCCTCCTCGGCCTCCCAAAGTGCTGGGATTACAGGCTTGAGCCACCGCGCCCAGCCTTTTTTTCTTTACCATGTGTGTATCACAGAAGGAAACTTCTGGTCTTTATTTGCAGCTATCACAAAATGATGAGACCTTCTGTTGTTTTGTTTTGTTTTTCTTGTTGCTAAAAAGTACTGAACAATTAATGTCTAAACTTTAAAGTCACATTTTTTGAAAAACACATTATGCTTCTCTTTCTAAATGACCTAAGTTCTATTTTAATGTGTTTTTTAATATATGTCTTTTGGAGAGAAGGGAGGGTCCTTTCAAAATTAAAAGCAGATGGTAAAGAAGTTATTTGAGACCAAACTGTAAGACTGCTGGAAGTCTACTATAGTTAAGTAAAATAAAATTTCATGTCAAAAGCTGGCTTCCAGGAAAATTATTTTGTTTGAAAAAAGACTGTCAAAATTTCTACTGAGGGCACACGCAGTGTAACAGTAATCTGTCTTTTTTTCTTGCTTTTGCAAGGAGGCTTAGATAAGGGAACTGAAGAAAATGCATTTTGGGATCTACAGAAAACTTTCTAATCCATTTATCCAATAAATGCTATTTCCATCTTCTCAAACACTGTTCCAGATGCTGGTGATAATTAGTGAACTAACTACCCAAGTTCTCAGTCCTGAGGACCTTACAGCCTAGTAGCTGAGACAGACAATAAACAAGTAAGCAAAGAAATTAAAGAGATAATTACAGACTGTGGTAAGTGCTATGAAGGAAATAAACAGGGTTCTTGATAAGTAGTAGTGGGGACAGGGAAACACATTTTAGTTATTTCTTCCTTAATTTCTTCAGTGACTGAGTGGTCATTCAGGAGCATGTTATTTAATGTTTATGTATTTGTACAACTTCCAAAGTTCCTCTTGTTATTAATATATTCAAAGTGGGATTATCTACTCACTATTGTGGTTCTACAAACTCTCTTTTCTTACCACAAAAGGTAACTGAGTGGAAACATGTCAGTTCAGGTAACCTATCTACCTTGGGTTTGCTGTCCCATATTCAGATATTTTCCTTGGCATAATAAATAACTTCATATGAGTCAGATTAAATAATATAAGACCATAATAAATAGATATAAGCTAGATTAAAAAATGTAAGATCATTATAAATAATATAATACCGTTCGGGCATAAAATGTCATATATGGTAAAATTTTTCTCTATAAATCCCATACTTGATAGTTATTTGGGCAAAATGAGAGAGCATCTGAGTGAAAATAAATTTTCTTGAATTAGTTGGTAAAGATTTGCTTGAATTATGGAGTTAATAGTAGCAAAAACAATTGATTGTCTAATATATGCAGTAAACTGAACATTAAGTGAACAGTATCATAGGCCTCACCTTAAATGCTGTATCATTAGTTAAACTGAAATTGAGTATTTTAGATTATTATTTTGCTGACTTCTGAAACTGCATAGCTCAATGGAAAGAGTTGGACTAATTTTGAAGTCAGATAGGGCCTCAATTTCAGCTCAGTCACTTAGCAGCTGAGTTTGAGCAAATTAGTTAAGCCGTCAGAGCCTCAGTTTGACCATCTGTAAAATGATGCACCACTATGCATCAAAACACTGCTCAGAAGTGTTTTGAAGATTAAATGACTGCATGCACATAACAGCATCCAACACATAGGACATGCTCAATAAATGTGATAGTTTCCTCTTCTTCTTTTCTTTGAAAATCCTAAGCTGAAATAATGATCATTAAGTGAAAGAAAACTAAATTAAGTAAAATGTGTTTCTTCTGGCGAGAAGATCAGTTTAAGAATATTGATTTAAGAATAACTTAGCTCTCGGGGCACATACTGCTGAATTCCCTAAGAAACAATATACAAGTATTTGACTTTAGCAATCTTTAAAATTTAGTTGCACTGATGTAACTGGTGCTGAGATTTAAGGCTTCAACAACCCATACCTTAAAATAACTTTTAAATTCCTACATTTGAATTATTTTCCACAATGATAACAACCAAAAACCCACAGGTAAATGAGAGAACAGTAGATAAGAAGGAAAAATTTATTAACTTTTGTACTTTCAGAAAAAAAAAAAAAACCTGAGGGATTCTTAGAAATATGTTTGAATTTGGGAATATCAAACCTTTTAAAAAGTTACATAAGTATATACCCATTACACAGATTTACCCTCTTAACCATTTGTCCCTTGGACTCTCTTGCTCACTCACATTCTCATTTTCTCTCTATCCAGATAGAGAAATAAATTTTTTCAAACATTTAATGGTAGGTTGCGTATAGCCCTTTACCCCAAACTCCTAAATACTACAGTTTTTGTATTATAAAAAAGATACGCCCTTACATACACACACAAAATACAAGAAATTTAACATTGATACAAAATGTATCTATTGCCTTTATTAAAATCTTGGCAATTTGCACAATAAAGTCGCCATGAATGTTAGCTTTTTGTTGTTTTTTGTTTTTGTGTTTTGCTTTGGGTTTTGGTTTTTAGTTCCTGAGTTTTTCCCATCTAGAACACGATCCAGTAGGATAATTATATTCGGTTTTCATGTCTCTGGACATCCACCACAAAATTGTCAGATTCAAGGGTCAGTCAGTATGTCCAGATTATCCCCATTCCAGGAGCCCCAGGGAGTCCATTTCCCCGGTCAGGCCCTGCCAGCATGGGTGAAAGAGGAGACGTTCCTCCGGCTGCCCTCTTCACTGTCCCTGGCTTTGTCTTTAGGGATAGTCAACAGGAAAGTCTTCCATCTCCTCTGAGGAGGGAAATTTCCATCAACAAAATGTTTCTATGCAATTACACACGATTAGCCACACGCTACCCCATCCTCTGAAAAACATGGTCTCAGTTATGTTTCTCATAACCAAGGATATTTATTCTTTCCAAATATATTTGTTCTTCTAGTAACCGAGTGCTATCTTCAGTCTCTACTGTGTTTGGAGTATTGTTTTGGGAATCACAGAAGTTTGAGCTCAGAGGAAGGAAGGAGTCCTCTTCAGCTCTTCCTGAGTGCCTGCTTTGGCTTCTCAGAGGTGACCAAAGGTTGGGAGGGAGGTTGACAGTAGGTTTGCACGCCCTCCCTGCTCAGTGTAGGTAGCCAAGGGAGTAGGCAGCAGGGGGCTGCTGGGTCTTTTTCACCCACCTGGATCAAGTGAACAGTGACTCATTCCCAATAGTTATGTTTGCAGGTTACAGACCTTCCCTACTTCGCTAAGCTCAGAGAAGGTAAAAAGAGCTCCGTGTGCAAGGCACTGATATGTATATGCACGGTAACCTGATTATAAGATTTTGTGTACTCATGGTGGAATGAGAGTGGTAAAGCAATATCTATAGTTTCCTTTTCCTCTTTATGTCAGAAGGAGGACAGAGAAGGGGGAGAAAAAGACCAGGAGTCAAAAGAACACAAGGACATGCAATCTCTATGTATTTTCATGTAGTGCTAGGTCACTTTCCACCACTAGAGTGTGACCTGAATTCTAAGCTTGATGCATAAAATTGACTCTTGACCTGGGCTGGCTTTCCCCACCTCTTGTCCATGCTGCCAACTCCACTCCAAGAAAGCCTAGCTCCGTAGTGGGTCAGGAACATACAAATTTATTCTGAATACTGTGGCTTTTTTTTGCATTTTAAAGAAGGTCTCCAATATCTTTGAACTCAGAGTTGCACACACATTGGGTGGGAGTTTGGGTGGTGGACAACATTGCTGTGTTAGATTGTGGGCTGGCCCAGGGTACAGTGTATGATCAGGGTGTGTTTGCTTAAGGGTCTGTCATATCTGTGGTGTTAACCTGTCTAGGAAGCAAACTCTAAATACATGAGAGCAATATCCCTCTGCAGTAGGCACTCTTAGAAAATAAAGCCTCGCCCCACGGAGTCTGCCCAAGGTGCCTGAATTGACATCATTGCTGAATGAAGATATCACCCGGGTATCAATAGTGGAAAGGTTCATGGTGCCACCTCTTTGTGCTTAGTGGAAAATGAGGCATAAAGTGAGAAATTGGTTTGGGTTTTACTAAATAAGGAGGAAGAAAGAACAAAAGGGGTGAAAAGAATGAACCAGCTGGTTGGAAGGAAAGGTAATATTCCTGTTATCCCCAATCCTATCTGCTCCACACACATACAATCTGATCTGGACACCACCTCCTGGAGCCGCATCAGGCACTGTGAACATATTGGCACCATCCTGGTGGAAATGTGTAATGGCCTAGTATTTTAGCACAAAAATAATGTTTATAGAAATGTTGTCAGGTATGGCATGCCCCTGTCTCCTCTCTGGGGATGATGGCCTTGGTATGTTCCTTCTGGCCATGTTTGATGACAAGATGCAGGAATTATCCTCTGTACACAGTTCAACCATCAAGGTTGAGGCACCACCACGTGATTTTCATGCTCTGGGTGGAGCACTGACAGATCTCCTCCAGAGACAACCACAGTTCATGTACCACAGGTGAGTCCTACACCTTGCCCCCTGGAGCAATGTTTCCACAGGTTGCCTTGGGCCCCAGTTCAACACTTTGAAGTCAAAGCAGTCAGAGATACCAAGTGGGTCCTCAATCTTGCCTACTTTTAATCATTTTTCTGTCCATTAGACTCTCTTGCTTCATGTCACCTGGATTAAAGCCACAGACTTCAAGGGATGTCAAAGAAGGCAAAGAAGCTATCAAGAGGATGGAGCTACAAGTTCTTTTTTTTTTTTTTTAAGTTCTTTTTTAAGTTCTTTTTTTAAGATTTTTTTTTTTAAGTTCTTTTGATGATGAACTTAAAGGAAACTTTTTAAGTTCGGAAAGGCTGAGTTACCCAATAAGTGAAAAATCCGGTACTGGGGAACTCAGGGGATGTGACTGCTTGTCTGGTGATGTTTGGCATGAACTGAACAAAGACACCTAATCAAGGGCTGAATGATTCCTCCAGGAATATAATCAAAGTCATCCTTGACCTCTAGGTTTTTGCTTATCTCTAGAGACACAAAGAAAATGAAGCAATCAGGCAGAGTTTTAAAACAGAGGAGTAAAGAAAGGATTTCTCCAATCTTACTCTGCTTCCTGCACTGTGTTTCCCCTTCACAGGATCTATCTCATATGAAAAAGTAGGAGGATAGGCCAGGCACGGTGGCTCATTCCTGTAATCCCAGCGCTTTGGGAGGCCGAGGCAGTGGATCATGAGGTCAGGAGATCGAGACCATCCTGGCCAACATGGTGAAACTCTGTCTCCACTAAATATACAAACATTAGCTTGGTGTGGTGGCATGCGCTTGTCATCCCAGATACTCAGGAGGCTGAGTCAGGAGAATCACTTGAAACCAGTAGGCAGAGATTGCAGTGAGCCAAGATCAAGCCTCTGCACTCCAGCCTGGCCACAGAGCGAGATGCCGTGTAAAAAAAAAAAAAAAAAAAAAAAGGACAAAACTCATTTGCTGCATACCAGTGGGAGAGATGAGGAGCTCTTTCTCACGTAAAATAAAATGCTGAAGCAAATTTTGTGCCTAGACCTAGGGCTCACAGTGTTGCTTGATTCCAGGGGTCATTTTTCACTTCATATAGATGACGCTGATATCAAATACAATGGGAATGGGCTCCCTGGAGTCACAGGATACTAAGCTCTATATCCCACACCTAATGGAGGGCCAATAAAAAATGCATGAAAGGCTAGGTACAGTGGCTCACACCTGTAATCCCAGCACTTTGGGAGGCCAAGGCAGGTGGATCACCTGAGGTCAGGAGTTCGAGACCAGCCTGGCCAACATAGTGAAACCCTGTCTCTACTAAAAATACAAAAATTAGCTGGGTGTGGTGGCAGGCACCTGTAACCCCAGCTACTTGAGAGGCTGAGGCAGGAGAATTGCTTGAAGCCGGGAGGCAGAGGTGGCAGTGAGCTGAGATCGTACCATTGCACTCCAGCCTGGGCAACAAGAGTGATAATCCATCTCAAATAATAATAATAATAAAATAAATAAAAATTTTAAAATGCATGAATGGGCTGGAGCTTAGGGATGGAGTGGCTGTGGCCTACATATTTTGGGAGGCTGGTGTTTTAATGTTATAAAAATGTTTTACATTCTTTTATTTATTATGAAAGAAAATAGAAGCATCTAGCTGAGGCTCCAAACAATCACATTTTAACACTTCATCTGCCATCATCAGAATAATCCTCTAAAGAAATTTCCTTTAAAATGTTCCTCTTCAACAAATGGTCCACATAAAACTTGTACGTGAGTCTTCACAGCAGCATTACTCATAACAGGCAAACAATGGAAACAATAAAATGTTCCTCAACTTATAAATGGATAAATAAAATATGGCATACCCATACAATAGAATATTATTTGGCAATAAAAAAGAAATGAGTACTGATACATGTTACAACATGGATGAGTCTTGAAAACATTACACTAAGTGAAAGAAGTCAGTCACAAAAGCCCACATGTCATGTGATTCTATTTCTATGAAATGTCCAGAACAGGCAAATCCATAGAGACATCAGATGGATTAGTGGCTGCCTTGGGAGAAAACAGGGAATGACTACTACTGCTGCTAATGGGTGTGGGGTTTTGTGTTGAGGTGATGGAATGTTCTAGAATTATATTTGCTGATTGCTGTACAACTCTTTCAATATATTAACTCAATTTATACACTTTAAAAGGTAAATTTTATGGTATGTGAACTGTATTTCAAAAAGGCTACTATAAAAAAAGCTTGACTTTAGTTGCAAAGCTCAGAAGTACAAGTAAATAGCATTTCAACAAAGAAAAAATAAATGAAAAAAGAAAACACTGCCTGTACCTTAAGTAAAGATGGAAAAGAAAAATATCAAAATTGGTTTTCTTTGAGTTGTGGAACTCTCAGGAAATTTTTCTTTCTACTGTATTTTCCACATTTAAAGAAATAGGCATGTATGAGTTTTTAATGAAAAAACAAACACCAAAACTAATGCACATAGAAAAAAAATAAGTACACCAAGAAGTTAAGACTAGTTAGGGGGAGTGGGATGGTGATTGATTTTTAATTTCTTCTTTTTGTGTGTCTTTATTCTCAACTTTTAAATATATAAGTAGGCATTACTCACGTAAATAAAGGGAGAAAATTCCTGGATTATGGACATGGCTGAGCTCATTTTCATGTGCTCCCAGAGGTCTGGCCAATGTGCCACAGGCCTTCATGGAAGGGCGTGCACCATCATGCTAGGCTTGAGGATTCCTGAAAAAGCATACTGAAGCTCTGGAAGGAACCGTTCATGACCAAACGGTAGAAGATGTGACTTGCCCACGTAGAAATTAGTCAGTCTTCAACATGTCCATTTCGGTACAGTAGTACTTGCTGTTCATCCAGCTTTCATGCTGAGAATAGCCGGCAGTGCAACATAAAGGTAGCTCATCAGCAAATATCTCCAAAACTGGGAAATTTCATTGAAGACTGGTTATGGCGATTCTGAGTAAATATCTTTATCTTCCCTTTCTTTTATATCCACTCTTTCATCCTTTGCTTAGCTAATTTGTATCCCTTCCAGTCTCATCTGAAGTCTTCCCAGAAGCTTGCCCTGACCTCTCCCTGTTCACCTCACCCTCTCTCTGGTTTGAGGCTCCTCCTATGTGCTCTCACAGCAAACTGCACTTTCCATGTCACAGCATTTATCACCTCAGAAGGTAATTTTCTGTTCAGTTCTCTGCCTCTCTAACTACATCATGTGCTACCTGAGGCAAAGACAGCTGTCTGTCTTGTTCATTATTATATTCCCAGTACCTAGTTTAAAACAAAGTAGAAGCTAACATTTACTTGTGGGATGAATGAATAATACGTGTATGGTCTACAGGAAGCACTGCGTCAGTCTCATATCTTCATTCTGCACAGGAATTGGGAAGGCACACTGGATTAAAAGTGGTCTTCCATGCTAACAGAAGACATGCCTTCTGGATGGGTAATGATACACAGACTGTGTCTCCAACAGAAATCTGGAGAACTACTAAAACAAACATGTGGTCATTTGAATCTATCTCCCTGTTAGCTAGGGAGAACTCAATTTTCATTCCAGAGAATCATCTATGTTTTTCCTATTGTTTGAGTTGTTTTGTTTTTGTTTCTGTAATTGAAACCTGAAAAGGAATCAAAACACTAACAGGAAGCATACGCTGCTAAACAACATCAAGGGCTGGGGGCAGGGAAGAACAGACGGAAGCAGAAAAAGGAGAATGAAAACAAACTGAATAAAACAGCATTCCAAAACATACTCTTATTCTAAGACAGCAGGAAGCTATCTGACTGTGGCTCTCATGATGTAAAACATTTGACAAGTTGGCTGATCTTCAAGAGAAAAAAATAAAACAAACAACTTCTTGATTTCAACCTAGACTTTTTCTTGGACATCAAACCGAAAATATATATATATTTTATATATATATAAATAAATATAGAGGTAAAATAAATACACATTAACCTGAGTTATGTTCTCAGAGTGATTTGATACATTTTGACCTTTCAAAAGTAAAGTCTTGTTATTGGGATTGAGAATGTATCCATACTGAACATAACTACAAATTCTGCTTCAATTGAAACAATTGTACTACATTAGTCAGGCAGTCATAAAATTACCCATGAACTTTGAATTTAAGTATGAATCCAGGCAGAAAAAAAAAATGAAATAACTCTCCTCTTTTGAGAAATATGGAATAAAACTGAATAAGACAAAGCCATTTTTGAGAGTATTTACCTACCTGGTAAAAACAAAATAGAATTCTTTAACATGTAATGATATGGTGATTTTAGCTGAATTCTAGTTAAATTCAACATAAGTAGCAATAAAATTATGTTCATTTATTTAACCATCATTTATTGAAATCTACCACACCAGGCCCTGTAGCAGGCACTAATGATATAACAATGGACAAAATAGACATAAATACCTGACACATGGAGCTTACATTTGAGAGGGGGAAGATCAAATTAATAAAATATACAGCATAGTCTGTTACATGTGGTGATAAAAGCAAAATAGAGAAAATGAAACAAGGGGTGGTCAGGAAATTCTTCAATTAAAAACTTACATTTGAGTAAAGATCTGAATGGGTCTTTAAACGTATCCACATAATCTAAATGTTTAGATTGAAGTGATACTTTCTGAAAACAAAACGTGAAGGGCAACTCTTCCTAGGTAAGAGTAGACTTTCTGTTCCTAGAACGAGGATACCATCATCCAGCCTTTATCCAGCTGGCAAACACCATCAAAGTTTTGGGGTACCTTCCCAGACTCCCTTACTCTCAGATGGGATTAATCATCCTCTCCTCTGATGCCTACTCACTATGTACAGACGTCTATGACATACCAGGCGTTCTTCCCTAGTAAATTATAGGCTCCTTAAGATTTTTTTTTTTATGGCTCTGTTTGCCCCTAACATGTAGCACAAGGACTTACTCATTATAGGATTTATTATATAACTTTTTTTTTTTTTCTATACTGGGTCTTGGTCTGTCACCCGGGCTGGAGTGCAATGGCACAATATTGGCTCACTGCAACCTCCACCTCCTAGGCCCAAGTGATTCAAGTGCCTCAGCCTCCCAAGTAGCTGAGACTACAGGCATATGCCACCACACTCGGCTAATTTTCGTATTTTTAGTAGAGACAGGGGTTTCATCACGTTGGCCCGTATGGGCTTAAACTGCTGACCTCAGGTGATCTACCTGTCTTAGCCTCCAAAAGTGCTGGGATTACAGGCATGAGCCACTGCGTCTGGCCCTCATTTTTAAAAATTTACTGTAACTATAATTCGTTACAGTAAACACAATTATAAAACAAACATCTCCATATCCAAATTAGTAACCACTAAATAAAACAGCAGTTGGCTAAATTATCCTTCAACTAGAGAATAGGGTACTCCCGCCTATAAATTCTTCAAGCATTTCTCATGGCTTATAGGAGAGACCATTCAGAGACCTTAGCCCAGCATTCAAGGCCTGCAGCAGCTGGATCCTACCCGCCTTCCCAGCCTCCTCTCCAGCCATCACCCCACACCTCCCCTATTCCAGTCATACCACCATGTTTATCGTCCCCTAAAGCCATGCCTCTGAGTCTCTGCAGAGGCTGTTTCCTTCGCCTGGAGTCCTTGTTCTCCCTCTGTGCCTAGTAAACTACTCATCTTAAGCATCTGTTCCAGCTTGGTTTCCTTTCAAAAGTCTTCCCTGATTTCTTCAGATAGAGTTACTCTTTCCTCTGAGTTCCCAAATTTCCATTCCTCAGCTACAATATTTATTACATTGTGGTGTAGCTGTTTCCTTGTCTGGCTTCTCCACTTGGCTGAGAGTTCTTTGAGGATAGAGACCATTTTACTCATCTTTGTACCTTCAGTAGGTAGCAACAGTGCCAATCACATAGTAGTAACTTAATAAGTCTAGGTTGACTGAATGTTGAATATATTTTAAATGCTTGATTAAGAACATTCAGTGACATTGTCAGAGAGAAGAAAAACAAGTTTCTAGTGTACTTTTTTCTATATACCATTCTGCACTTTGGGTAAGGTGGCTCACACTGTAAAAGCATACAGATCTAAGCCAATAACAACATTTACCTAAAAAGCAAGAATCTCTTAAATCCTTGGTGATAGAACATGTATGTAATATGCTCTATTTCATATGGCATTAAAGATTTAAAATACATTCGAAATTCGAAATGTAAATAAGTGGAAGAACTAAATAAGCAAGTGGTTTTAATTGGGGATGAGTTTGCCCCCTAGGGGACATTTGGCAATGTCTGGAACCATTTTCGGTTGTTATAACTTGGAGGATGGGGCTGCTACTACCATCTAGTGGGTAGAGGCCAGGGATGTTGCTAAACATCCTGTAAAGTAGGGGTCCCCAACCCCCAGGTCATCGACCAGCCTGTTAGGAACCCAGTCACGCAGTCAGAGGTGAACAGCGGGAGAACAAGCAAAGCTTCATCTGTATTTACAGCCACTCCCCAGTGCTCCAGTTACCACCTGAGCTCCACGTCCTGTCAGATGAGTGGTGGCATTAGATTCTCATAGGAGTGCAAACCCTATTGCGAACTGCACGTGCAGGGGATCTAGGGTGCATGCTCCCTCTGAGAATCTAATGCCTGATGATTTGTCACTGTCTCCCATCACCCCCAGATGGGGCCATCTAGTTGCAGTAAAATTAGTTCAGGGTTCCCACTGATTCTACATTATGGTGAGTTATATAATTATTTCATCATATATTACAAGGTAATAATAACAGAAACAAAGTGCACGATAAATATAGTGCACTTGAATCATACCAAAACCACTGCCCCCAACCCCCGGTCTGTGGAAAAATTGTCTTCCACAAAACTGTTCCCTGGTGCCGAGAAGACTGGGGACAGCTGCCATAAATCATACGACAAATCCCACAGCAAAGAATTATCTGTCCTTAAATGTCAATAGTACCAGGGTTGAAAAACTGTGACCTAACCCTTTTACCTCAAGAAACTATATATATATATATATATATATATATATATATATATTTTTTTTTTTTTTGCAAATTACTATAATGACATTGAAGTTATGATGGGTTCTTAGGGTAATGTAATTGGTTCACAAGTCAACTGCTAGAAATGTACAACTTCTAAAAATAATTATAAAATGTTGTACTCTGAACTCAGGGAAATATCAATCTTGAGAAAAGTGAAGGGCCGGGTATCATGTTTAACATTTGATCAGTAGTAATTTGAACTCTGCTAAAACAATTAGATGATAATGAACATCATATTCAATCTCAAAAACATCTAGATAATTATTAATAAGCATTAATGAAAGCATTATTGCTGATAAAATGGATGATGACTTTGGAAAGAATCACTTGGCTACTTAGCAATAAGCTTACCAACCTTTGTAACATTTCAGCAATGCATACAAGACTAGGATAGTTTAAAAATCAGAAAATACATCCAAGCAGAATCAGAAAATGTGAAAGTACTCTAACTGATGACAACTAAGCTTAACTTGTCACCCAGATTCCAGAATATATGTTAAGAATGTGCTGAGAGTAGCAACACTTCAAACTTATTTACCTTATTCCAGTGACAGAATAGGAATATGATGTAAAACAAAATCTCTACTTGTCTCTAACTTGTTACTGCCCATATTTTGACGACCTATAGGTAGACTTCGCTTAGATTTACCTTTGACATACAAATACAGATTGAGCATCCCTAATCAGAAAATCTGAAACCTGAAATGCTCCAAAATCCAAAACGTTTTCGGTGCTGATATGACAGTACAAATGGAAAATTCCACGCCTGGTACCTTTGCTTTCTGATGGTTGAATGTACACAAACTTTGTTTCATGCACAAAGTTATTGAAAATATTGTATCAAATTACTTCCAGGCTATGTGAATAAGGTATATATGAAACATAAATGAATTTTGTGTTTAGACTTGAATCTCATCCCTAAGATCTCATTATGTATATGCAAATAGTCTAAAATCCAAAAAACTCTGAAATACGTAATACCTGCGGTCTCAAGCATTTCAGATAATACTCAACCTGTGTAACATTTCAAAAAATGAACTGATTTTTCCATAGTGAAATGGAAGCTCTTAAATTATTTTCAATGGCATCACTCAATTTCTAAGTACCTAAGCTCATAATTCTATTATTTTTCATTTCACTCTCTACACTTCAGCCTCAATATCCAACTACCCTCTGGATTTATATCATACAATATCTTTTCGATTTGATCCTTTGCCCAGTTTATTACCTTTTATCCTTGCTCTTAAAGCCACCGCTTTAATGAGGTCCTTATCATTTGTTTCTAGATTTCTGTAACAACCTCAAAGGTCTCTTATCTTTAGTCTCACCCTGCTCCACTCAGGTTATTACATGATAATGAAATAATAACAACCACAACTAGGCTACTGCAGCTTGGGGGTTTATAGCCCAAGTTTTGGAGTCAGACTGCCTGGATTTCAAGCACTTAATAACAATCCTATGAAGTAGCCACTATGATTATCCCCATTTCACAAATGAGAAGGTGAAAGTTTAGAGGATGGAAGTCACTTACCCTAGGTCACCTATCTAGTAAGCAGTTAGCCAGGACTTGGTCTAGTCAGTTTGGCCCATCTTCCAGCCTATTTTCACCCTGGACTTGGTGGGTCCTATATACATACTGTGGAGGGTCTCCATACATCATGACCCTATGTGCCTAACTTATTTTCTCTTTCAGTATCGCTTTTGCATATAATAGGCTGGTCACATTTATTTCACTTTTTATGATAGTGAATCATTTTGAAATTGTTCTCAAGTAGCTCCATTTGTTTATTTCTTGTTGCTTCATCTAGGCTTAAGTTTTTAAGAGTTTTGTTATTCTCTCAAATTACCTACTATAACACCAATTAATATATATTATGTTATATAATATATAACTTAATTATAATATATAATTATATTATATAATTATTATATTATATATACATATATAATATAATATTATAGTATATATGATATATATACATATAATATAATATATAATTATGTAATTATAATATATTATATATAATCATATAATTATTATATATTATATTATACATATATATATTTTTTAGATAGAGTCTCACTCTGTTGCCCAGGCTGGAGTGCAGTGGCGCAATCTCAGCTCACCACAACCTCCAACTCCTAGGTTCAAGTGATTCTCCTACCTCAGCCTTCTGAGTAGCTGAGACTACAGGTGTGCGCCACCATGCCCAGCTAATTTTTGAATTTTTAGCAGAGACAGGGTTTCACTGTGTTGGCCAGGCTGGTCTCGAACTCCTGACCTCAGGTGATCCACCCGCGTCGGCCTCCCAAAGTGCTGGAATTACAGGCGTGAGCCACTGTGTCCAGCCAACACTGATTAGTATGAAGTATTTTGAGACTATCTTTAATTACATAGGTGAAAACCCTTTACAAATAAAAAATGCAAGAAATTGAGGTGAATGCCTAATAAGAGGTATTACTATAAGTATAAAAGTCAAGTTGGAGATTCCCAACATTTCCTAACAACTAATCACAGCAAGCTAAATTCGGGGAACCTGAAAAATAATAGTTTTCAGGTTTCATTTGCTAATGCCAAATACAAGGGCTGAAAAATTAAAAACTTTATTTTCCCAATTAATACAACTGGTCCAGTTGTTCGAGAATAACACCCAGCTTGAGAGCATAAAAGCTTCTGACACTTCCAACTGAAATCACAACCTAGATTGGAAATCGGCAATGATAGTTTTTACAATTTTTACAATAACGGCATTTGATCAAGAATCTCAGGAAGGATAGAGACTAACTACCACTATGGTCACCATTCAGAAACCTTTCATTGGAATGATAGCCACAGCAAGTCTTCAATTTGGCTTATCCATATTCAGAAAAGAGGAAGAGATAAGAAGCTTGTATTTTTATTATTTTTGAGTGCCTCTTCTGTGTCAGGCACTGTAACAGGATTTCTCAACCTTAGCACGATTGACATTTTGGGCCAGATAATTCTTTCTTGTGGGAGGCTGCACTGTGCATTCTGAGATGTTTAGCACATCCCTAACCTCTCTACCCACCAGATGCCAGTAGCATATCCTGAGTCACGACAACCATGACTGGGGAGCAAAACCATCCCTGGTTAAGAGCCACTGCACCAAACTGAGCTCTCTCTTTACAAATGTCTTATTGATTCGTCAAGACAATTTGACAAACATGCCAATAGTATTGTCTCTATTTTACAGATAAGAAAATGGCAACTTAGGGATGCTACCAACTTGGCCCAGGTGATCCAACCTGCCCAGATTCAGCTGACCCCATGTTTTGTGTTTTTGTTTTGTTTTGTTTTGTTTTGTTTTGAGACGGAGTTTCACTCTTGTTGCCCAGGCTGGAGGGCAATGGCATGATCTTGGCTCACTGCAACCACCACCTCCCAGGTTCAAGTGATTTTCCTGCCTCAGCCTCCCAAGTAGCTGGATTACAGGTCCTGCCACCACACCTAGCTAATTTTGTATTTTGTTTAGTGGAGACGGGGCCTCACCATGTTGCTCAGGCTGGTCTCCAGCTCCTGACTTCAGGTGATCCACCCACCTCAGCCTCCCAAAGTGCTAGGATTACAGGTGTGAGGCATCATGCCCGGCCTGATCCCATGGTCTTGACTGGGCATTGCCACTTCTTTAATGTAGGTGATGTTTGGTTTTGTGCCTCGCTCCCTTGGTTTCTCACCCACAAAGGTACTACCTGTAGGCAGAGCCCACAGAAGAACCTTCAGAAGATAATAATGAAGACAAATCTCATCTCTACAGGGTTGTGAGACGATCTCAGGAATCCTCCTATTGTGCCCCAAAACCTTGAGCCACAGTATTTCTATGCAGAGCAACAGAATTTTGGTAAATCCTATCTGGAGTGGGTAAATAATGAAAAATGACATTATTCTAAAAATGTATTTCAAGAATGCAAACTTTAAATATATAAGGTCCCAGTTTTAATTCCTCCCTCTTCCTCGGTTTCCCTGCCAAGTCCCTCATCAAGTAACATGGATGGCTCTTCCACTCAGCTTCTCTTTTCTGTTCCTACAAACTCCACTGTATCCCTGACCCTCACAAGGCTGTATGGCACTCCAGTTTATTCAGCAACCTGCTGCCAGACCAATCTTTCACAATAATTAAATTCACCAGGTTACTGCCCTGCCGGAAAACCACTAATAAATCCTCATTTTCTGAAGCATCATGCTTAAATTTCACAAAATTGACATTCCAGGCCCTTCAACTGCTGTCTCTGTCTGCCCCTTGCCATATTCTCTCTCCTCCTTGCACCAAATTCCTCACTATCGCACATATTTGCTGAGGAGAATACTGCCTTTTTAAGCCCCTCATCCTATGGCTTCCTTGCTTGTCAATGCCCTCCCTTTTCTGCATCTTTGTGTCAAAATCCTGGCCACTCTTTTAGGCCTAGCTCAGTTGAAGGCCCTCCGGAGAGCATTTTGACTATTGTAGCCTCATCAAGGCCTTTAAAGATATTCACAGCCCTGACTGTCTAACCCATACCACCTAGAATCTCAATTTTAACTCTCTGGTATCTGCTGGAGTTTCATGTTTGCCCAGATGGATTATAATTCTGTTGCATGTTGGTACTGGATCTCAGACTTATGGACTATGCTCAGAGAAGGTCTTCAGTGAGCCCTCACGAATGGAATCCATAAAATTCTCCTGCTGCTGTAGGAATAAAGGGTATACTTCAGAGAAATCTAAACCCTGATCTTATCTTTATGTCTGGGGCTCCACCCAATATGAGGTCACCTCATGTTCACTGCTACTTGGAAACACTATTACCAGCATACCTGTCAACTCATTTCCAGCTTTGGCCCTTTGTCAGCCCTGAGCTTTCAAGACTTCCGATCTCCTTTTCTTATCAGCACACCTTGACTTACTTCTGTATCATGGTCTTTGACACTGACCTTCTTCCTGGGGAGTAAACCTAAATCATCACTCTGATATTGTGCTTTATGGCCTCTTTACTGGTGTCTCCGGGAATGGAAACTATGACATCATCTGAGCCTATGATTCTCAAACATAGCTGAGGATAAGATCACTTGTGTGCTTATTAAACATTCCAATCCCCAGGCCCTACTCCAGACCTACTGCATCAGAATATCCAGGATAATGGCCTAGGAACTGGAGAGATCAACAAGCATCCCAGGTGGTTCTTAAGATCAGATGAGTTAAGGAAGCACTGATCTCAGCTACTGGGTAATATTTTATCAGCTCAGCTGACGAGATACCAGGTTCAATTGACAATCAGAAAATAGGCATCCTGGAGAAGGAAATCATTGATTTCAGGAGCCTGGCAGCATTCCTCCTCATCAACTTCCATTTTTCTAGCTATTAATATAAGGAAGTATATTAGTCCATTTTTACACTGCTGATAAAGACATACCTGAGACTGGGTAATTTATAAGGAAAAAGAGGTTTAATGGACTCATAGTTCCACTAGCTGGGGAGGCCTCACAATCATGGTGGAAGGTGAGGGAAGAACAAAGGCATGTCTTACATGGCAACAGGCAAAAAGACAATGAGAATCAAGCAAAAGGGGAAACTCCTTATAATACCATAAGATCTCATGAGACTTATTCACTACCATGAGAACAGTATGGGGGAAACCATGATTCAATTATCTCCCACTGGGTTCCTCACACAACATGTGGGAATTATGAGAGCTACAATTCAAGATGAGACTTGGGAGAGGACACAAACAAACCATATCAGGCAAGTATGTTCTATTAATGAACCACTAATATAAGAACTAGCTGTGGTTCCTTAAACAAGTCATCTAGGAATTCTGAACTTCAATTTCTTAACTTATACAAAAAGGGAGGGTTGGATAATATCAGTAGTTTTCTTTTATGGATACTCACTGCATTTGCCCTTAGACTCACCCCTGGGAATTCTAATTTTATTAATCCAATTCTGTTATAAAATTGAGGTTAAAATAAAGTGAACTGGTGATTTTTAAGATGACTCACAGCTCTGAAATAATCCTTTGATTTAATAACTGCATTATTTATAAATATTTGTGTTAATTCTAGACATTTATTTCATACCATATGTAAATATATACATACTTTTAATTCCATTTTTTCAATATCATCTTTGTTAAGTGTTTGACATTTATGTAGAAGAGAGGTTGAATAGTAATTCTCTCTGTGTGTTTTTTTGAGATGAGGTCTTGCTCTGTTGCCCAGGCTGGAGTGTAATGGCTTGATAACAGCTCACTGCAGCCTCAACCTCCTTGACTCAAGTGATCCCCCCACCTCAGACTCCCAAGAAGCTGAGATCACAGGTGTGCACCACCATGCCCAGCTATTTCAAATTTTTTTGATTTTTTTTTTTTTAGAGATGAGATCTCCTTATGTTGCCCAGGCTGGTTTAGAACTCCTAGGCTCAAGTGATCCTCTTGCCTCTGCCTCCCAAAGTGCTGGGATTATAGGCATGAGCCCCAGCACCTAGCCTGAGGCTGAATAATTCTAAGCAATTTGTATGAGTTATTATTACTATACAAAAATATTCAGGAGTATAATAAAGTCTTTTAAAATATAGAAGCCAAGAGACATGTGAATAGCAACAACCTAGCTGTTAATCCAATCAAAGGTAGGAGTATATTTATCCATTCACTCGGTATTTTGACTAATATTTATTGTTGAATGCCTGCTAATTTGTCAGCCCCGGTGATAGTTACCAGAGATACAACAATACATGAGAAACAGTCCAATTCCACATTGGAAAGATAAGCATACTGTCAATAAAACAAACATAAGGATCACAAAGGAATCCAAGGAGCTACAAGAACACATAAAGAAAATAAAGTGTTAACCTCCTCCTGTGCTCAGGAAAGGCTTGTAGGAAGAAGTGACAAGTGACAAGTAGGGTGAAACCTGAGAAGTTAATTGGAATTAAGCATGTATGTTAGGGCAAGGTAAACAGCATGTTGGAAAAACCTGAAGTAGAAAGAGCTTAGAGAGTACTAGGAAGAGAAATAAGATCAAAAAGACTGGAAATAGTTAATGAAGGGGATAGTGGCACAAGCAACTACCTTCTAGGCCCAGGTAAGAGAGTTTAGAATTTAAGATCACTGGGGAGCCACTGAATACTTTAAGCAAGGGGCTGAAGTAATCTTATTTACATATTTAAAAGTCCCCAAAGTGCTTGGAGGGCAGAGATGCCTGAGTGGGTACAGGGAAAACAGGCTGTTGCAGTAGTCAGGGTAAATACAAGGGACTAAAGTGATAGCAGCAGAGAGATGGAGTAAGGTGAATGGATTTAAGAAATCTATCTGAAGGAACTCAGAAGAGCTTAGTGATTGGTGGGCTCAGAAGAGCTTAGTGATTGGTGGGCTGTGAGAGGTAGAGGAATCCATGAGTCAAGGTTTCAGACTTGAGTAACTGGGTGAGTGGCCATGTCATTTGCTGAGATAAGAAACCCTGTAAGAGGAAACATAATGAGTTCAGTCTGGGACACATTGAGTGTGAAACATCTGTGAGTCAACCAGGTGCAGGTCTTGAGTAAAATAGGCTTAGAACTCAAAAGAAAGACCTGAACTCAAGTTACAAATTGAGAGTTGTCAGCATATAGATAAAAATGGAAGTCATTAGAGACGGATGAAATCACCTACTATGGAAGGTGCTGGAGCTAAACTTGTGTACCTGTAGACCTATTCACTGTCAAGTGGTTCACAGTCCAACAAATGCAGCCACAAATGAGCAAGGCCAGAATTTTAGTTCAACTAACATGAAAACTACACTGAAAAGCCCTATTATTGATCACTATAGGCATACCCCTTCTCTGTTCTACCCTGTACTTTTCTGTGCTCAGGAAAAGTACTTTCCTCTACTTTCTCTGTTCTTTCCTGTGCTCAGGAATTATATTAGTGGTTCATTAACAGAATATACTTGCCTGATATGGTTTGTTTGTGTCCTTTCCCAAGTCTCATCCTGAATTGTAGCTCTCATAATTCCCACATAATGTGTGAGGAACCCAGTGGGAGATAATTGAATCAATTCAACCCAAAACTAGAAATGCATCTAAAAGCAAACTAGCCACCATTTTGTTTTAATAAAGTAGGCTTCAACAGAGAGTACCTTTTGAGCCACTAAGAGCTTTCAGTTAACTCTCTTCCTTTTTATATTTTTTTTGAGACAGAGTCTCACTCTGTCACCCAGGCTGGAGTGCAGTGGCACGATCTCGACTCACTGCAACCTCCACCTCCTGGGTTCAAGCGATTCTCCTGCCTCAGCCTCCCGAGTAGCTGAGATTACAGGCACGCGCCACTACGCCCAACTAACTTTTGCATTTTTAGTAGAGACAGGGTCTCACCATGTTGGCTAGGCTGATCTCAAACTCCTGGCCTCAGATGATCCGCCCACCTTGGCCTCCCAAAGAGTTGGGATTATAGGCGTGAGCCACCGCGCCTGGCCCAGTTAACTCTTAACAATACAATTTACAAGTTGAAATATATTTACATTGATAGCATGCTTTTCTAAATCATTAAACAAGAAAATACAGCGAGTAAATTTTGTGTGTGGTCATTCTCGCAGTGATGTGAACTTCACAGTTTACAAGGCTGTGATCATGAAGCTCAAGGTCTACTGGACTTGTGCTGCATGCAAGTCTGTCCTCAGTCAAAGGGGGTTCTTGGGACAAAGTCTATTTCCTAAATGCATTTTGTAGCTTGAAAGAGCACTGCATGCAACAGCTAAGGTTTCTGTTTGAAAGTTCACTTGATATCATAAATAATTACCAATTAACCTAAGGAAGATTGACATTTTTGAGATTTGACCCAATTATCCCTTTTCCTTCCTGCATTCCTTTCTCTTTCTTCTCCTACTTCTTCCCTCAATTCTTCCCTCTCTTCATTCCTTTCATCCTCCCTCACTCTCCTTTTTTTCTATTTTTCCCTTTTTCCACAGCTTCTGCTTCTAAGCTTTTTATGGAATGAGACAGAGCACATATATAAAATCGACATGCCTAATACAGCAATGTTAAGCGACCTCTTCTATGTAAAGCACTTTGACAGAACTGCAGCATCAGTATTAAAAATGGAAGAGTGCTTGTGGATCATCTTACCCAATTCACCCATTTTACAGCTCAAAAAAGGGAAACTTCTATCCCATTGATGTGCTTGAGAATCATCTTAAGGTTTATTTGGCCATCATGCTAGATTTCACATAATAATGACAGACACTCTTTTCTATTATTTTATTAAGTTAGCAGGCCTATACCTGTACTGACCGATATAGTTAGCCACTGACACATGTGGCAGTTGAACCCCTGAAATCTAGCAAGTTTGAACTGAAATGTGCTCTAAGTGTAAAATACACAACAGATTTTGAAAATAGCATAAAAAAGTAAAATATCTTAATTTTTATACTGATTTTATGGTGAAATGGTAATGTTTTAGATACATTAAGTAAAATATATTCCTGAAATTCATTTTACCTGTCTCTGTTTACCTTTTTAATGTGGCTACTAGAAAATTACATATGATGCTCACATTTTGACTCTTTTCTATTCTGTTCCAGAATAATAGTGTCTATCCCATACAAATTTTTGTTGGTTAGCTAACATTTCAGGCCTTTATCATAAGTTCCTAAACTCATCCAACATTGATAAGTAAAGAAATTCATTCACCTTACCAAAAAAAAAGTGGGTGGGAGGGTTCACATGACCTAAAGGATACTGAGAATACATTGGTCACAGATCAATAATCCAAAGAATGTAATGATTTGTCCAATGTCACATAGATCAGTACAGAGATGATTCCAGGGCTCAGGACTTCTATTTTCTCACTGACCTTTTATCTCGGAGCATTCAGTGAAGAAATTGTGGAATGGTTTTCAGTGGCTACAAAACTGATTTCAGTTGAATTAGACAAATATTTGAAAGCCTAATAGGTGCCAGGCATTTTGTTAGCCAACAGTAATTGAAAGGCTTAAGTTTTATCACTTTAATATTTGGGGAACTTTCCTTGAGTTCCAAATGAAAAAATAAAACTACTTTCATCACACTTTTCTCATATTGATAATTTAATTATGACCATGTCCACGTGGGCACGTTTCTTAATTTTAAAGCTCTAAACTTAATATTTCATCAATGTAAAAAAGCTGTTAAAATTTTCATAACATGTGGTCAGATGTGGTGGCTCATGTCTGTAATCCCAGCACTTTGGGAGGCCAAGGCAAGCAGATCACTTTAGGTCAGGAGTTCGAGACTGGCCTGGTGAACATGATGAAACCTCATCTCTACTAAAAATACAAAAATTAGCCAGGTGTGATGATGTATGCCTGTAATCCTAGCTACTTGGGAGGCTGAGGCACAAGAATCACTTGAACCAGGGGCACAGAAGTTGCAGTGAGCCAAGATCATGCCACTGCACTCCAGCCAAAAAAGAAAAAAAATCATAAAAATGTGATTATATGTTAATTAAAAATTAATTTTAACTTTAAAAAAATACATTAAAGCCATTATCAAAATTTTTTCCCAAAATGGTCTTATTTCTTCTGGTTATATTTTAGTTAAAGCTCAAAACTTAAGTGTATTATCTGAAATACACTATTTACTCTTTCCTTAAAAGACCAGATTTTGACATCTATTTATATCACCTATGGTAATGAGGTTTAGAAATGTTCTGTTACCAAATAGCAAATTTTAGTTTTTAATTATAGGCAACTCTTATAAATATCCTTGGCGAATTTAAAGGAATTACACTTTATTCAGAGTAATTCTTCATTGCAAGAATAGTAAAGGAGTCACTTAAATTGCGTGCCTTAAACCTTTGGACACTGTGGCTTAGTTCTTCTTCTATTATCATCTTGGCCTTAATTACTTATTGTTTAGATCATCAACAAGGAAATGCATCATTGTTAACTATAGAATTAATTCTACTTTGTTCTGGGTCTTCTAGTATGGTGATGGATTCAATATAAGGATATTTTAGTTAATTATTTGCATCTATATTCATAAGTTTTGGGGGCTATTTCTATCAAGTTTTGGTATGTAAACCATGCAGGATTCAAAAACTGGAGGTTCTCCATAATTTTTCGTAATTATCTATGAATTAGACCAGTTCAAATACACGAAATTGTCAGTTCTTTGTAGGTTAGAAAAATGTCAGTAGTCGGCCGGGCGTGGTGGCTCACACCTGTAATCTCAGCACTTTGGGAGGCTGAGGCGGGCGGATCACAAGGTCAGGAGGTGGAGACCATCCTGGCTAACACGGTGAAAACCCGTCTCTATTAAAAAAATACAAAAATTAGCCGGGCGCGGTGGCAGGCGCCTGTAGTCCCAGCTACTTGCGAGTCTGAGGCAGGAGAATGGTGTGAGTCCGGGAGGTGGAGCTTGCAGTGAGCTGAGATTGCGCCACCGCACTCCAGCCTGGGCGAGGGAGCGAGACTCGTTCTCAAAAAAAAAAAAAAAAAAGGAAAAAGAAAAATGTCAGTAGTCAAAAAATCACTCACGCTTACGAGTTTTAAAATAGTATTTCTCTAACAATCTTTCCAATTTCTTCTATATTCATTAGTCTTTCAGTTTACTTCCTTTTCTTGAGTAACTTGTGTTCATTCATATTTAGTCATAAACAGTTTTATCTGGAGTTTCAAATTTATTACCACTGAATTACAAATAATCTTCTCTTTAAAAGATTTTCTTGTTAATTCTTCCATGTTTGTGCTTATATTCCCTTTTTCATTCCTGAATTTATATATTTTACTTTTTTTTCCTTTTTAGTTAATCAGGCTTACTAATCTTTTCTAAAAACCTAGGCTTGGCCAGGCACGGTAGTTCATTCCTGTAATCCCAGCACTTTGGGAAGCCAAGGTGGGCAGATCGCTTGAGCCTAGGAGTTTGAGACCAGCCTGGGCAACATAGTGAAAGCCCATCTCTACAAAAAATAACAAAAATTAGCCAGGCATGGTGGCACATGCAGGTAGTCCCAGCTACTCTGGAGGCTGATGTGGGAGAATCACCTGAGCCCAGGGAGGTGGAGGCTGCAGTGAGCTGTGATGGTGTCACTGCATTCCTGGGTGACAGAGTGAGACCCTGTCTCAAAAACACACAAACAAACAAAAACTTTAAAAATATGTTTTGCAATTTCAAAATTTATCATGATTAAATCTCTGTTCCTACTTGTTTTTGTTTTGCTGCACTCTTTTTCAGTCTCTTCATTTGAATTTTTAATTCATATGTTTTCATATGTACCTGTTTTGAAAATAAGCAAATAATGTTTTAAACACTCAGGTGGGAGGGGGAAAAGAGGAAAAATAACATTTTTTTCCTTTGTACTTTTCTTTGTCGTTTGACTTCTTGCCAAAATATAATCTTATCTTGCCTGCCTCTGTAGTTTGACAGAAAAACAAAACAATAAGCATGTTTTTAAATTTGTGATTTACTATTTTAGGTCACACAAAAATTGTGGTGGGTAGGGAAGAAAAATTCTTCATATCCCACAATCATTCAGTAATCAATCCACTATAAAATTTGTCTCCACTCAGACATCTTCATCCCTTCTTGTCCCCATGAACACTGGCATCTATGCCCAATCACGGAGGGTTAATTTCTGGCTAAACTGTGGGATGTTGGAAACATTTAGTGTAAATAAAATGAAAATCTATTTCAAAGTGATATCACAAATCTCACAAAGCTGTGAAGTGATGTTTTAGGAATTACTGAAAAAGCCTTCGACTAAAGAGAAATTCAAGAAGGCTTACATAGAATACAGTAGGTGCTTCAAGAGACAATGTTTTGAATACCAAAATACTTAGATTCAACTTTGGGAAAATTGATGAAGTATGAAGTTTGCAAATATTTTTGGAAAATCAGCACTTTTTGGTCATTTCAGGCAAATCAAATGTGAAGTGAAACAGGTCAAGTCAGGCTCTCATATGTTGTTGGTTTTTTTTCTGGGGCCTACAAAAGCCAACACAATTCATTCTTTGTTCATTCCAAAAATTATGGCATAGTTGACATATAACTCTATTTTGTTAAATATCAGATGATATAAATTTATTTTAGTAACTGTTAACATTCAAAGCTTTTTCTTTATGTATTTGTTATAAAATTTGTTTTCACTATAAATATATTCAATTTAACAAAGTTTTTTGTACAAATTATCCCATTATTACACTTAGTAACGTTCCCAGAAAGTTTAGCAACCTTCCCAGAAACCATGTGAAAACCATTTTTTCCTTCTTCTTACAATACAATAAGACATAAAAAGGAATGAAGAGAGACAGCATCGAGAAATAATTTAACTGCTTCCTAGTCTCTCCCAACTAGGCCTTTCTCACATCACTTTATTACTAGTTTTTAGTTGAGTTCTGAAGACAATGGGCAAAAAATCCTGTAATACCATATGAGGAGCATAGGTCCTGAGCCAGATTGCCTTAATTCATGTCCCACCTTTACTATTTACTGACTGCGTAGTGTTGGGCAAGTTAACCATTCCCTACGCATCCTTATCTGTAAAATGGAGATGATATTAATTGCACTTGCTCTTTATGACATTATTACAAGGATTAAGTGAGTTAAAATATGTAGTTATTAAATCAGTGCCTGGTATGTAGTAATAAGTTTCCAATAAATTTAGCTGCTGTTTTTATTCATATATTCATGTTCAAATGCCAAGTATAAAAGCACATACTTTTAATTGTGTAGTATCATTAATTATCTTTGGTTGCCTTTGAGCAGTTTCATTGGAACAGATGAATCAGAGTTAACTATAATAGTTGCTCAAGAGTTTTATCATATTTTGTTTACCAAGTAGAAAAATTAACACTAAACAACATTGCATTTCCAATTATTTAATTTGGTTATAACAATAGATGACAACAAGAGATGGTAACTTGATCTTGAAAATAAAGATTATACTCTTAAAAAAGGTTGTAAATAAATATTTTTCTATTCCAACAATAGTATCCCTATTATTTTTCAATCTGTTGTTTTTCTAATATGAAACTAGTTTCATATTAGAAAAAAATGTAATTCTAAAGAACAGTAGAAATATCTGACAAAATGATATTATCTTTCTCTGTACTAGGAGAAGACAGTAAAATCTTAGTGATACATATGATCCTTTGCTATTAAGTATAAAAATACCATGTAATGGAAGGATGAGGTCAGAAAAATACGTATGGAAACCAGAATTCAACTGTTTTCCAGGTGTATGATAAAAATGGCAAATATGTTTGCACCTGTGTGGACAAGTCTATTCCTTCTTTCTTTTTCCATCCCTTCTACTTGTTGTTTTATTCAAATACATTAATTATAGCAACACCAAAGCTATAAGTTGCTTTTAAAATCTAGGTTTTATTTTCCTAGATGTCATATTGGTATACCAAATCTATTCAACTGTACCTGAAAATGTTTTGATTGATTATTTTTTAAAATACCCCAATAACTTGTTTCAGAGGCTCTAGGTTCTCTCTGGACTTTTTTTTTTTTTTTTTTTTTTTTTTTTTTGAGATGGAGTCTCACTCTGTCGCCCAGGCTGGAGTGCAGTGGCGCAATCTCAGCTCACTGCAAGCTCCACCTCCCGGATTCACACCATTCTCCTGCCTCAGCCTCCCGAGTAGCTGGGACTAACAGGCGCCTGCCACCACGCCTGGCTAATTTTTTGTATTTTTTTAGTAGAGACGGGGTTTCACCGTGTTGGCCAGGATGGTCTCGATCTCTTGACCTTGTGATCCACCCGCCTCTGTCTCCCAAAGTGCTGGGATTACAGGCGTGAGCCACCGTGCCCGGCTGGAATTTTTTAAAATATATGCTTTATTTCCCCCACCAACCTGTCTTTTTTCCGAATTCCCAGGGCTATGAGTATAACATTCTGATTGGTTAGAAAATAAAACTATTCACCCATACATTTGGCAGATACTTAATAGTGACCTATGTGCCAGACAAAACAGTCATAATCTCTGCCCTCATTGAGGTAAGTTAAGTAAATATAAATAAATACATAGTTACAAACTACTACAAATGAGAAGGAAGATTTTCTAATTAAATTCAGAAGGTCAGGAAAGGCCTCTCTCAATATGAGAAAGCAACTGTAATAGTTTATGCAAGAGATGCTGAATTGGCCTTGGATGGTGCCTATGTAATGGAGAAGACAGCAGGTTTGGGTTTTATTTTACAAGTAGAATAAAAGGACTCTGACAGTCTGAAAAAGAGAGATGAGAGAGGGAAGAACTAAAGATGACTCAAAGGTTATGACATGTACAACTTTTTGGATGAAGGCACCATTTACTGAACTGGAGAAACTTAAAAGAGAAGTAGATTTTCAAGGGGATTACACAGAGTTCAATTTGGGTTATGTGTACTATAAGATGTTTGTAAGGCATTTATATTGAAATGTCAAACGAGGATTTAGATATAACAGGCCTAAATCTCAGAAGAAAGGCAGGTGCAAGACCAAACTGAGCTTTTGGGATTTAAACAGATTAAAAGCCACAGAAGGAGATGAAGTTGCCTAAGACCAGAGTGTGAGTTAAGAAGAGAGGAAGGCTTACAACTAAGTCTCAATTACTTTCAACATTTAGAGACTGGATAGGGATGGTCAAAAATGTCTAATTTGATTAAGAAATCAAATAAAACATGATTAATTAAGAGTTATTATTCCCATTTTCCAAAGGAGAAAATCAGGTTTAAAGAGGGTAAGTAACTTACCCAAGTTGACACAGCAAGTTAAGTCATCCAGATACTAGATGCAAACCTAGGTATGTGTGGTACCAAAACTTCATTCATTTCCTGTGCCAAATTGTCAGACATACTACTACCCTGAAATTACTACTTTTCCATCCGCTAATTTAGGACTGTATCTAACATGCTATTCTATCAATGTAGACATTTCTCTGTTCCCTAAAATATACTCACACTATGAGTTTAGTCACTAAAAAGAATACAACAGTAGAATGCATAATTGTATGCCCTATATTTACAAATAAAAAATAAATAATTTTTACTGGAGAAAACAAAAGGCTTAGCCTCATACTCCCTTGCAGTGTGGAATTAAATAAGTCATTAATTTCTTTGAGCTATAGAATCCTCATCTATTAAACAAGCAAAAGAATACCTATCTCACAGGATTGCTGAAGATTAAATGAAATGACACATATTAAAATGCTTGTAAACTGAAAAGTGTTTTACAAGTAGCCATTTTTATTATTATTATTATTTTCATTTCCAGGGTCATTACATGCCATTTCTACTAAAAACACTAAAGTTTTCCAATCCCACAATTCATCTCTCTAAAACATCATTATAACATGATATAAATACAAAAGACTTTACTTACAATTAAAGAAGGTACATTAGGTTCCATTTATAAAACTAAATGAGCGATCATCAAAACTAAAATAATTTCTAGATGTCATATGCTTTCACCTAAACTTTTTAAACTTTTCTGTGACATTTCTCATTTTTATCCCTTAAAATAAATAATTTTCACGTAATTATAAGTTTTACTCAACATTATTTTATATCTCTATACCATTCCATGTGTCTAGATATCTTATGTTTGTTATAATGAATGCACAGTGTTTCACAGATAAAACCATAAATTGTTAATAAGTACTGACCTACAATTGAAAATTTAAAGTATTTTCAGCTTTTGCATTTAAAATTAATTCTGCTATGAACACTTCTTTGCACATAGCTTTTTGTTTCACTTTTAAATTATATTCCAAATATTGGTATACCAGCAATGCTTAGTGACTGACATCTTTGAGGTCGATGACAGGAGGAATGGGAGAAGCCCCAATGTATCCCATTTGCCAGCTTATGTAGTGTACATACTCCAACTGAGAGGTGAAGCCGGCTGGACTTCCTGGGTCGAGTGGAGACTTGGAGAACTTTTCTGTCTAGCTAGAGGATTGTAAAATGCACCAATCAGCACTCTGTATCTAGCTAGAGGATTGTAAATGCACCAATCAGCACTCTATAAAAACGCACCAATCAGCACTGTGTGTCTAGCTAAAGGATTGTAAATGCACCAATCAGCACTCTGTAAAAATGCACCAACCAGTGCTCCGTGTCTAGCTAAAGGATTATAAATGCACCAATCAGCACTCTGTAAAAATGCATGAATCAGAGCTCTGTGTCTAGCTAAAGGATTGTAAACACACCAGTCAGCACTCTGTAAAATGGACCAATAAGTGCTCTGTAAAATGGACCAATCAGTAGGACATGGTTAGGGACAAATAAGGGAATAAAAGCTGGCCACTCCAGCCAGCAGCAGCAACCCGCTCACGTCCCCTTCCATGCTGTGGAAGCTTTGTTCTTTCGCTCTTCACAATAAATCTTGCTGCTGCTCACTCTTTGGGTTTGTGCCACCTTTAAGAGCTGTGACACTCACCACGAAGGTCTGTGGCTTCATTCTTGAAGTCAGAGAGACCAAGAACCCCCCAGAAGAAACCAACTCTGGACACACAACCATAGCCAATTTCAAGCTCCAATAGGCATTCAAATATTTAAATCAAAATCAAGGCAAGAGTACCTGGAGGAAATTATGTTAAGTGAAACAAGACAAGCATAAAAACACAAACATCTCATGATCTGACTTATATGTAGAATCTAAAAAAGTTAAACTCATAGAAGCTGAGAGTAGCATGGTAGTTACCAGAGGATAAGGGATGTGGGGAGGATTTGAAGAGATGTTGGTCAGAGGATACAAAATTTCAGTTAGACAGGAGAAATAAGTTCAAGAGATCTGTTGCACAACATGAAACTATAGTTAGTAACAATGTACTATATACTTCAAATATGCAAAGAGAGTAGATTTTAAGTGTCCTCACCATATAAAAATAAACGTGAGGTAGTGGATATGTTAACCAGTGTGATTTAGCCATTCCATAATACATACATACATCAAAATCACATTGTACTCTATAAATATATACCATTCTTATTTGTCAAATAAATAAACAGAAATCAAACCAAGAGCAATATTGACCACAAAGCAAAATTTAACAAGTAGCAACAATCTTACAAGATAAACATGAGCCAAAAACTTCCCATGCCTTTTGATCCTTTAATTTTATCTATTCTATTATTCTAGTAAAAATGTAGCCTTGGGGTCAGCAGCAGCTAGACACATCTGAAACCAGCTAATTCTTAAATTGTATATGCTGGAACCACACAAATAAGCCCACATAATAACCAGCTAACAGCACAATGACAGGATCCACACATATCAAGACTCACCTTGAATGTAAGCAGGCTAAATGCCACACTTAAAAGGCACAGAGTGGCAAACTGGATAAAAAGCCAAGACCCAATGGTACGCTATCTTCAAGAGCCCCATCTGACATGTAATGACACTCATAGACTCAAAATAAAGGAATGGAGGAGAATCTACCAAGCAAATGGAAAACAGAAAAAAAGCAGCTGTTGAAATCCTAACTTCAGACACAACATATTTCAAACCAACAAAGTTCAAAAAAGACAAAGAAGGGCATTACATAATGGTAAAGGTTTCAATTCAACAAAAAGACCTAACTATCCTAAATATATGCACCCAACACAGGAGCACCCAGATTCATAAAGCAAGTTCTTGGAGACCTAGAAAGAGACACAGACTCCCACACAATAACAGTGGGAAATTTTAACACCCTACCGACAACATTACACAGATCATCAAAGCAGAAAATTAACAAAGATATTCAGGACTTAAACTCAACATTGGACCAAATGGATCTGATAGACCTTTACAGAACTCTCCACCCAAAACCAACAGAATATACATTTTTCTCATCCCCACATAGCACATACTCTAAAATTGACCACATAATTGGACATAAAACAAACATCATCAAATGTAAAAGAACTGAAATTATACCAAACGCACTCTTAGACCATAGCACAATAAAAAATAGGAGTCAAAATTATGAAAATCACTCAAAACCATGCAATTACATGGAAATCAAACAACATGCTCCTGAATGACTTTGGGGTAAATAACAAAATTAAGGCAGAAATCAAGAAGTTCTTTGAAAATAACAAGAACAAAGATACAACATACCAGAATCCCTGGGACACAAATAAGGCAATGTTGAGAGGGAAATTCATAGCACTAAATGCCTAAATCAAAAAGTTAGAAAGATCTCTAATAACCTAACATCACAACTGAAAGAATCAAAGAAGCAAGAACAAATCAACCTCAAAGCTAGCAGAAGATGAGAAATAACAAAAATCAGAGCTGAACTAAAGGTAATCAAAACATGAAAAACCATTTGAAAGATCAAATCCAGGAGTTAATTTATTGAAAATTAATTAACTAGCTAGACTAATAGAGAAGAAAAAAGAGATGATCCAAATAAAACACAATTGTAAATGATGAAGGGAATGTTACTACTGATCCCACAGAAATAAAAACAACCACTTCAACATTAGGTCAAGTTATATTTCTTTTGATGATATCATATCTTTGCAAAGCTATACTTTTGGTGGTTGCTAGGATAAAGTACAAATACCTTGTGAAAAATCAATGAGGAACAGAAAATTAAGGTTATGATGTCCAATCTGATTCCAAGGTTTGAGAAGTTATACAGTATCCAACAGGCATACATATCCCATTAGTAATTGTGTTAATTTAAGAATAAAATCAAAATATTATATTCTATTCCAATTTATGTATTTTTTAATGGCTACTAAGTTGTTAGAACACAAATACTTACTAAGTTGTTTAGACTTAACTACTTACTAAAAAGACTTCCTTGGGTTTTTTGTTTTGTTTTTTTGTTTGTTTTTTGGCTTCAGAGACCATGAAAAATTACGGGGACAATAAGAATCCTGTGAACTAAAAAGTTTAGGAGTCTCTAGCTTAGGCATCAAACTCATCAAGAAAGAATAATGGGACTCTAGACGCTAAGCACCAGAAAGTACAGCCATATAAATGTAAAAAACAAATATTGTATTGAAAATATGGAAAGGAACTAAAGAGCAGAATTACCATGTGAGACAAAGAAAAATACATAATCATGTTTTTAGCACTACTTGTAACACTAAAAGAATGGAGACAACTCAAATGTCCAGAAATAGAAAGGTGTTTGAATAAACAATGATAGAATACATGACATAATACCATGCAGCTGTCAAAAGGGATGAAGAATACTACTATACACTACTGTGGAATGATCTCCAGTATATAATATCTGATAAGAAAGTCAAAGTGGCAGAAAATGTGTATAGTATGTCATTTGTCTAAACAAAAGGGGATTATATGAATATATATATAAAAGCATTTGCTTAGAAGTAAAAATGAAAGATAATATAAATGATATTTTGTAATTATAAATAATTATAATTAAATAAATAATAATTAATTAATAAATACATGGCCAGGCACAGTGGCTCACACCTGTAATCTCAGCACTTTGGGAGGCCGAGGCAGGCAGATCATTTGAGGGCAGGAATTCAACACCAGCCTGGCCAACGTGGTGAAACCTCATCTCTACTAAAATACAATTAGCTGGGCATGGTGACCTGTGCCTATAATCCCAGCTACTTGGGAGGCTGAGGCAGGAGAATCACTTAAACCCAGGAAGCAGCGGTTGCAGTGAGCAGAGAGCGCCACTGCACTCCAGCCTGGGCAACAGAGTGAGACTCCATCTCAAAAATAAAATAAAATAAAATAATACATTTAAAATGATCACTAGACATCAAATTTTTACTTAAGGTATAAAAAGCCAGAAAGAAAATCACTCTCCCACTTCCAAAAACACACACACAAAAAAAGGATGATCTGCAAAATCACAGCTTTTCTTGAACACATTACATGTCAGATGGGGCTCTTGAAGATAGCGTACCATTGGGTCTTGGTTTTTTTATCCAGTTTGCCACTCTGTGCCTTTTAAGTGTGGCATTTAGCCTGCTTACATTCAAGGTGAGTATTGATATGTGTGGATCCTGAGTTTATGCCTTTGATCCCTTATCGCCAACATATGCCACCAGACGTCAAACAACTCAGAAAGAAAAATTCAGCTAATGTTTTTAATTAATAGCTAAAAGTCAGGGGTAAGCTTGTGTGAGAGTACAGAACCCCTGGGAGCCATAGATACAAGGGGAATTTGCAACCATATTTATATATTATATATAATTATATATAATAATTTATATAAATATTATAATATTTATATAAAATTATAAATATAATTATATATAATAATTATATAAACCATATATATAATATAAAATGGAAATAATTTTTTTAATGCTCATCATCACTAGTCATTAGAGAAATGCAAATCAAAACCACAATGAGATACCATCTCACGCCAGTTAGAATGGCGATCATTAAAAAGTCAGGAAACAATAGATGCTGGAAAGCATGTGGAGAAATAGGAACACTTTTACACTGTTGGTGGGAGTGTAAATTAGTTCAACCATTGTGGAAGACAGTGTGGCGATTCCTCAAGGACCTAGAATTAGAAATACCATTTGACCCAGCAATCCGATCACTGGGTATATACCCAATGGATTATAAATCATTCTGCTATAAAGACACATGCACATGTATGTTTATTGCAGCACTATTCACAATAGCAAAGACTTGGAACCAACCCAAATGTCCATCAATAATAGACTGGATAAAGAAAATGTGGCACATATACACCATGGAATACTATGCAGCCATAAAAAAAGGATGAGTTCATGTCCTTTGCAGGGACATGGATGAAGCTGGAAACCATCATTCTCAGCAAACTATCACAAGATCAGAAAACCAAACACTGCATGTTCTCACTCATAAGTGGGAGTTGAACAATGAGAACACATGGACACAGGTAGGGGAACATCACACACCAGGGCCTGTCTGAGGGTGAGGGATGGGAAATATTAGGGGGAGAAATACCTAATGGAGATGACGGGTTGATGGGTGCAGCAAACCACCATGGCAAATGTATACCTACGTAACAAACTTGCACATTCTGCACATGTACCCCAGAACTTAACGTATAAAAAAAGAAAAAAGAAAAATAATAATAGTTTTTTTTTTGTTTTTTTTTTGAGATGGTGTCTCCCTCTGTCGCCCAGGCTGGAGTGCAGTGGCCGGATCTCAGCTCACTGCAAGCTCCGTCTCCCGGGTTTACGCCATTCTCCTGCCTCAGCCTCCCGAGTAGCTGGGATTACAGGTGCCCGTCACCTCGCCCGGCTAGTTTTTTTTGTATTTTTTAGTAGAGACGGGGTTTCACGGTGTTAGCCAGGATGGGCTCAATCTCCTGACCTCGTGATCCACCCGTCTCGGCCTCCCAAAGTGTTGGGATTACAGGCTTGAGCCACCGCGCCCGGCCCAATAATACTAGTTTTTTTGAACCATTGAACAAAGAAAACTTTAGGCACAGATAAATCCACTGGAAAATTCTATATAATATTAATAGAAGAAATAACATTAATTCTACAAAAAACTCTTCCAAAACATAGAAAGTAAGTATTAAAATAATAAATCAGAAGGTCATTACACTGAGGCAGCTCTAGTGCTGAGTGCCTACCTAAACAAACCAAAAGATAAAGGTTATATTCTAGGTAAACAGAACTTAGCTTAACCAATCAGAAACCAACAACTAACCTCTAACTAGGGATTTTCCACTGGAATGATCCAAATAAGGCTACTGATCCACTTTAACCAATCAAATATTTTCTCTGTCTTGCATCCATATTTCCTTCATAAAAGCTCCTACACTCACCTTTGACAGGACCCCAACCATTTGCACTTTAGTTTTGTTGGATTCATGAATCACTCTTTGTTCAAATACTCTTTAAAATATTAATGTGCCTCCGTTTTTTTTTTTTTTTTTTTTTTTTTTTTTAAAGAAGGAATACTTCCTAAGTGGTATTATGAGGTCAGCATTACCCTGACACCAAAATCAGAAAATACACATCGCAAGAAAATAAAACTACAGGTCACCAACTCTCATGAAGCTAGATGAAACAATGCTCAACAAAATACTAGCAAATTGAACCTAATGAAATATTAAAAACTAACCAAGTGGGGTATATCCCAGGAATATAACACTGGTTCTACAATCAGAAGTCATTCAAGTTAATTTGTCATATCAACAAGCAAAAGAAATACCATAACATCACCTCAGAGAAAGCATTTGGCAAAATTCAATATCCACTCATGATTAAAGAAAACCTCTCAGCAAACTATCAGCTTTCTCAATGTGATAAAGAGCATTACAAAAATAAATTTACAAAAATTTACACCTAATGGTGAACAGCTGGTTGCTTTCCCCTTCATATGAGGAACAAGGTAAAGGTGACTGCTCTTACCTTTACTATTTAGCACCATAACGTAGGTTGTAGGCAATGCAATAAGGCAAAAAAGGAAGAGGAAGAGGAAAAGGATGAAAAGGAGGAGAAGGGAAATAGAACTGTCTATTCACAAACAACATAATTTTCCACATAGAAAATTCTGAAGTATTTTCGAAAAAACAGAAAACGAAAAAGGTCATTAAAACTAAGTGTGATGCTTCATGCCTGTAACCTCAGCATTTTGGGAGGCTGAGGTGGGCAGACTGCCTGAGCCTAGGAATTCAGGACCAGTCTGGGCAACATGTGGAAACCCATCTCTACAAAAAATATAAAAATTAGCTGAGTGTGGTGGCATGCACCTGTAATCCCAGTTGCTCGGGAGGCTAAGATGGGAGGATTGCTTGAGCTTGGGAGGTCGAGGCTGCAGTGAGCTGTGATCATGCCACTGCCCTCCAGCTTGACTGACAGAGCAAGACCCTATCTCAAAAATAAATAAATAAATAAAACAATAAATCCCTAATAAGTGAGTTAGGCCAGAAAGCCCAAGATCAATCTACAAAATCAATAATATTTCTATACATTAGTAATAGTCAATTGGAGGCTGGGCATGGTGGCTGTAATCCCAGCACTTTGGGACGCCAAGGCAGGCAAATCACTTGAGGCCAGAGTTTGAGAACCTGCCTGGTCAGCATGGCAAAATCCCATCTCTATTAAAAATACAAAAATTAGCTGGGTGTGGTGGTGCGCACCTGTAGTCCCAGGTACTCAGGAGGCTGAGGCAGGAGAATCGCTTGAACCTGGGAGGCGGAGGTTGCTGCGAGCAGAGATCGTGCCACTGCACTCCAGCCTGGATCACAGAGTGAGACTCTGTCTCAAAAATAAAAATAAAAATAAAAAACCCTAATAAGTGAGTTTAGCAAGGCCACAAAATCGAGATCAACCTACAAAATCAATTGTACTTCTACATATTAGTAATATCAATTGGGACATAAAATCATAGCCAAAGACCACCGTTTACAATAGCATAACAAAACATGAAATACCTAGGTATAAACAGGTGCAAAGATACGTACTGCCAGATAGGTATAAGCTATGTATGTGGAGAAGAAAAAACAAATACGGATTAAATAAATATAAAAGACCTAAATAAATGGAAATATATACTGTGCTCACGGATTCAAAGACTCAATATTGTTAAGATGTCAATTATTAATCTTGATCTTGATCTACATAGTCAGTGCAATTCTAATAAAAATTTCAGTATAATTTTTGGTAGAAATCAAATTATTCTAAAATTTATATAGAAAAACAAAAAATCCAGAATAGCCACAATAATTTTGAGAAAGAACAAAATTGGAGGATTCATCCTACCTGGTTACATGCCTTGCTATAGATTTATAGTAATCAAGACAGTTTGGCACTGGAGAAAGTATAGACGTTATATCGGGTAGTGACAGTCTGTTAAGAGATCCATGCAGATATGAACAAACTGACTTGTGATGAGATTTTAAAGGCAATGTAATGCAGTATAAATGGTTTTTCAACAAATAATACTGGGACATTCGGATATCCACATGCCAATAAATAAATAAATAAAAGCAGTTTGATCCATACCTCACACTTATTACAAAAATCAACTCAAAACAGACTATAAATCTAAGTGCAAAATCTCAAATAATTACACTTCTAGAAGAAAACAGAAAAAAAAAATTTGTGATCTTAAGTTAGGCAAAGATTTCTTAGATTTGACAGCAAAAGCACATCCATAAAGAAAAAATCAATACATTGAACTTCATCAAAATTAAAAACCTCTGCTCTTTGAAAGATACTGTTAAGAATAAAAAGGTAACCCATAGACAGGGAAAATACATTTGCAAATTACACTGGACATAGGTCTTATATTCAGAATATATAAAGAACACTTAAAACCCAGGTAAGAAAATGAACAATCCTGGCTGGGCATGGTGGTGGATGCCTGTAATCCCAACTACTCAGGAGGCTGAGGCAGGAGAACCTGGGAGGCGGAGGTTGCAGTGAGCCAAGATCATGCCACTGCAATCCAGCCTGGGTAACAGAGCGAGACTCCATAAAAAAAGAAAAAAGAAAAAAAGAAAAAGGAAAGGAAAAAAGAAAACAAACAACCAATATAAAATAGGCAAAAGATGTGAACAGGCACATCACCACAAAAGATGTATGGATGACAAATAAGCACATGGAAAAAAAGATTGGCATCACTAGTCAGAGAAATGCAAATTAAACAACAATGGGATACCACTACACATCTATAAGTGGCTAAAATGACCAACACCAAATGCTGGTAAAAATGCTGAAGAACTGGACATCTCATACCTTGCCAGTAGGAATACAAAATGTTACAGCTATTTCAGAAAACAGTTTCTTAAAAAGGTTAGCATACAGTTACCACATAAGCTAGCAATCCCACAACTCATAATTTACCCTAGTGAAATAAAACTTATATTTACACAAAAACCTGATTGTAAATGTTTACAGAGGCTGTGCTGTGTCTGTAATCACCTAAAAGTGGAAATAACCCAAATGTCACTCAACTGGGAATGTATAAAAAAGTTATGTTACATTCATGCAATGGAATACTACTCACCAATACAAAAATCAATCTACTGATACACAAACAGCGTAAGTTAATCTTAATTCATTTTGCTAAATGAAAGAAGCCAGACTCAAAGGACTTTTATCTGTACAATTCCATTTATATGACATTCTGGAGAAAGTGAAACTATAGGAACAGAAAACATGTGAGTTGCTCCCAGAAGCTAGAGGTAGAGCACATGAAATTTACTAGAATAGAGAAACTGTTTTATATCCTGATTGAAGTGGTTGTATAACCATATGCCTGGACACTAAAATGTGTGACCATTACTGCAAGTAAGTTGTACTTTAATTTTTAAAAATTAAAAAATTAACAATTTCTATAGGGGGAAGGTAGGGAATAGGGTGGAAGGAACAGGAATAGAGGCAAAAATTCTCTGAATAGACCTTGTTTTGTATATTTGTTTTGGAACTTACTTTGAAACACTGTAAATATTTTACATAAGTATAAAATAAGATTTAAAATTTTATAAAGCACTACTTAAATATCTATTGAGAAACTATTCAAAACTACTTTAAAGCACAGTAATTAACTGTAAATATTTAGCAAGATATTTCCTAAAGGCAAAAAGAAATCATACTGTTGGTATTTTTATTCTGAGATTATAAGATTAATGAGGTTAAGTTAAAACCTTATAGTCACTAACTGAATTGGGAATACTGGTATGACTTCATGCTGTATTTTCTTTTTAAAAACTCATGTCCTAGCTCTTTGCTGTGCAAAAACCTAGAAACAAAGACACCACCAGTAGCAATGATCCATTCTCTACCCAGCACCTAGATTGTGGTCTCTAAATGCAATTTTCCAGCTAAGGGATTCAGGGCTTCCTGGAAAATTAGTGATTCCAGACCAGGGGCAGAATATGGACAAGATTAATCTGGAACATCTTTTCACATCAGCCTATCAAAGACTATGGGGTCATGTCAAAAGAACTCAGAAGGCAACTTGAAGATGCTCCCACTGCCAAAGATGGAACAATCTGAACATTAACAAGTTAGCTGCAATGATGTAGAACACATTAAATATGTTTAAACCCAGGAGGTTATAATGGTAGATTTTTTAAAAAAGCCTTGGTCACTTTTGGAAGATTCTAGGAAAATATTTTGAAAACTGTAAACAGAAAGAGTCAAGTATTTATTCGGTTTGCAAATACAAATTATACGTTGAGACAACCAAATAGTTGGTGAGGACAAGTCTCTCTTTTTAGAAGTACGTTAACTAATAAGCAAAGAAGGAATAATAGAATTAGAATATCACCATTTTGGAAGCCTTAATAAATAATGATTCTAAACAATGATCAATAATGGCTGCTGACATCACAAAAAGAAAGACAGCCAGAGAGCATTACGCACCTCCTGATGGACAAACACAATGTCACTTAGGAATATTCTTACCAAAAAAAAAAAGTCAAACCTGAATCTGAACAAGCCTCTAGATTTAACTACCTATTTTTAAGAAATACAGAGGACATTGTTAAGTGCTACAGAATGACCTCATTTCTTCAACAAAAAAATTATGAAGGGGTGGGGAGGGAAGGAATCTGGAGAAGGGTGAGGAAAGGAGAGAAACTACAGATTTAAAGAACTAAGGGACACGGCAAATCAACCGTAATGTATAAACCTTATGTAGATCCTGATTTAAACAAACTATATTAAAAAAAACACTTATAAGATAATCAGGAAAATTTGGAACACTATTTGGATATTTGATTATATTAAAGAATTACTTAATTCTTAATTATTTACCTTTCATAACTTGATTATGTGTTTTAAATGAGCCATTTTTATAAAGATACACAATGAATGACTCGTACAAAATGATATAAAGTCTGGGGTTTGTTTCAAGCTAGTGGTGGGGGAAGATGAGTGGCTGGAGATATATGTGAAACAAGAGGCCATGAGTTTATAATTATTGAAGCTTAGTGATGGGAACACATAACAAAAACTTTATTAAATGAGGAGATTAAATGTCCACTAAGAAAAAAAAAAAAACTAAACTAAAGCTTAGGTGCAAACTGGAGCAATGCTTTTCAAAATGTGGTTGAATGACTATATGCCTCCGCACAATCACTTACAGGACTTACTGCAAAATACAAGCCTCCTGGAAATCTAGAACTTTGGGGGATGAAGCTTAGGAATCTAGTTGAGAATTTCGACTGCAGATTGGATTTTGAGAACTACTCTTTTATACCTAAAGCACTTGGGGAAAAAAAAAAAAAAATGTCTTTCTATGCAACCTTTAAGCCTGTGTTCTTAGAGATGATCTGAGTCCTTAATTACAGAAGAGGAGTTTAATAACTTCTGGTTGAGTATTCCGTATCCAAGGGAGATGCAATATTAGTTTATGTTTCTTCTTTCATCCTAATTATGTTTAAGTAATCCTTTAGGGAGCTTCATGTCACTCTTATAATTCAGGTAGTTATTATTAGCCTTATTTTACAGATAAGAAAATGGAGGCACAGAGTTCCTGGAACTTGCTCAAAGTTACACAATGAATTAGGGCTATCTCGGATTTAGAAGTTGCAATTCCACATTTTTAGACTAGAATTGACTTATCCTAGGGTGTGGAATAACTTCCACTTTGAAGAGGGATCAAAGGGATGTTATATAATTGTTGACACTGTTGCATTTTGTTTTTGTTTATCAATAGAGATTAGGTTAACTTTTTATGAGCACTTTTTATAAAAAATTATAATTTTAGAATTAAAAACAGCAAAGCATAAACAGTAGAGAAAAAATTGAGATAGTGTAGAGTTCAGAAACCCTTATCATTCTAAGAGAGTTTATCACTCCAAAAAAGGACTATAAAAGATTATACTGGGCCAGAAGCGGTGACTCACACCTGTAATCCCAGCACTTTAGGAGGCCAGGGCAGGCAGATCACTTGAGGTCAGGAGTTCGAGAGCAGCCTGGCCAATATGATGAAACCCTGTCTCTATTAAAAATAAAAAAATTAGCCAGGCATGGTGACACACGCCTGTAATCCCAGCTACTCAGGAGGCTGAGGCACAAGAATAGCTTGAACCTGGGAGGCGGAGGTTGCGATGATCTGAGATCACACCACTGCACTCCAGCCTGGGCAATGGAGCGACACTCCGTCTCAAAACAAACAAACAAACAAACAAACAAACACAAAGCAACAACAGCAACAAAGAATATACTGGTTTCAGACAGCTGGTTTCAGGTTGATTTAGTTTCTAGCAAGAGTATCCCTTTCCTATGGATTCCTTTCTGGTTCTTCCTCTAATAGGTAATCTTCCTTGTGTATAACAAGGGATATAATAGTCTGGTTACTATGCTTAGGAAATTCATTAAATATTTTATGACCTTCAAGAGAATAAAATTTATGAATGATAGAATTCCTGAATGGAATAAACGGGAAAAAAAAATGATTCAGTCTTGTGAGTCTTGTGGTAAAAATTTTCAAGCCCAGATAACTAAGCTTTCTCTAAATAGTTCAACTAGATACTTTAAACCATATACCTTGTAGAAAAAAACCCAGTTATTGATTTGAATTCACAAAGAACTCTACCTACATGTGTTTTGTCTTCACTAACTTGACTCTAACTAAAATCACTACTAGTTCAAATATTAGTGCCAGTGGTACAATAATATTGTCTGGTTCTTGGAACAAAATAGTCTGCCAAGTTCTAACCGCTCAACTTCCCTCCTACCCTTTCAATTCCTCCCCTCCCACTGTTCCCTTTGTACATTCCTCCTTCTGCAAAAGCCATCCTGTGCCCTTTCTTTCAAGGGACTTCAATCACAGTGGCAGCCACACCTATGATTATAACATTAAACCAGCAGGAAGTATATGGCCTTAAGAATTTAATCTCAACTTCCATTAGAAAATAATTGGAAACTCAGATACATAAACATGTGTTGTTTTGTTTTGTTTTACTAGGACAAGCCAACAACCATAGCATGGCAATGGTTTTACAACCAAAACAACTGAACCTACAAGCAAACATGGGTGAACTGAGCTAACTTGCTTGCTTTCACTGTGGTAGCAGTAGTATTTTCCTAATTGTTAAGACCCCAACACAGAGTTACATGTGGTCACAAACAGATATTAATGAATCATTTTGTAAAACTTTATTATTGCTAAAGATCAGAAGTAGGGTAAAAACACTTGAGCTGTGAAGAGCTCTGCATTATAGTGAAGGCATTGTATGAAGAAAAACATCATCTGAATACATAAACAATTATCACTAATATATCAGTTAGGCTTTATTTGTCCCTATTGCCTCACTCAGGTGGAAATACTTCCACATGTTTTTAAAGCATCTAAATTCAAATTCAGTAACAATAAATGTTTCATCATTATTTGCAACTCATCTGATAGTAAACATTTCATAACTATTTTATTTAATGGGACCAGCCATGTACTGTGACCTAAATCACAGACTGTTACATTTAATTTTGTTTCTTCATTAATGTAGATCAAAATGTTGCAAGCATGTCCTCAGTCTTTGGGAAAGAGGTAGACAGTGGCACTCATATGGAAGAGTTCTAGAAGAAGCCGAGATAATTTCGATTAACCTTTCTTGTAGCTATCAGACTACATGAAGATACAACAGGCTTGGGCAGCATATAAAGCATCTTTCATTGGTGTCATTCACAAACCACACTGGCCTCTAGATTGTAAAACAGAACTACCAACAGTGAAATCTTCAAATCCAACTGGCAGGAGAGCAGTGGATTGGAAGGAAGACCAACATGCTTAGATGAGGGGTACGTGAGGCGCCTGGGCAGAAAATTTTAAGAGCACTTACCGCAGGACCCTGAGAGTCAGTGCATCTTCAAGTTTGCACCCTACCGCACTCACCACATCCTAAGTTTCTGCCCTGCACAAGAGCTCCAAAGTGAAGTTGGCTGCAAGAGCCAGGGAGGACTGATGTCCACATTCCACAGCTTTGAAGCAAAGCTTGAGAACCAGCCTTATCTCAAGTAAAAAGGATTTACTAATCTCTAGACCAGTACTTTGGAGACTCTGCCATTTCCCTTGAGAGACCAAGACGAGCCTGGTGTGCCTTGTTACTAGGGCAACAAAGCATTCTCCCCGCAAAGACTTTATGTTAAGGATCCAGTAGTTCCTTTCCCAGATCCTAGAGCCCTGCTGGAAAACATCAGTCCAATATCTCAGGTCCTGTCACCTTCTGACAGAATTATTGATACAAATCACCCATTTAGATTGTGATATTACCTCTCCCTTGACGTCTTCCCCTTGGTCCTATAGCCTACCTTACTTCCCCCATCTACTACAATAGAAGGTGGGGCACAAAGAAGACCAATATGCTAGGATGCTCAGTCTCTTCAGCTTTACAGATAAGCCTCACTATTACCTCTAAACAAAGTGGAAGCCAGTCCTGGCAGCTCACCTATAATCCCAGCATCTTGGAAGGCTGAGGCAGGCAGATAGCTGGAAGCCAGGACTTTGGAGACCAGCCTGGCCAACATACTACCATACCCCATCTCTACCAAAAATACAAAATCAGCCAGGTTGGTGGCACACACTTGTAATCCCAGGTACTTGGGAAACTGAGGCAGGAGAATAGCTTGAATCCAGAAGGCAGAGGTTGCAGTGAGCAGAGACTGCACCACTGCACTCCAGTCGGGTCAACAGAGAAAGACTCTGTCTCAAAACAACAATGACGACAACAACAACAACAACAACAACAACAAAGTGAAGTGATACTTCACTTTGGAGCCCTCTTTTTCCTAAACTTGGATTCTTAAAATGTTTCTAAACTAGCAGTTTTGTAATAACTTTTTTCCTTAAAATTCTGGCACATTTAAAATATTGGAAATTCTGGGCTTTTAAAAATATTGGGATTATATCAGTGCTTATTTATCTCTATAAACTAGTCAGAACAGAGGCCCTTTAATTAGAGATATTATAGTGGGATTTATTAATACACTTCAGAAGTAGGGAAATATTTTATATTCACCCAGGGAGACATAAAGTCTGTTCTAAGTTATACACACACAGACACATAGAGAGGTTATTGCTTCTGTTTTACAACTTCAATCTCAGGTCAAAAGTAAACACAAAACCACAAAAATTCACCAGCTCTTCTGCTTGAGCGGCCTTTATGTTAAAACAAACAAACAAAACCTCACCAGCCCACATCTCAAATAGCTATCCTCCTTCCCTCTCAGTGGACACAAAAGTAATTAATTAATTTGAGCTCACAAACGATAAACAAAAAGACTTACAAACTGGTGTCTCTATCACCTCTCTTATTTATTTATTTGAACGCCTGGCCTCAAGCAATCCTCCCACCTCAGCCCCAAGTGGTTGAGATTACAGGTTTGAGCCACTGCACCTATCTACCTCTCTACCAAGAAAGACTAGACGTCCATCATCCAACAGATACTACCAAATGGTTAGACCACAAAACCAAACTCCCAATCATTGCTGCTATCAATGCATCAGTAATGTATAAGTTATACCTGAATAACTTATCAGGAATGTACAAATCAGAAACAAAAACAAAATTCTAAAAATCAATTAAGAAGGAAAAATATATAACCACTTCGGATTTAATCATGAGGTCAGCAGATCGAGACCATCCTGGCTAACACGGTGAAACCCCGTCTCTACTAAAAATACAAAAACTAGCCGGGCGAGGTGGCAGGCGCCTGTAGTCCCAGCTACTCGGGAGGCTGAGGCAGGAGAATGGCATAAACCCGGGAGGCAGAGCTTGCAGTGAGCTGAGATCCGGCCACTGCACTCCAGTCCGGGCGACAGAGCGAGACTCCACCTCAAACACAAAAAAAAAAAAAAAAAAAAAAAAACATGCCTGGGCTTAAACAACCCATGATATATACATTTCTGTCTCAAGACAGTTTGACTCATCACATAAATCCACTTGGGCATCTCTGTGGAACCTTAAGATTTCCAATAATATAGTATAATTCTCAAAAACCTAAAATCATGTCTCTAATGTGAACATAAAACAAATACATGTCAAAGTTTTATTCAACTCATTAGTTAGTGAGGGAACCGATAAGACTTTAAAACCAGTACAGAATATTAGAGAAGCTAGGCATATATTAATAAAGAAATGTTAGGACACAATTGCAGGGTTAGAGACAAAGCTGACTAATGTGTTACAGAACAATACATCATAACCTGTGTTGGTATCTGGTACACCAGAAAAATTATTTGCATCTCTACCAAACCAAAATCTACCAGTTAACCTTTGCCCCTAGAGAATTGTAAAACAGCCCACTCAAGTCAAGTCAATATAATAAAGTCAAGTTCAGAGCAGCACTGAAAGAACATCCAGTAAATCAATCTCTTTTGCCTATTTCCAAGTTTTAGTCATTTTTTTCCACGGAAGTGAGATATTGCAAATATTGCAGGGGACATAGACGTAGTAAAAAACCACGAATTCACCTGAAATTCATACTGTATTTTATCCGGCAACCCTAACCACAAGTTAACCAAAATTTTACCAAGTCTGTATAGTTCTGTTGCCAACACAGTATCTCTTAACTATGTTCCTCAGCTTCATCTTTCCCTAGATAATAAATATTATATTAAGAGCTATTTCTATTGCACGGCTATTCTTGATATTTACCACTGGAGGGCGCACATAACTCGTAGTATACTAGATAAGACGTCATGAAGAAATCACCTGAGCGTTTCTGCATCTCAACCACTAGAGGCCAGTACAGGAACCTCAGATTTTGCAACCGGACTGTTTACTCACGCCCTAAGCAGCCACGCGCAGGCGCGAAACTCCTCCCCAGACCAGACACGGCCTGCGCATGCGTTCAAGTGAGCGCGCAGACGCTGTTGGTAAGACTCGCGGGAAAAGAAAGGGTGCGCGCGGCTGGAAGCGCGCATGCGCGGCGACTAATGCTCTAGGCTCCTTCAGGGCTGAGCATACAGCGTTTCTTGCGGTGGGTGGAAATGCCCAACCGAGGGACGCGCCCAGAGGACAGCCCTGTGCTGATCCCCACTGACAATTCGACCCCACACAAGGAGGATCTTAGCAGCAAGGTGAGTGTGAGACGCAATGAAAAGGCTCCTGGACTCGGGACTGGGCGCCACAGGACCCTAAAGTTGGTCCGCAGGGGGCAGCGTGGGGCCTGCCCGGGCCTCAGCTTTGCCCTGCTACTTTGCTCTTTATATTCTTAGCACTTGACAGCCACAGTTAGTCCTTTTGTTTTCTGAAAACAGTTGCGAAAAGGGAGATATTGAAATTTGCCCCCGAGACACGACCCAGGTGGCAGCGGGGCGGAGTTTTGGTTGGGTGTTTTCCTCCCTAGTATTTTTAAACTTTGGGAAATACCGCCCACCCCAAATCTGTTCCATCGCAGATATTCTCCATCCAGTTAACCATGCCAGCAACCCGGGATCCATCCTTGACGCCCATCATGGAAGCCTATCAGTTCTACCTTTGAAACTCATTTCAAATATGTCCCTTTATCACCGTGAACACTCTTAACCACCCCAAATAAGCCACTGTCATCTGCCATCGGGACCCCCGCCCCCCCTGCAAGGGCTTCCTAGCTGGTCTCTCCTCATCCATCTGTTAGCTGCTGCTTCTCCGTTAACCAAAGCAATGGTCCTAAAACACGCATTGGGTTGTCACTGTTACACCAAAAAGGGGGAGAGAGGAAGCCAATATAATATAAGCCTTAACTGCCATAAACAAACAAAACCTTTAAAGATAAATGGGGGTGGGGAGGGTTATAGCCCTTCAGGTATTACATGTCCTAGATTCTACTTTGGTTCTGTCCCAAACTTACAATGACATCTGGGCAAGTCTCCTTAATCTTTCTGTATCAGTTACTTTCTTTGAAGTAAAGTGAAATGTACACCTGTCATTCCTAAAATGGGAAAGCCCTGTACAAATGTTAAGTCTCAAAGAATGTTTACAAATTCGGCCTTGGAATTCAACCTCATTACTACAGCTCTGCCAACTGGGGAGACAGAAAAGTGCATACTCATGGGAATTGGGGGTGAATTTTCAAAAGACACACAGCCCATTCTGATTACCACCATGGCAAGCCACTTAACGCATACTGGTGAATACAAATCCCTGAGGTGTGTGTGAAGTAGCACAAATATTATAAAAGCTGCTTTTAGAGGCTCTTGTGTTACTATGTAATCAGTCGTGTTCACAAAATAGTTAAAGAGTTAAAAAGAAACTTAGTTTTCACTTAGTTGAGCCCTGCCCTACAAATAAATGAAGCCCAGGTCAGCACGGTGGCCCAGGCCTGTAGTCCCAGATACTCGGAGGCTAAGGTGTGAGAATCACCTGAGCCCGGGAAAATTGAGGCTGCAGTGAGCCGTCATCGCACCATTGCACTCCAGCCTGAGTAACAGATCAAGACCCTGTTTGAAAAAAAAAGAAACCCAGTTCAACAGTGCCAGCTCTATGCTAGTCATTGAGATAAAAAGGGAAAAAAACAAAGATGGAACATGATAGGTCTTACTGTCCCCAAATAAGGCATTGCTTGATTTGAATGTTTGACCGCACTGCTTAGTACATAAAATCATGAAAATATTGAAAAAAGTAAGCCACCCCTCATTCAATTTGCTTTTTTTTTTGTTTTCCAATCTAAATCACAGCTCAATTGAAAGACTGGAATTCCTTTTGGTGTATATCATATATGTATGTGTATATATATACACACACGTATTTTTTTTTTTTTCTTTTTTTGAGATGGAGTTTCGCTCTTCTTGCCCAGGCTAGAGTGCAATGGCGCAATCTTGGCTCACCGCAGCGTCTGCCTCCCAGGTTCAAGCAATTCCCCTGCCTCAACCTCCTGAGTAGCTGGGATTACAGGCATGCCCCACTATGCCTGGCTAATTTTGTATTTTTATTGGAGATGGGGTTTTTCCATATTGGTCAGGCTGGTCTCGAACTCCCGACCTCAGGTGATCCACCTGCCTTGGCCTCCCAAAGTGCTGGGATTACAGGCATGAGCCACTGTGCCGGGCCTGGTGTATATCATATATTTTAAATAAAAGGTATAAACCTTGTTGAGTAACTGTAGTCTAATCACTGTTTTTTCTCCTCCAACTTTTCCCCAACTGTACCCCCACACAGACTGCTGTTGAAGATAATCTGTATATTCACGAACTGCCCATTTGGAAAACCAGTACATCATAGCCGCTTATCCCATCTCTAATTTTAAAACAACCCCTTAAGTGATTCTCACTGAACATACTTTGAAAACATCTAGCTTAAGGAGTTTTTCTTTATTTCAATAGATTAAAGAACAAAAAATTGTGGTGGATGAACTTTCTAACCTTAAGAAGAATAGGGTGAGTTATTATAGGAATTCTGAATAATAAATATGTGGGAGGTTTATTTATGTTAACTATATATTAAAATTATAAGAATTATAAGATTTAATCATGCTTTAATAAAATGTATAGTATTTCAGCATCTTTTTAAATTGCAAGTGTCTAGATTCTTTTTTTAAATGGATAGATCTCATAGTTGAAGATGTCTTTTTTCTATCATATGCTATTCACATTGCATTTGCAACAAATGATACTAGTTGTATTTTGGTATCTTGGAGCTGTAATCACTGATGATGTTTATTTTATACCTGAATTTGGTGTTTTCTTTTGATACAAACAAACTTTATATTGAGATGAGAAGAAACTTTTATTTTAAATGAATGTGGATGATTATTGAACAAAAAAGGATACATTGCTTCCCCTCCCTCCAAAAAATTTTTACATAGATTTTTATAAATGTGTAACATGGTTATTTAATGCCATTTCCATTAATATAAACAAGCAAGCTACTGCTTTGTGTATAGTTTCAGTGTCAAATTACATTTTAACATTCAGGAACAAATTAGTTTGAGCTCTTAAAAGTATTTTAAAGATTATGTAATAACTGGTTAGATATTTCTGATGTCGTCACTTATGGAATATTAGAAGTTGAAGCACATGAAAAAATTAGCTGGGCACATGCCTGTACTCCCAGCTACTCGGGAGGCCGAGGCACAAGAATCTCTTGAACCTGGGAGGCAGAGGTTGCAGTGAACTGAGCACATCACTGCACTCCAGCCTAGGCGACACAGCAGGACTCCATCTCAAAAAAAAAAAAGTTGAGGCAGAATTAATACAGACTTTCTCTAGAGGGCAAATTGGCAGAAAGTCTCAACAACTCAAACTATAACACTTTGACCCAGCAGTTCCATTTATAGTAGTTGATACTTAAGGAGAGAATCATGGGAATGCACGAAGATTTAGTTACAAAGATATTCATCACAACGTTGATTTACAATAGCAAAGAGTTGGTAACACCTTAAATGTTTAGTATTTGAAGCTGAGCAAATAAACTGTAATATATTATACCTATATAGCAGTAGGTAAAATTTGGTCACCATAGCTTGCTTTGCCATTTTTGTGTTCTTGTAAAATAACACTTACTGATAAGAAAAAGTGTTCTCAATATATTGCTCACTGATAAAAGCATAAATCTGCAGATACAGTAAGAACATTTTTTGTTAAAATGGTATATGGAGAGAAAATAGTTTCATTTCAGTAGTAGCACTTTCTGGTAGTTGGGCAATGGATGACTTTTATTTGTGTTTTTGCTTGTCTGTGTTTGCTAAAGTATAGTACTGAATATATATTACTGAGGTTCAAGAATTAGTGATAATAGGGTTAAGGATTTTAACATCTACTTTTTAGATCAAAATTTGATATTAGCCTAAATTATGTTTTCCAGAAAGTATATAGGCAGCAACAGAACAGCAATATATTCTTTCTTGCAGACCGAACAGAAATGCTATCTGAGAGCAAAAGTAAGTTTTTTCTTTTTTGTGGCTTTTGGGGGGTGCCTAAATTATACTCATCTGAATGTTAAAATATATATCAAAAGATTAATGCAGCAGTTTGGTTTTCTTCAAGTTAGCCTTCCAAAGATGAGTCAACAGTTTAAAAAAAAAAAAATATATATATATATATATATCATAATATGTGTTAGAAAGCAATAGTTATTAACATGTGCTTTAGAGTTTCAAACAGGTCTAACTATGACAAACCATTACCACTTTCTACCTTTGTGACTTTGGGTGAAATACTTTAAGCCTCCAAGGTATTGTGGGATCTAAATAAGATGCTGTATAAAAAGTGCTTAGCCAAGTGCTTGGGCCAAAATGAGCACTCAGCAAAACAGAAGCTATTTTTGTAAAAGATAAACATTCTTTGTTAGTAGCCTGTTGTTAATTATCATTGGCACTGGCACAGTGTGTGTGTTTATATGGTTTGATTTTGGTAAACAGCTTGTTTTGCCCTCTGAATTGCTAGGTAAAAGTCCAAGAATTTTTATGTTATTTAATATTTATTCTCCTTCCCTGCAATAGGTATATTGGATGAACTGAAAAAAGAATACCAAGATATAGAAAACTTAGAGAAGACCAAAATCAAGAAACAGTCAACCTGATTTCACGTAACAATGTGTGGCATTTGTTGTTCTGTAAACTTTTCTGCTGAGCATTTCAGTCAAGATTTAAAAGAGGACTTACTATATAATCTTAAACAGCGGGGACCCAATAGTAGTAAACAATTGTTCAAGTCTGATGTTAACTACCAGTGTTTATTTTCTGGTCACGTCCTACACTTGAGGGGTGTTTTGACTACCCAGCCTGTGGAAGATGAAAGAGGCAATGTGTTTCTGTGGAATGGAGAAATTTTTAGTGGAATAAAGGTTGAAGCGGAAGAGAATGATACTCAAATTTTGTTTAATTATCTTTCCTCCTGTAAGAATGAATCTGAGATTTTGTCACTCTTCTCAGAAATACAAGGTCCCTGGTCATTTATATATTATCAAGCATCTAGTCATTATTTATGGTTTGGTAGGGATTTTTTTGGTCGCCGTAGCTTGCTTTGGCGTTTTAGTAATTTGGGCAAGAGTTTCTGCCTCTCTTCAGTTGGCACCCAAACATCTGGATTGGCAAATCAGTGGCAAGAAGTTCCAGCATCTGGACTTTTCAGAATTGATCTTAAGTCTACTGCCATTTCCAGATGCATTATTTTACAACTGTATCCTTGGAAATATATTTCTAGGGAGAATATTATTGAAGAAAATGTTAATAGCCTGAGTCAAATTTCAGCAGACTTACCAGCATTTGTATCCGTGGTAGCAAATGAAGCCAAACTGTATCTTGAAAAACCTGTTGTTCCTTTAAATATGATGTTGCCACAGGCTACATTGGAGACTCATTGCAGTAATATTTCCAATGTGCCACCTACAAGAGAGACACTTCAGGTCTTTCTTACTGATGTACACATAAAGGAAGTAATTCAGCAGTTCATTGATGTCTTGAGTGTAGCAGTCAAGAAACGTGTCTTGTGTTTACCTAGGGGTGAAAATCTGACAGCAAATGAAGTTTTGAAAATGTGTGATAGGAAAGCAAATGTTGCAATCCTGTTTTCTGGGGGCATTGATTCCATGGTTATTGCAATCCTTGCTGACCGTCATATTCCTTTAGATGAACCAATTGATCTTCTTAATGTAGCTTTCATAGCTGAAGAAAAGACCATGCCAACTAGCTTTAACAAAGAAAGAAATAAAAAGAAAAATAAATGTGAAATATCTTCTGAAGAATTCTCTAAAGATGTTGCTGCTGCTGATGACGACAGTCCTGATAAACATGTCAGTGTACCAGATAGAATCACAGGAAGGGCAGGACTAAAGGAACTACAAGCTGTTAGCCCTTCCCGAATTTGGAATTTTGTGGAAATTAATGTTTCTATGGAAGAACTGCAGAAATTAAGAAGAACTCGAATATGTCACTTAATTTGGCCGTTGGATACAGTTTTGGATGATAGCATTGGCTGTGCAGTCTGGTTTGCTTCTAGAGGAATTGGTCGGTTAGTGGCCCAAGATGGAGTGAAATCCTATCAGAGCAGTGCAAAGGTATGACACAGTGTTTCTTTTGATAATTTCTGAGACCTATTTTTGACCCTTAAAGCTTGTAGTATTTTGATTGTAAGAATATAGCATATTTTAGTTGCATTTAAACTACAACACAACATACGTGACTTCTTTAGAATTGGATATATTTTACTATTTTCTGTCTTTATCTTGTTTTTCTCCTAAAGTGTTATCTTTAGGTTTGCAATTTTTAAGCTTGTTTTCTTTACTGTGTAGTTGTAGTTGATAATATTTTTATGTGGATTTCTTTAAACCGCATAGGTAGTTCTCACTGGAATTGGTGCAGATGAGCAACTTGCAGGTTATTCTCGTCATCGTGTCCGCTTTCAGTCACATGGGCTGGAAGGATTGAATAAGGAAATAATGATGGAACTGGATCGAATTTCTTCTAGAAATCTTGGTCGTGATGACAGAGTTATTGGTGATCATGGAAAAGAAGCAAGGTAATTCTAATCATTTGAGTGTTGTTCGGTATTTTTATAAAAACAGCAGAGTGTAAATGGAGACTTCTAAGTTTGTTTTCTCTTTGGAGACTGTTCATATGAATAACAGCAGCAATAATAACTTGGCTTTATATTATAAACACAGTCAGAAACAGAGCTGGGAAGAGCCAGGAGAGCAGTTTTTTTCTAGAACTCATTCTCTAAGAAATGTCTAAGAAATGTATTTTCAGTAATTTTCAAAGGTAACGTAATGACAGGATTGTTTTTAAGACTATAGTGAAAAAGACTGTTGAAGCCAGGCATGGTGGCTCATACCTGTCATCCCAGCACTTTGGGAGGCCAAGGCGGGCCGATCACCTGAGGACAGGAGTTCAAGACCAGCCTGGTAAACATGGTGAAACCCCACCTCTACTAAAAATACAAAAAAAATGAGCTGATTGTGGTGCCGCATGCCTGTAGTTCAGCTACTCGGGAGGCTGAGAATGGCTTAAACCCGGGAGGTGGAGGTTGCAGTGAGCCCAGATCACGCCACTGCTCTTCAGCCTGGGAGACAGTGTGAGACTCTGTTTCCACATAAAAGACTATCAAAGTAAAACTGAGATAGTGAAATACTAAGATAAGGTATTTAGAGGGTTTTGTTCAGCTTTTAATGTTTGCTTTCCTCCCAGGAAGGGCATAAGCCCCACCTGCAAGCCTTCTTCTCCGATGTTATAGAAACTGGCTTTGTCTCTGTAGACATTTCTGTATGTACAGATCCATGCTGATTTGAAGGTAGTCCTCACACTGGATATTCCTCTGCCACATGTTTTTGAACACAATTCAGTCACATATTGCAGATTACCTAAAACCTTCAGAGAAACCAAGGCACTTTCATGTATCGATTCTTGCTTTTCAGGTTTATTTTTACCTATATCATATTTCTGAAGGTAGTGAACAAGTACAGTATTTGAATAAAACTTTCTAAGACATTAAGTAAGGATAAAGGAAGATGTGACATTTAGTTATAAAGAGCAAAAATCCATTCAAGTAGGCCAATTGATTCAAGTAGGTAGTTTATTACAAGGGTACAAGCATCCAAGAATAGGAAGTCCAGGTAAGCTCCCTGAGAATTAAACATACTACAGTTTCTCTCTCTCAGACTTCATTGTTTCTTGTCTCTACTTCAGTCTTTTCCTCTTTCCACTGACTTGTAGCTGCCTTTACACAGTTGTCCTTCTTAAGTTTCTGGTCCTAGCCCATGTAAAAGTTTGGCTACTACGTCATTATTCTATCATAATTTTCCAGATTTCACTATAAAATGATAACTAATACCATAATAAAGTCCGTAAACTGTTAAACTGTTTTCTCTTTGAAGGACGTGAGAGAGAAAGAGGTAGAAATTCAGTCTGTTATTTCAGCTAGGTCGTAGAGAAGGGAATTTGTCTAGTAAAAGCCACTTACTTATGAAAGTATTATATTATGCTCAAATAAAAATGCATATGAAGAATGTATAAAGCAGCTAATACAGAATTGAGATATAACAAATATAGTGGCTAGATCTAAATAATTTATTATGTATCTTGACATACATATTAACAGTAGTGTGTTGATTTGATTCTGTAGTTAAATTTGCTTTTGCAACTCATTCATTTTTATGTAATATTCCAGATAACAAATGTCTTTGCCTTTTCCAATCTCTTAACCTAGACTAAGATGTAATAAAATGGAAACACTAGTGTAACTGTATTGCATTTGGAGATGTGGGATGGTGGGTGGTAAAGTATTTTAAACAGAAAAAGAACAGAATTTTGTAGAAATTGGGGAAGCAAAAGGGCAGAAAGTTATTTTTTTTAATCTAATATTTTGTTTCTAGGTCATCCCAGAATTTAGGGAAAAAAAAAATATAATATTTTGTTCTGTTACAGTAATTTATCACCATTTAATTTGCTTAAGTATAATTAAACAATTTTGATTAACAAAATTTTACCATAAGTGTTTTGCAGGTTCAGACTGTGGAGCCCTTCTACATTGGTTCCATATCCCTAAAGTGTCATTTCTTTAGATGTGATAAAGATCAGACACAGATTGAATAGTTAGTTAAGATCATGCTTGTAGGCTAGGTATAGTGGCTCACACCTGTATTCCCAGCACGTTGGGAAGCCGAGCAGGTAGGTCACTTGAGTGATTCAGGAGTCCGAGACCAGCCTTGGCAATGTGGCGAAATCTCATCTCTACCAAAAAATACAAAGATTAGCTGGGTGTGGTAGTGCTCGCCTAGGTGGAAAAAAAAAAAAACATGTTTGTTTTCAAGGCCTCCACAAAGATACCTTGTAAGACAATTTGAAACTATTTCTGGACACAGTAAGCCTAATTTATTTATTGAGACTTAGATTGTTTTGTAGTATATGTCATATGTTATGAAACATTTAGTTTGATTAAATTTTAGCTATAAAACGGTGTATAAATCAAAGCAGGTTGATTTTATTTTTACATAGTGGTTATATTATTTGTTTATTTTAGATTTCCTTTCCTGGATGAAAATGTTGTCTCCTTTCTAAATTCTCTACCAATTTGGGAAAAAGCAAACTTGACTTTACCCCGAGGAATTGGTGAAAAACTACTTTTACGCCTTGCAGCTGTGGAACTTGGTCTTACAGCCTCTGCTCTTCTGCCCAAACGGGCCATGCAATTTGGATCAAGAATTGCAAAAATGGAAAAAAATAATGAAAAGGCATCTGATAAATGTGGACGGCTCCAAATCATTTCCTTAGAAAATCTTTCTGTTGAAAAGGAGACTAAATTGTAATGTGATTCACAATGTAACAATATAAAAATATGTTTTTATATAACTATATAAAAGTAAGATACTCTGCTGTTTTATTATTGTTTAATAATAGTAGTTTTAAAGTTCATTTGGTTGAATTTTCATTTTTTCCTGTCACAGAACTCCTAAAACCATGGAATTTCCTTAGTGATAGGGAGTATCTTTTGTTATTCGTAATAAGCCCCTTTTGATCACACCTGAGTTTATGCTAATGCAGTGACTTAGAGTGAGGTCTCTAAATAGCCTTTAATACTTGCAGCTTGGGAGGCCAAGGCAGTGGGATCCCTTGAGTCCAGGGGTTTGAGACCAGCCTGGGCAACATGATGAAACCCCATCTCTACCAAAAAAAAAAAAAAAGAAAGAAAAAAGTACAGAAAATGAACTGGGCATGGAAGCATGTGCCTCCCTACTCAGGAGGCAGAGGTGGGAGGATCACTTGAACCCAGGAAGTGGAGGCTGCAGTGAGGCTAGGATCACACCACTGCACTCCAGGCTGGGCAACAGTGAGACCCTGTCTCTCAAAAAATAAATATAAAAAGAGATTAGAAAAGTTGGAATTTCATCCCCACCCACCAACCTCTGGGAGGGAGAGTGTTGCTGAAGGTTAAGGTCTATTAAACTCTGTAAAAACTGTGGAACAAGATTTGATGAGCCTCTGGTTTGCTGAACATGTGGAGGTGCTGGGAGTGTGGCATGCCCAGAGAGGACATGGAAGCTCCTTCTCACTGTAATATTTTTTGAATACTTTGCCTTATGCATATCTTCAATTTGGCTGTGCCTGAGATGTATCCTATATCACAAGCCAGTAAACGTAAGTATTTCTATGAGTGTTGTGAGCCATTCTAGCAAATTATTGAACCTGAATAGGGGGTCATGAAAACACCCAATTTATGTAGCTGGTCAATCAGAAGTACCAGAGATCCAGACTTGAAACTGCCATCTAAAGTAGAGACACCTTTGGCACTGAGCCTGTAAGTTGAAGGATCTGACACTAACTTCAGGAAGATAGAGGCAGGATTAAACTGTAGGATACCCAGCTGGTATTCAGAGAGCTGGAGAATTGCTTGGTGTAGAAAAATCCACACATCTGGTGTCAGAAGTGTTGTGTGAGAGTGAAGAGAAAGAGTTTGTTTTCCCAGACTCACTCTCTTTGATATTTCCATCCAGAAATGATTCAGTTCCCTCTCCTCAGGGACCATGGTTTAGACAGGGTCCTGTTTCACGGATGAAAGAATTACAGGTTTAAAGAAGTTAAACAATTTGCTTGAGGTTCATCCTCCTGAACAGTACCTGTTACTTCTATTACGTCTGTTTAGGCAGCTCATTTTCCCACCCCAAAAACTTTTTAAGATTACAGTTGACCCCTGAACAACACATTGGAACTGTGCAGTTCCACTTATATTTGGATTTTCTTCTGCCTCTGCCACCCCCGAGACAGCAAAGTCAGCCCCTCCTCCTCCTCAGCCTAGTCAACCTGAAGACAAGGATGGATATGTCTTCCTCTATTTACCATGTCTTGCCTCTCATCCACAGTCACTCTCCCCACCTTTTTGTCTATTCACTCCAACCTGACATCCACCCACATTACTCAACTGTTAACTGCCATACCAGTGTCACTGTGAAATCTGTCCATTAGGGTCGACACCATTTCTGGATGTGGCCACCCTTTGATTCTTTAATCATAGAAAGAAATTTTAGGATCCTGACAAACAGGTCAATAACCTGGCAAAGGCTTTCACATTCCCCGAATTTACTCCCTGGAAGATGCAATGTTCAACCCAAATTTAGATACTACCTACATAGCTTTCATCCCTCAATCTGAAAGCAGACAATTTCAAGTGTCTGTGTGGACCTGAGCACTAAATTGACATTGCTTATATTGGGAGTAGATGAACTTAAGAGGTTTGCCCCATGGCTTAGAATTTAATATAACAAAAATACAGTTCAATACTGAAAATAGCTATGACTTATATAATGCTATATTCCAGGGGCTACTCTATTCTGTAAGATTTAAATGTATTAATCAGTCAAATTTTTATAAGGAATTTCCAGGTCATCTGCTCCAGAAGGATACTTGTGAGAGAGACAGAGAGAGAGAGAGAGGATATACATGCATGTGTGTGAACACCAAGAGGGCCTGGGTATTTACAACCTTCTGCTATTCAATCCCATTAGCTCTGGGATGGAGTTCTGTGTTGATCCTTTAAAAAAGGAGACAACTCTTTACCAAGATTTGAGACACATGGAACAAACCATTTGTCTACCTGGGGGTGGGGGGAAATCCTTGAAGTAGGAGAATGTACATATATGGTTCATATTAAGTGCAAACATTCACATCTCTGTAAAAAAAAAAAAAAGCCGTGGAATAGTTCTCATAAATTAATATTTATTTCCATGGTAGCTAAAATAATGACATGGTTACTGGAAGAGAAATTCTCCCCCAAACAGTCACCAAGAACTTCCATGTTGCTACATTCAGTGGAAGAGTTAGTTCTCATCTCCCCTGACCAAGTAGCAGCATCCAATAAAGTTGGCCATTCCTTCCCCCCCCCTCCCCCCCCCACACACTTCTTTGGCTTCTGTGACCAATTTTGGTTTTCCTCCTGCCTTCTTGGCTGTTCTTTCATTGTTTACTTTGCTGATTCCACTCTCTCTACCTGACCTTTAAATGTTAAATTTCTCAGGTCTCTAATCCTTGGTTCTCAACTTATTTTGTAAGCTCTCCCTTGGTGATTTCAACCCCACCCCTGGCTTCAATTACTATAAACCTGCCAAAATTTATACGTCTAACCGTTACTGCCATTCTTAGCCCAGAACTGTTTATCTAAACATATCTCACATCTCAGTTTCTCTCACAGGTATTTCAAGGTCAATTATGTACACAACTGAACTCTTAATCTTGCCCTGATATCCTGTTGCTCCTGACAAAAATATGGCTCTCACTTGGACACAACCTTCTTTTTCAACATATCCCCATTCAATCTGTCACCAACAGGCAACCTCATTATTTTTCAAATCTGTCCACAGTCCCTGAGCCCCACCTCCACTGCCACTACTCTAGGCTAATCCTTTGGAATGAAATTCAAAATCATTACTCAGCAGCCCGCATGATCTGTCGATCGCGCACCTCTGCAGCTCGGTTTGTGCCCCCATCTCTCTTGTTCCCTAAGCAGGGTTTTGCTCGGTTTCTCAATCATTTCAACTTTGTTCTCACTTCAGTTCTTTCTCTCCTGCTGTTCCCTGTTCATGAAAAGCTACTTGTCCAGTTCTTTGCTTGGGTAGCTCTTTTTCATTTTCTAGGCCCGGAGGGGGAAAGGGCACTTCCTCAGGCAGCCTTTCCTAGCCCTGAGCTAGGTTAGCTTTCATTCGAGTGCTGTCATTCCATCTAATATTGGCACACTGTTAAATATAGCTGCGAGATTATCTGTTCAACTGTAAGCTCCCCAAGTTCAACTGTAAGCTCCTTGGGGTTTCGTGTCTGCCCTGTTTTCTAGGGTTTCCAGCTTGTAGCTCAGTGCCTGACTCATAATAGGTGTTCCATAAAATGCTTGTTGAACGAAAGAATGATGATGGAGGTGGCATTCCAACTCGGGACTGCCTCAACGCCCGGCGCTTTCTCCTCTGCCACTCTGTTTTGGTGTTTTAGCAGAGGCACATAGGGTGGCACAGTGCCCACGGCATGCGGCTGGACTGAGCGCTAAAGCGGGCTTGGGAAGATGAGCACGCAGGGGGTCTGAGCCAGCCAAGGGGCCGGGCGCCGCCCGGGGGCGCTGCGGCTGCTGCGGGACGCACCAGGCCTTGTCGCCCGCAAGCTCCGCCTCAGGAGCGGCCCCGCCACCCCAGGGCCCGGAGGACCAACCGCTTCGACCCGCGGCCGGGCGACGGCAGTGTTGGCCGGCGAGGCGAGGAGGGCCGGGCAGCCACGGTGGGGTGAAAAGCCCTGAAAGTTCCTCTCAGTTCCTTCCGGTGCGCCTCCCGCTGGCCTATGCGGGGCCGCTGAGGGCGGATTCAAGGCCCAGCGAGAAGTCATCTAAGGCGGCGACGACTGTTCCCAGCCCCACGGGAACGGCGCGGACGCAGCGCCCCTCTCCTGGACGAGAAAACAGTCATTCTAGAGTAGGTTCCTCCCCTTTCCTTGTTCTATCCTGTTTCCCGTGCCCATGGCTGACGTGAGCTGCTTTTGAACGTGGGTCCCAGGCTTGAGTATGGACAGACGTGGGTTCTGTTTCTGAAAGGCGTAAAACCTCAGACATGTCCTGCAACCTCCTGGTCTCCGTTTCTGCCTCTATAAAGTGGGCATAACAAGGTCTGACTCACTCACCTGGGGTCTCAGGTGTGGCGCCCAAACAAGCAGTATCAGCATTTCCTGTAACTTTACTAAAATGCATATTTCCTGGCCCCACTGCAGCTCATTGAATCAGAAACTTAGTGGTGGGATTCAGTGATTTGTATTTGAACAAGCCCCAGGTGATTTTGATACAAGCTAAATTTTGAGAACCACTATATAATAGAGACCAATCAGATGAAATAAATAAAACCATCATATAGTAAAGAGCCTGGCATATAGTAGATGCTCAATAAATAGTAGTTGTGGTTATTATTTCAGGAACAGAGAGGCATTCATTGGCACAGAAATTGAAAGTTAAGCAGATGCTTCTTTCCTTTTCTTTTTCTTCTTCTTCTTCTTTTCTTTTTTTTTTTTTTTTGAGACAGTGTTTCACACTTGTTACCCATGCTAGAGTGCAATGGCGTGATCTTGGCTCACTGCAACCTCTGCCTCCCGGGTTCAAGTGATTCTCCTGTCTCAGCCTCCCTGAGTAGCTGGGATTACAGGCATACCACCACGTTTGGCTAATTTTGTATTTTTAGTAGAGATGGGGTTTCTCCATGTTTGTCAGGCTGGTCTCGAACTCCTGACCTCAGGTGATCTGCCTGCCTCGGCCTCCCAAAATGCTGGAAGTACATGCGTGTGCCACCGTGCCCTGCCCTTTCTTTTTCTTTCATGCAGGTCATTATAGTCTTGCTTTAAAAAACTGAAAACAAAATAAATATCCATGTGGTTTGGACATTTATCCCCACCAAATCTCATGTTAAAATAGGTTCCCCAGTGTTGGAGGTAGGGCTTGGTGCGAGGTGTTTGGATTATGAGGGCGGATCCCTCGTGAATGGCTTGGTGCTTTCCTGGCAGAGTGAACTCTACCTCTGAGCTCATGAAAGATCTGCTTGTTTAAGAGTAGACACCTCCCCTTTCTCTCTATTGTTCCCTCTCTTACCATGTGACACACTGGCTCCCCTTCCCCTTCCACCATGATTGTAAGCTTGCTCTCCCCAGAAGCTGAGCAGATGCTGGTGCCATGCTTGTATAGCCTGCAGACTTGTGAGCCAAATAAACCTCTTTTCTTTATAAATTATGCAGTCTCAGGTACTACTTTATAGCAACACAAACAGACACAAACATACACAAAAGAATGCCTCTCCAACAACAAATAGGTATGTAACAGTAGCTTCTCACACATAAACTTAACATTTCTTTTTGACATGCATCTTCTCTTTTGACTTCTTTGAAAAGCAGAACATGGTTAATGTTAAAGATTTTATAATTTTAATTATTTTAATTCAAATTTCAGCTTTCATGTACTGCAGTTATTTTTAATTTGAAAACTGTAACGGTTGACCATGAAAAATTAACCTTATGTAGGTGAAAGGTACAGATTTATTTCTACAGAAATCCAGTTTCATTGCCATGTCAGATTTTATTGATAATCTTTTCCTTTTTATTCATTGCAGAAGCTTCAAAAAGGACACACTAGATTTAATTAGAAATGTTAAGATTGCCCAAAAAAGGATTACCTAGATTTGAGCAAGTTCAAGATGAAGAAACCTACCTGGAAAATTTAGCAATACAAAGAAATGCATCTGCTTTTTTTGAAAAATATGATCGGAGTGAAATACAGGAGTTACTAACTACCGCACTAGTTAGCTGGTTGTCTGCCAAAGAGGACGTTCGCTCTCAAGGAGACCTCCCGTGTGGAATTATGAGTCAAATGAATAACGTAGGCTTCTCCACTGCAATCCTACTGACTCCCGTGGACCCTACTGCCCTCTTAGACTATAGAGAAGTCCATCAAATGATAAGAGAGTTGGCTATTGGAATTTATTGCCTAAATCAAATCCCTTCCATCAGTTTAGAAGCTAATTATGATCAGAGTTCTTCTTGTCAGTTACCTCCAGCTTATTATGATACCAGAATTGGGCAAATTCTGATCAATATTGACTACATGCTGAAAGCACTATGGCATGGAATATATATGCCCAAAGAAAAACGAGCTAGATTCTCTGAATTGTGGCGTACCATCATGGACATTGATGCCGATGGAAAACCTCAAACAAATAAAGACATTTTTTCAGAGTTTAGTTCAGCAGGTAAGATAATTTAACACTTCTTAAAAAAAATTTTTTTTTTTTTTTTTTTTTTTTTTGAGACAGAGTCTTACTGCGTTGCCCAGGGTGGTCACGAACTCCTGAGCTCAAGCCATTCACCCACCCAGGCCTCCCAAAGTGCTGGGATTACAGGCGTGAGTCACTGCAGATGGCTACTTCTTAATTATTTTTATTCAAAGCCATTTTTTAAATGTTTAAATTTTATTTCGATAGTTTTGGGGGGAACAGGTGATTTTTGGTTACATGGCTAAGTACTTTAGTGGTAATTTCTGAGATTTCGGTGCACCGATCACCCGAGCAATGTACACTGTACCCCATGTATAGACTTTTATCCCTCACTCTCCTCCTACCTTTCCTCTAGAGTCCCCAAAGTCTATTATATCATTCTTATGCCTTTGCATCCTCATAGCTTAGCTCCCACTTATAAGGGAGAATTTAGAGTACTTGGCTTGCCATTCCTCAGTTACTTCACTTAAAATAATGGTCTCCAACTCCATCCATGTTGCTGTGAATGCCATTATTTCATGCATTTTTATGGCTGAGTAGTATTCCATGGTATATATATTTTCTTTTTTTTTTGGAAATGGGGGAGTCTCCCTGTGTTGAACAGGCTGGCCTCGAACCTCTGGCCTCAAACGATCCTCCCATCTTGACTTCCTAGAGTGCTAGGATTACAGACATGAGCCACCGCACCCGGCCACCACATTTACTCATTGGTTGATGGGCATTTAGACTGGTTCCATATTTTTGCAATTGCAAATTGTCCTGCTATAAACATACGTGTGCAAGTGTCTTTTTCATATAGTGACTTCTTTTCCTCTGGGTAGATACCTGGTAGTGGGATTGCTGGATCAAATGGTAGTTCTACATTTAGTTCTTTAAGGAATCTCCATACTGTTTTCCATAGTGGCTGTACTAGTTTACATTACAATCCCACCAGTAGTGTAAGTATTCCTTTTTCACCACAACCATGCAAACATCTATTATTTTTTGATTTTTAAATTGTGGCCATTCTTGCAGGAGTAAGATGGTATCTCAGTGTGGTTTGATTTGCATTTCTCTGATAATTAGTGATGTTGAGCATTTTTCATATGTTTGTTGGCCTTTTGTATATCTTCATTTGAGAATTGTCTATTCATATCTTTTGTCCACTTTTTGATGGGAATGTTTGTTTTTTTCTTGCTGATTTGTTTGAGTTCCTTGTAGATTCTGGATATTAGTCCTTTGTTAGAAGCATAGTTAGCAAATATTTTCTCCCACTCTGTGGGTTGCCTGTTTACTCAGTAGAGTTTCTGTTTCTTTTGCTGTTTAAAAGCTTTTTAGTTTAATTAGGTCACGTCTGTTTATGTTTGTTTTTGTTGCATTTGCTTTTGGGTTCTTGATCATGAACTGTTTGCCTAAGTCAATGTCTAGAAGGGTTTGCCCAAGTTATCTTCTAGAATTTCTATGGTTTCAGGTCTTAGATTTAGTTCTTGATCCATCTCGAGTTGATTTTTGATAAGCTGAGAGATGAAGATCCAGCTTCATGTGGCTTGCCAATTATCCCAGCACCATTTGTTGAATAAGGGTGCCCTTTCCCCACTTTACGTTTGTGTTTGCTTTGTCAAAGATCAGTTGCCCATAAGTACTTGGTTTTATTTCCGAGTTCTCTATTCTGTTCCATTGATCTATGTGCCTATTTTTATCCCAGTACCATGCTGTTTTGGTAACTATAGCCTTGTAGTATAGTTTGAAGCAGGTAATGTGATGCCTCCAGATTTGTTCTTTTTGCTTAGTCTTGCTTTAGCTATGTGGATTCATTTTGGTTCTATATGACTTTTAGGATTGTTTTTTCTAGTTGTATGAGGAATGATGATAGTATTTCTATGAGAATTGCATTGAATCTGTAGATTGCTTTTGGCAGTATGGTCATTTTCACAATACTGATTCTACACATCAATGAGCATGGGATGTGTTTTCATTTGTTTGTGTCATCAATGATTTCTTTCAGGAATGTTTTGTAGTTTTCCTTATAGAAATTATTCACCTCCTTGATTAGGTGTATTCCTAAGTATTTTATTTTATGTTATGTTATTTTACTTCCTTTGTTTTTTTGCAACTGTTGCAAAAGGGATTGAGTTCTTGATTTGAGTCTCAGCTTGGTTGTTGTTGGTGTATGGTAGTGCTACTGATTTGTGTTCATTGATTTTGTATCCTGAAACTTTACTGAATTCCTTTATGGCATCTAGGAGGTTTTTGGATGAATCTTTAGTGTTTTCTAGGCATATGATCTTATCATTGGCAAACAGCCACAGTTTGACTTCCTCTTTACTAAATTGGAAGCCCATTATTTATTTCTCTTGTCTGATTCTTCTGGCTAGGACTTCCAGTACTATGTTGAATAGAAGTGGTGAGAGTGAGCATCCTTGTCTTGTTCCAGTTCTCAGGGGAAATGCTTTCAACTTTTTCCTGTTCAGTATAATGTTGACTGTGGGTTTGTTATAGAGGACTTTTATTACCTTGAGGTATGTCTCTTCTATGGCCATTTTGCTGAGAGTTTTAATCATAAAGTAATGTTGGATTTTGTCAAATGCTTTTTCTGCATCTAGTGCATCTAGTGAGATGATTTTTGTTTTTGATTCTGTCTATATAATGCATCACATATATTGACTTGCATATGTTAAACCATCCCTTCATCCCTGGTATGAAACCCACTTGATCATGGTGTATTATCTTTCTGATATGCTGTTGGATTCCGTTAGTATTTTCTTGAGGATTTTTGCATCCATGTTCATCATGGATATTGGTCTGTAGTTTTCTTTTTTTGTTATTTCCTTTCCTGGTTTGGATATTAGGGTGATACTGACTTCACAGAATAATTTAGGGAGAATTTCCTCTTTATCTTTTGGAATAATTTCAGTAAGATTGATACCAGTTCTTCTTTGAACGTCTGATAGAATGCAGCTGTGAATCCATCTGGTCCTGGACTTTTTTGTTGTTGGCAATTTTTTATTGTTTCAAGCTCTCTACTTGTTATTGATCTGTTCAGAGTTTCTGTTTCTTCCTGATTTAATCTAGCAGGGTTATATATTTCCAGGAATTTATCCATCTCCTCTAGATTTTCTAGTTTGTGCATATAAAAGTGTTTATAATAATCCCGAATGATCTTTTGTATTTCTGTGGTATCGGTTATAATGATTCCTGTTTCATTTCTAGTTGAGCTTATTTGGATCTTCTCTCTTCTTTTCTTGGTTAATCTAGCTAATGGTGTATCAATTTTATCTTTTCAAAAAACCAGTTTTTTGTTTCATTTATCTTTCGTATTGTTTTCTTGTTTCAATTTCATTTAGTTCCGCTCTAATCTTTGTTATTTCTTTTCTTCTACTTGGTTTGGGTTTGGTTTGTTCCTGTTTCTCTAGTTCCTTGAGGTGTAACCTTAGATTGTCCATTTGTGTTCTTTCAGACTTTTTAATGTAGGCATTTAATGCTATGAACTTTCCTCTTAGCTCCACTTTTGCTGTAATCCCAGACGTTTTGATATCATTATTATCGTTTGGTTCAAAGATTTTTAAATTTCCATCTTGGTTTCATTGTTGACCCAAAGGTCATTCTGGAGCAGATTATTTAATTTCCATGTGTTTGTATAGTTTTGCGGGTTCCTTTTAGAGTTAATTTCCAGTTTATTCCACTGTGGTCTGAGAGGATACTTGATATAATTTTGATTTTCTTAAATTAATTGAGACTTGTTTTGTGACCTGTCATATGATCTATCTTGGAGAATGTTAAGCCATTTTTTTAATTTAAAGGTAATTTATCTGGATCAAGGTGATGCTAAGAGCTTTGTGAAGATCTGAGGTCCGTGGAGGTTAAGGATCAGCAAGAGTGGGTGATGGTTTCCAACAGCGTTAGAGCCTTGACATTTCTGACAAAAATTGTGTTTACTTTTGTTTTCCTTTTTACAAATTTACATGAGGCTCTCATTTAAGAGGACGTGGGACTGATGAGCCATCATTCTGAATGAGCATATGCCAAACTGGTAAAGAAACAACAGGCTCTTTTTAGATTCAGATATCTAGATGGAAACTTTCAGTATAGAAGTCAAATTCTAGAAAGTGATAAAGGTTAGATACATATTGATTAATCATCCACATGTTAAAGCCATGAGAGCCTTTGGATCATCCAGTTAGAGCACCAACAGAGACCTGGTCATGGCAGGAAGGAGCACATGTCTTGTTGTGTAACTAAGGGAAGAGAGGGCTCCTGCTTACTTGATGACAAAGTTAGTTACATCAAGCCACTTCATGGCCCAGGATCTGGTCTATTTCATCCAGCTGTGTGTCATCTCTGAGGCTGCCACCCTCTATGAGGATTCCCTTGCAGTGGTGCACCTGGTAAGGGGATCAGAGACACATAGGAACATTCTAGTCAAGTTGTAGGTGGAAAGGGAGAGCACCAAAAGACTAATGCTGTCTGTTTTCTACACCTACATTTTCAGGGGTGAAACTCAAAACACTTAACCACCAGCACAGTAGTGGCACTGACCAATCAGAATGGATGTCAGCCATAATGCTGGAGCAGGGTCTCGAAGACCTCCTGCTTGACATATTTACCCTTTTCTGGATCATGGAGCTTTTCAGGGCATCCCTGGGGAGGGAGGTATTCAATGAGCTTGGGGCTGCAGCAATTCAGTTTGCCAGTTGAGAGTTGTGTATTTTAACAATGTGGTGTTACTGATGCATATTAGCTAAATATCAGTCCTTTCCTGATAGGAAACTTACATCTTGAGTTTTGTGATTCTACTTTTAAAATATCTCTCAAAATCATCTACTTTGGCTTATCTCTACTGCAACACTGTGCAACACTGTAGTACAGAACACCCTTTTCCACTGCAACAGCATTCTCACTGCTCTCTGCCTCAAACCTTTTTAAAATTGTTTATAAATCAGGTTGGAAACCTTAACAAATTCAGTCAGTCTACTATCCTGTGTCTGGGGATAGTGCTGGGTGTGTTTACAATAAAGTGCTTAATGCTGTTGGCTCCTGGACAATCAAAGATGCGCATCACAGCCATGCATGGTGGAATCTGTCTTTATTCCCAGCTACTCAGGAGGCTGAGGCAGGAAAATTACTTGAGGCCAGAAATTCGAGGCTATAGTGTACTATGTTTGCACCTGTAAATAACCACTACTCTGCAACCTGGGAAACATAGTGAGACCTCCATCTCTTAGGAAAAAAAAACAAGATGAACATTACACCTAGGAGAAATATTTGTTTCTCCCTCCGCTGCACATTGGGTGTCTGCTTTAGAAACTTCAACAATGTGTGGTGCAAGCAATGGTAAATGACTACCAGCATACATACTAGACCTACTGAAGTAGTTTATAGGGGGAAACTCATGGTGGCAGTAGCAGGAATAGGCACAGGTTTCCCCATCATGCACCACACCTGGAGTACCACTGTGAAATCCTACAGAGCCAATAGTCAGACTCTAAGAAAGGGACCTGAACCCTTGGGCTTTTATGCTACATGATTAAAGAAGCATCAGGTCAGAGGAAAGGATACAAGAGCAAGATGTTTTAGCCTAGGTTATCCTCCAAATTGCATCAGAAACAAGGACATGAGTCAAGTTATTTTTTGAGAAATGATTCCAAGGAACAGGAGTGAGGGACAGGAAAAGTGAATAGAAAAGGAGGGAGCATCAACCCAAGAATGTGTTGTTGAGCTTTTTCACCATTTGGGCAATTGGGATTTATTTCGTTGGGACATTCTGAGGAGTCATATAGAATACACTGCAGAATTGCCAGCCTAAGGGATGTGCTATGGTCTGAATGTTTATGTCTCCCTGAAATTCAAATGTTGAAACCTAATCACTAATGGCATTAGGACATGGGACCATTGGAGGGTGATTAGTTCATGAGGGCAGACCCTCATGAATAGAATTAATGCCCTTATAAAAGAGGCCCCAGAGAGCTGCCCTGTCCCTTCCACCCTGTACGGATACAGCAAGAAGGTACCATCCATGAACTAGGGAATGGGTCCTCATCAGACACCACATCTAACTTGATCTTGGATATCCCAGCCCTTACAGCTGTGAGAAATAATTTTCTATTCTTTATAAGCTGCCCAGTCTGTGCTATTTTCTTATAGTAGCTCTAAATGATTAAGACAGGATAGATGAGGGAAGAGTATATCCACTGGCTACTGTCTTTCATTAGCCAAAGTTTGAATGGAGGGTTAACTCGCTCATGCTTTCAGATTTGTTCCTACACCAGAATGGCTGGATGGGTTCCATCAGGAGTCTTAACAGCAGTGGCAGAGAAGCTTCAGGGCAAAAATAATCCTGTGGTGCACTTGAGGCGAGGTACAGTCAGGTCAAGTCTGTGTGGAGCAAAAACTACAGTTTAAAAATGTGGTCTGAAAGGATGTGAGGTAGGGAACAAAAGATGTCTAATACACAGTGTGACTCATGGAAACTTGGCTGCAGCCTTTTCTTCTAAGCTTAGTGTTGGAGATTGAGGGAGTGTACCACTTCTCCACTGGCATGATCACAGAGCTGGTGTCCAAGCTTTGTAATTGCAGGTACACAGTGTCAAGCTAGCAGCAGTGTAAGTTGTTACTTCACTATTCACGTTTGGGAAAACAACAGCTTCTCTCTTGGCATGACTGGAAAACTGTTCACACCTTGCAGCTGACCATGTGATTACCTTAAACACTGTGCCACAGCGGATTTCCAAGGAGTTGTGCAGAAAGCCAACTCTTTTTGGGAGGGCAGACTGCTGGGAATCAGTCTTGGCCAAGTTAACCTTTACTTCTCACTTAGCTTTGCAGTGTGCAAACCACCAGCAACATCATTCTTTAAAAACAGTAGCAATAGTAGAGAATAGAGCACACCAAAAATCTGGTCATGTTACCCAGTTTTCTCAGCAGGCATTTTAGTTAGGGTGGATTCCTTCATCTAATTCATAAATTCTTGGACTCTTTCCAGAAGGCTAGGAGGATGGAAGGAAAGAAGAAAACATCTTATGATAGCAAAATAGCAGAAGGGAACTTTTAATAGAAATATTGAGAAAAAATGGGTACTTATTTAATATCACAAGTGAGTAATGTGAGTTGGGTTGTTTTTTCCTCTGTTCATTCCCTGTCCTCTATCTGGAATGCCTTCTTCCTGCTCACCCCACACCACTCGTCCACATTCTTCCTATGGTTATTGCTACTCATTTTTTGAGACTTGATTCAGACACTGCCTCCTCTATTTGAACTCTTATCTGTGCACAGAAAAATACTTTGTATTTTGAATTGAAATTATTGGCTTCATTTCTTTCTTCCTTATTAGACATTAAGCTCCTTCTTGAGAGCACAGAGAATTGTGTCTTTTTTGGTTTGATTTTAAATTCTCAGCGCCTTATACAGTGCATGACATATAGTAAACTTTCAATACATGTAGAAATTAAATGGGTAATAATAGAATATAAGGGAATTCGTCTGGCACAGTGGCTGACACCTGCAATTCCAACACTTTAGGAGTCTGAGGTAGGTGGTTCGCTTGAGCTCAGGAGTTCGAGACCAGGCTGGCCAACGTGGTAAAACCCCGTCTCTACAAAATATACAAAAATTAGCCGGGCATGGTGGTGCACGCCTGTAGTCCCAGATGATTGGGAGGCTGAGGTGGGAAGATCACTTGAGCCCAGGAGGTTGAGGCTGCTGCAATGAGCCAAGATCATACCACTACACTCCAGCCTGGGTGACAGAGACCCTGTCTCCAAAAAAAAAAAAAAAGAGGTTAAAGCTGTGGAAACTTTTTTTTCCCCTCATTGCCCTCATCCTCCAAATTTCATTTTATCCAATATTTTATTAAATTCTTTTTCATTATTTACTTTCCTATGACTTTGTACATATTTCTTCCAGCTTATTTACATAATGTGCACTTTGTTTTGTAATTTTTATTTTTTTTTAAGGGACAAGCTCTTACTCTGTCACCCACGCTTGAGTGCAGTGGTATGAGCTCAGCTCATTGCAGTCTCAGACTCCTGGGCTCAAGTGATCTTCCCGCCTCAGCCTCCTGAGTAACTGGGACTACAGGAATGTGCCACCATGCTCAGCTAATTTTTTTGTTTTTTATTTTTTGTAGGTCTTACTAATGTCACTATGTTGTCCCGGCTGGAACATTTCCTTTCTTTAATAACTTTATTTTTCTTTTTTTTGCTTCTGGTCTTTGAATCAGGGAACATTATTTTTCATGATATGAACAATCATGGTTTTTTTTTTTTTTTCAAGTAGCTAAATTTTACATGTACTTATTACTAATTCAGTTCCAGTCTTTCGGAGGGAAATGCTGAACTCTTCTTGATAAAAAATGGGATATGAAGTTCCATTTTTTCCTTAGAGATGTCTTTCTTGATAACTTCATCCTTCCTTTTGTCAGAACTCATTGCTTTAAGCCTACTTCACTTTCCTTTAGCACCCCTCCCTGCCCCGGTCCTGTAATTCCAGTGTCTCTTTCATCTGAGAGGCTCTCCTGACTTGCCTGGCGACCCTTGCTGCTTGTTTTCATTTAAGAGTGAGGCAGGAACACTAGTAGACCTCACTGCAGAGTGGTGAGGAGGAACCCCTGACATTCCACTGGGAAGCCTGTCCCCCAGATGTTATATCTGCAGGTCTGTTTCCTCCAGTCTCCTGCTTGGAGGGAGGGCTGTGAGTCTGGGGCCAAAGAAGGCGAAGTGCTGAACTGTGGTTATCTCAGTTCAGCACTCAGACTCTCATTTAACTAGTTTTCAGCACAGCTGCTCCTCCCAACCCTCAGCTGTGCTTTGTACCCTTTTAGTGAGGAAGAGGAGGAGGACTGTGCTATCTGGGGAAGGTGATTAGGGGTCTCACTACACCTTTTGTTTTAAAAAAATTTTTACACCATGGCCTGTCCTTCACAGCCTCCACATAATGCTTTCAATTTCTAAGGCTTCTTGTGGTTTTTGTTGGCTCCCAGCCACCCCAAGCCATGAGGTTTTAGTGCTATCAACAATCCCTCTGGCTTTTTAGACTTCTTTAAACTGCCAGAATCCCTCTCATTTCTTTATAATTTATCTAACTATTTTGCAGAAAAGAGATGATTTATAGTGGCCATTTAAAAAACCCAAGAGTATTCTGGCCTTTAAAAAAAAAAGATTTGAGAAAGAAAAAAGGAAAAAGGAGGGGACACATTGACGTATCATTTACACTTTAGAGCATATATATTGCAAACAAATGCCACATGTTCTACAGTCATGTCTTATGACTCCAAGCAGTTTTCTCAAGCCTAAATTAAGGGTAACATTGTAGATATAACTTTTTTTTTGAGACGGAGTCTCGCTTTGTCGCCCAGGCTGGAGTGCAGTGACGCAATCTCCACTCACTGCAAGCTTGGCTTCCCGGGTTCACGCCATTCTCCTGCCTCAGCCTCCCGAGTAGCTGGGACTACAGGCGCCCGTCACCACGCCCAGCTAATTTTTTTTTGTATTTTTAGTAGAGACGGGGTTTCACCGCGTTAGCCAGGATGGTCTCCATCTCCTGACCTCGTGATCCGCCCCTCTCGGCCTCCCAAAGTGCTGGGATTACAGGCTTGAGCCACCGCGCCCGGCTGATATAACTATTTTAAAAAGACTATTTGACAAGAAGAAAATCCTCAATTTCTTTGTAAATGGCAAGAAAATGTAGCACGGGAAATACGTCATTTTTTGATAGAGTAAAATCAAGTTTTAATTCTTATTAAATGATGATTACTTAGCTGGCAGTTTCTTTGTTTATTATGTATGTCTAGCTTCTTATTGGCAAACAACAACAACAACAACAACAAAGCGATGTATAATACTAGCCTGAAAAAACAAACTATGTTTTTGGCCCAAGTGAGAAGTCGATACCCTGGTTGAAGAAAAATCACGTTTTCTTGTTGTTCTATATTTTCCTTGATCAAAGCTGGGACTTATGTTGTATCTCTCTTCACTCTCCTTAGTAACCTACTCATCTGTCTGCTTTCATCTTACACAATTTTATTGGCATTGTTAACTTAAGAATCATGAGATTTATAAATTTAGAATGGAGACTATTTCTTTTTTTGAATTATTTTATTTAAAATTTTTGTGGGTACATAGTAGGTATATATATTTATGAGATATTTTCACACAGGCATACAAAGCCTAATAATCACATCAGGGTAAATGGAGTGTCCTTCACCTCAAATATTTATCCTTTCTTTGTGTTACAGACAATCCAATTATACTCTTTTAGTGTTTTTAAATGTATAATAAATTGTTGTCTGTAGTCACCTTGTTGTGTTGTCAAATACTAGATCTTATTCATTCTATCTAACTATATTTTTGTATCCATTAATTATCCCCACTCCCCTCCTGCCCCACCATTCCCTGCCACCTTTCCCAGCTTCTGGTAACCATCTCTATTTCCATGAGGTCAATTGTTTTAATTTTTAGCTCCCACAAATAAGTGAGAACTTGCAAAGTTTGTCTTTCTGTGCATGGCTTATTTCACTTAACATAATGTCCTCCAGTTTCATCAAAGTTGTTGCAGATGACAGAATCTCATGGCTGAATAGTATTCCGTTGTGTATATGTACCACTTTTTCTTTATCCGTTCATCTGTTGATGGACACTTAGGTTGCTTCCAAATCTTGGTTATTATGAACAGTGCTGCAACAAACGTGGGAGTGCAGATACCCTTTGATATTCCGATTTCCTTTCTTTTGGGTTTATACCCAGCAGTGGGATTGCTGTACCATACGGTAGCTATATTTTTAGTTTTTCGAGAAACCTCCAAACTGTTCTTCCTAGTGGCTGTACTAGTTTACATTACCTCCAGCAGTGTACTAGGGTTCCCTTTTCTCCACATCCAGCAAGCATTCATTTTTGCCTGTCTTTTGGATAAAGGCCATTTTAACTGGGGTAAGATGATATCTTATAGTTTTGATTTGCATTTCTCTGATGATCAGAGATGTTGAACACCTTTTCATATGCCTGTTTGCCATGTGTATGTCTCCTTTTGAGAAATGTCTATTCAGATCTTTTGCCTATTTTTTTAATCAGATTAGATTTTTTTCCAATAGAATTGTTTGACCTCCTTATATAGTCTGGTTATTAAGCCCTTGTCGGATAGATAGTTTGCAAATATTTTCTCCCATTCTGTGGGTTGTCTCTTCAGTTTGTTGATTGTTTCCTTTGCTATGTGGAAGCTTTTTAAGTTGATGTGATCTCATTTGTCCATTTTTGCTTGGGTTGCAAAATGTGATTGTGAGGTATTACTCAAGAAATCTTTGTCCAGACTGATATCCTGAAAAGTTTACCTGATTTTTTTTAGTAGTTTCATAGTTTGAGGTCTTAGATTTGAGTATTTAATCCATTTTTATTTGATGTTTGTATATGGTGAGAGACGGGTCTAGTTTTATTCTTCCATGTATGGATATCCAGTTTTCTCAGCACCATTTATTGAAGAGACTGTTCTTTCCTCAGCATATGTTCTTGGCACCTTTGTTGAAAATGAGTTCATTGTATAAGTTTGCATTTGTTTCTGAGTTCTCTGACCTCCTTTGGCCTATGCATCTATTTTTATGCCAGTACGATGCAGTTTTGGTGACTATCATTCTGCAATATACTTTGAAGTCAGGTAATGTGATTCCTCCAGTTTTGTTCTTTTTGCTCAGGATGACTGGCTATCCTGGATCTTTCATGGTTTCATATATATTTTAGGATTATTTTTTCTATTTCTGTGAAGAACAGTGACTGCTATTTTGATATAGATTGCAATGAATCTATATATTTCTTATAAAGGGTTACAGTCTTCAAGCTGGCCATTCTGACAGGCACTTCGAGGAAGAGAGGAGCAAGACAGGAATTTAAGCTGAACTGTTTGGCCAAGTATACATATTCAGGTATACATATGTAACAAGTTATAGGAAGAGCTATGAACATGCATGAAGTGGGTTCTAACATGTGTATTGAACAAACATGCACGTTACAGATGATCCATGTTCACTTTGGGGTGGAGACTTAACATATAAATGCATTACAATTAGGCCCTTATTATATGTCAGAAGGTGAAGCAGGGACTTGAAGGCATTCATGTGTACAGCCTCTGTAAACAGTCCAGAACCACATCATGGTCAGTACTCTTATGAGGAGAAAGTTACTGAAGTCAGTCTCTTGTACAGTCAAAGCTCTAGTTATGGCGTGGGGAACAGGAAGGTCAGTTATTCAGCATCTGTTGGCGAATGGGCCGTAATTATTTTAAAATTGCTTATCTTGAGGACAATCTTTGTTTAACTGTTAGAGAAAAAAGAAAAACCTTGTGACTGTTAGAACATAGTTTATTCTTTAAGTAGAGGGGTTTGTGACTTCACCCTTGCCTGGCATGGCCCTAGGTTTTGTTTATAGTTTGGTATCTTATTGCCACAAAGGGTCCATTCTGTCAGTCTTATGATCTGTATTTTAATATTAATGCTGATCAGTTGTTGTGTCTAAACCACAAAAGAAAAGGGGTATAATGAGGCATGTTTGACCTCTGATCCCATCATGGCCAAGAACTTAGTTTTTAAGGTTTCTCTGGGGTCCCCTTGGCCAAAACGGGTCTGTTCAGTCTGTTGTAGGGGGTGCTTAGAATTTTATATTTGGTTTACAGCATCTAATTTTTCCTTTACTGTCATGTTAGTAGGATTTCACAATAAAATCCTGTTTTCAATCTTCCATATTTATCCAGAAGCCAAATATGAAATTTTCACTATCTAAAATTTTCCTTTTTTACCATGAAGGTTTGACTGATATTACAAAGGATCCAGACTTTAATGAAATCTATGATGAAGACGTGAATGAAGATCCAACATATGATCCCAATAGCCCTGAAGAAACAGCTTTATTTATGAAATATGCTGAAAATATTATGCTAAAGTTAACATTCAGTACCACACAAGTTCAACAGTATGAAAATGTCTTTATATTTGAAACAGGCTATTGGCTTACTAATGCTATAAAATATAATCAGGATTATCTTGATATTTGTACCTACCAGAGACTACAGCAAAGATTATATCTTCAGAAAAAGATTATTCAAAAACACTTTGAGAAGAAAAAAGATATCAGAAGAGGGATAGGATACCTAAAGTTAATATGTTTTCTGATTCCATTTCTATTGAGTTTAAAGAAGAAAATGAAAGTTCCATATTTAGGTAGTCTGCTTCAGCCTTTTTCAGGTAAGAGTATCACCAAAAATCAAATATAAAATATAGGTATATATTAAATATATGTTTAAATGCAATTTTGTTTCTAGTATATGGGTGCAGGCAGTAACCTAGCTATAACCTGTTAGAAAGAGAAAACAAACAAAATTTAATGTCTCTAATGTAATTAAAAACACTCAGCATATGTACATAGTACTTTGTATATATTTATACAAATTATAAGGACTTCTGAAATATTTAAAATAAGTTAAAATAAAATAGGTTCTGTATGAATAGGGAAATATGCCATATCCATGATGGGAAAACACTGTGAATGTATCATATCTCATTCAAATTACTCTATAAATTCAGTGTACTTCTATTCAAAATCCTGATCATATTTTTCACTGAAGTTTACATACTTACTCTAAAATTAATATAGAGCAGCAAGGGGTTGTTAATGATCTTTCATTTCTGAAAAATAGATCGAAACATATTAAAACTACAGTAATTAAATGAGGGTAGTATTGGCACTTTAATAAACAAATAGAGCAATGTAAGAGAATAGAGAGCTGAAACAGGCCATAATTAATGGAATTTGATGGGACTTCAGTATAAACTCTTCATTCTACACTGATTAGCACACAATTTATACATTTTCATTGCTTTCCAAGCATGTAGGCTTATTATAATGGGCTTTCTATTCAGATGGCAACTTTTCAGCAGAAATTTTGCAAATTCTTTAGTGAAAGTTTGTATCATGAGAATTCAGGTGCTGAAGATATCAATATCTGTGAACTATTAGAAATGGAATCATGACAGTGCATGGCTCTTGGGTGGTGGGGAGCATGTATAGAACTGAGAGGGACTTGCTTAAAGAGAATGTTAGCTATATCTGCAATATCTTATTACTTAAACTATGGGAAGCAAATAGGACTAATGTTAATAGTTAATTCTAGGTGCTGAGATCAGAGTGTATAGTGTATGTTATTGTTTGTACTTTTCTTTACCTTTTATATTTCCCAAAATACATTATGTCCCTTATGTTGATGAAATCGTATTCTACTAACCAGTCAAAATATTGAAAAACCTAGCCTTTGCTGGAATTTGAGAAAAGAAATTGTTTTGAGGCAGAGTCTTGCTCTGTCGCACAGGCTGGAGTGCAGTTTCATAATCTTGGCTCACTGCAACCTCCACCTCCCCGGTTCAAGCAGTTCTCCTGTCTCAGCCTCCCAAATAGCTGGGATTACAGCCACCCGCCACCATGCCCAGCTAATTTTCTGTTTTTAGTAGAGACAAGGTATCACTATGTTAGTCAAGCTGGTCTCAGACTCCTGACCTCAGGTGATCCGCCTGTTTCGGCCTCCCAAAGTGCTGGGATTACAGGCATGAGCCACCACACCCAGGAGAGAAAATTATTTTAAAAAATAAGTTATCTGTGTAGTTTCATTACCTTCCAGAAATACAGGATGGTTATTTCTGTATGTGAGATATACCCATCTATGTCTTTATAATGTCTCCTTTTACCTAAACTAGCTGAGATAAGTTTTTGTATATTTAACCAAAGATTCTCTTAGGCACAGAGTTTCTGGTCCTTTTTTATAATTGGGAGTAAGATATTAATCTTGAGCTCACGATAAATCGAGAACTAGAACAATGTTTTGAGCATACTTTTGAAATGTCTGTACAACGAAACTACAGAAAGTGCTCAAAATGTAAATATATTTTATATATACATGCATATGTATGAATATATTTTATATATACATATATGTATATATTGAGATATATATAATATATATACAGTAATTGACTGAGGGCAGTATTGGCACTGTAATATATATATTTGAGACAGGGTGTCACTCTGTCACCCAGGCTGGAATGGAGTGGCATGATCTCAGCTCACTGCAGGTTTTACCTCCTGGGCTCAAGCGATCCTCCCGCCTCAGCCTCCCAAGTAGCTGGGATTACATGCATGCGCCACCACATCCAGCTAGTTTTTGTATTTTTAGTAGAGACGGGGTTTCACCATGTTGTCCAGACTGGTCTTGAACTCCTAGGCTCAAGCGATCCACCCTTCTCAGCCTCTCAAAATGCTGGGATTATAGGCATAAGCCACTATGCATGCCCAAAAATATATTTTAATGTTAAAATATTTATATACATTAACAGCATAAATAATTTTATGCACTATAATTGCCAAGATTTTAATTTCATCTGAAATTTTCCTACTTTGTTTACATGAATGAGAAGTTAGATCTCTTAAAATATGATTGTTTATGTGCTGTTCACTTTTTAAATAAAAATTTGTTTTCATTTTTTGAGATGACAAGGTCAAGACAGAGCGAGAATTGCCTCCATTTATTTATGGAAGAGATTTTAAATGCCAGAATTTTCACTACAAAGAGAATCAATATTTTCATGTTCATGGAGGAATTGAATTTGATATCAGCACCCCTTCAATTGAGAATGCCTTGGAAGATTTTCAGGTTTAAATGATTCCTTAGACAGTTTATCATTTCTCAACTCTTTTATCCTATTCTCCAACCAAAAAGAGCCTCTGTTGGTACAGGCACTAGACAGCTCTCCAAATGATTATTCTCACAACTCAATAATTTTTTCATACATTATTTTAACATAAATGAATTAAGTGCAGATATATGTAAGGTACTGCGTTGGATATCTGAGATAAAATTATAAATAAGCTAGGTACATCTATCATCCTCACAGAATTTACAGACTTCTAATGGACCATATTTGTCCTAGAATAGATAACCAAAGAGTGCAGTAGAAATCTCTGGACACTCACTACACATTCTTCCATTTTCCTCAAAGAATCAGGATTAGAACAGAGATCCTTTAAAATTTTGGAACAGTAATTCTTCACCTGGAATTTAGTATAAAAATTCTACATTTCAATTGTTTTTGCTTTTCTACCTTCTGTATACTATATGTCTGTCCTTTAGTATTTCTTCCTCATTCTCAAAGTAAGGTTTAGATATATGCAGCTGCTATCCGGGTCTTCTGGAATAGTATTTTAAAATTTGTCATTTACATGTGTACTATTTCATACAAATAATTCTTATAATTGTTTAGATGTGTCTAAGGATATGTCTTTAGTAACATACTCATATTTTAGAAAAATTTAGAAAAAATACGAGATTGTGCTGCTAATACATTCATAGAAGATTCAGGATATAAAGAATATTACTCAATACCAGTCATGGAATTTCATGGAAAAAGGTAAGGAGCTTTCACTAATTACTGACGCTAGCTACAGTTTGTTGAAAGTTAGTAGAGAACAAAGAAAACAACAAAATGCAAAGGTTAATTTAAACCTTTACAATGGCGATTCCAGAATAATAAGCACCATGAATGACATATGGACTCAACAAAGTATTAAATGTTATAGTTATTACTTCATGTATTTGATATAGCCGGTGTAATAATCCTTAGAGTTTGTAATTAGTTATTATAATTAACAGAGTGGTTAAACAGGGATAGAGATGAGGATCAAATCCCAGTTGAAAAATTTTCATAATAAAAAGTTGGGACCAAAGAAATCCTTAGTCGTCCCTAAACCCCAATACTTTTCTAGCAGGTTTTTTGTCAGGAACTGAAAACAAGAACACACTGAAATAGCAGTATTCAGCCTCTCACTCTACCATATTATTAAAGCATCAAGGGGAGCTAGGAGGGGCAGAGGACACTGCACAGAGCGCCAACCGCTTTTCCATCTGAGTCGCACAGTGTTTCTACGATTTAACATTCAGTTGGTTGGTGGCAGAATGTGAATAGACGACGTGTTGTGTTCCTGGATTTTTAAATCTTGGACACTGAAATTTGGAAATATGGGAACTAGAGCTCAGAGGAAACATTTTAATTAGAGGCAAAGATTTAAAAACAAATAAGGACGGTTTGCTTGTTGGTTCGTTTGTTTGCTTTTAAGGCATGCAAGCAGTTGAGAGGATAGGACCAAGTCTGGAACTTTGGAGAATAGTAACTGACGAGGGAGGATAGCTTGAGCCTAGGAGTTCGAGACCAGACTGGGCAACATAGTAAGACCCTATCTTTGTTTTTGTTTGTTTGTTTTTGAGACAGAGTCTTGCTCTGTCACCCAGGCTGGAGTGCAGTGGTGCAATCTTGGCTCACTGCAACCTATACCTCCTAGGTTCAGGTGATTCCCCTGCCTCAGCCTTCTGAGTAGCTAGGATTATAAGCATGCACCACCACGCCTGGCTAATTTTTGTATTTTTAGTAGAGAAGAGGTTTTGCCATGTTGGTCAGGCTGGTATCGAACTCCTGACCTCAAGTGATCTGCTCACGTCAGCCTCCCAAAGTGCTGGGATTACAGGCATAAGTCACCATGCCTATTCATAAGACCCTATCTCTACAAAAAATTTAAAAGTTAGCCAGGCTAGGCGGCACATACCTGTTGTCACACCTACCCAGGAGGCTGAGGTGGGAGGATCTCTTGAACCTGAGAGGTCGAGGCTTAAGCGAACAGTGATTGCGCCACTGCTCTCCAGCCTTGGTAACAGAGTAAGACCTTGTCTCAAGAAAAAAGAATACTGTATTTACAGCAATAAATAGTTGCATTTGGAGGAGAAACCCAGGTAATATTAAGAGGCTTACCATAGACAGAAATAGGTCAGCAGCTAAAGTATTTACTGCTGAAATCTGGGCTTGGGGAAGGTACCTCATGGGGGGAAGGGTAGGAAGGTGGCCGTTTTCCCTCACCTGTGATGATAAGCGAACCCAGGGAACAGAGTAACTCAACATTTTATCAATTTTCCATTCCAGAGTGATAGGGATCAGGGCTGTGTCAAGCCCCACCTATGTTCCAGGGACCTGGTAGGAGGGGGGTTTCTCTAGTCCACTGCTGCAGTGAGTAAAAGCCAAGGAGCCATTACACAAAGCATCATTCCAGATCACATTCAAGGTAAACTCTTGAGGAGCCAAATATAGACATAATTAGCTTAAAAGAATAAGAGGTAGGTAAGCAGACAGTTAGATGACCTAGAACTTCAGCCAGAGTTAGGCCTTCCAGGAACTTTTAGACATTGCCCCAGATCACTGTCATGGGAAAGACAGAGTCAATACAATATGAAGAAGGTATTTTTATATAAAGACTTGATTAATAACAGTTGATAATGATGTTATTAATATACTTACAATTAAGTACAATTTAAACTACCATTTTGTATTTAATTGTTACAGAAAAATACAAGTTTTGCCAGCATAGAAAGAGAAGTAACAAATCACTTCAAAGTTAGAGAAACATCTTTTTTTCTTTTTTTTTTATAGCTACTATGTGATGTATTTTGAACTTGAAACTTTCTATCAGCAACTATATAAGACACAGTGGTGGGGAGCCATAAATGAAATAATGAACAATCTGAGACCAAAAAGACTTCCACTGACAGATGCTCAATTACACGAACAATTTAAGAAAAAATTTGGTTTCAAAAGAGCTATGAAATGCAAGGTATTTCAGTGACTACCACATAATTTAGTATATGAAGTTATATATTTTTGATAAGTATGTGTCTCAGATGTTTATCCTAGGGATAATAATAGGTTAAAGTCTTCAATATGAAATAAAATGCCACATTTTAGTAGCTGAAAGGCTATATAATTCTGGATTATAAATTTCTGTCAGAGTACCTATTAATACACTGGATTGTGATTAATCTCAATGGCTCATACTTACTGATTACTTATTTTTTATGTTAGGCAATGTTATAAATCAATGAACTCTTTTAAGGTATGACTAGTTCTATTGTTATCATTCCTGTTATACAAATGAGAAACTTGAGGTGTAGAGAGGGATCTTTCACAAATCATATAGTAAATGGCAGAGCCAGGCTTCAATCCTCGAACTAAAACCTAAAGAGCAGACCTAGCATCCTGAATCAAATCTCCACATCTGTTTCAACAAGCCTTGAAGTACAGCTTCTGGAACTGAGCAATGAAGCTCACCAACTTCAAAGGTTAGACTGGTATTTACTTTCCATTTATTTGCTTTCACGTCCACAAACTGAAAACTCAAAAATTTGTTAGTTGAATTTTTAAATATTAGTCAGAATGTCTAAAGAGGATGACATTTTTACCTTTTGATGACAAACTGTATTTCTATAGCTATATATTTCAAGTTTCTAGACTTCAAATTAGGTTTCTCTTAAATCAGAGAAGAAACCTAGTGATCTTCATTTGCTTTTAAAATATTTTAGAAAAAAATTAAAATAATAATAAGAAAAATTCCCCAAAATATTTTTAAAATTCTTAATATTTGCTTATGGCTCTAACAACTTTAATCATTATCCAGTAAGAAGCTTTCCACGTGTGGATCTTGTGAAAATTCTACTTAATTTTAGCAGCATTAATGTGATTCTGTTAATATATTTCATGTATTTTTTTCCTTAGACCAAACTTTAAGTGCATTTTGATAAACTGATTCTGGCCTTGTTAATTTTAGAGTATTCCATTTGGTATGAAGTCCGCTGTTGAAAGAGGGCTGTCTGCAGTTTTCCATACATTTAGCCGTAAAACCTCAAGCTCAACAATCAATGTTTCAGATGAAGCAGGTTATACTATTTTTCATCATGCTGCCCTGCACAACAGAGTTTCTATTATATGTCAACTGTGCAATGCTAACTTCAAGGTCAACCAGAGGCGCTTTGTTACGTTCGGCCAAGGTACCATAAAGCTTTTTAACCTAAAATGTTGTTATTTTATTTACCCTTACTCAGCATTAGGAATGCATGTCGATTTTAGAGCAGGTTAAAATTTGGTATTAATTAGAGCAAAGTTGAGGTTTTTGTTTCATTTATCTAAGAAGGGCTCCTTTTAGTTTTCTAAGTATCACTTATAACTATCTTATATAGTTTTATATTTGTTCATTGCATCTCCTTCATTTGAGTATAAGCTCTAAAAGAGGGCAAAGATTTAGCCTACTTTATTTGCCTTGGTATCCTAGTGTCCAGATGAAAGCTTGGCTTAATGGTTGCTCAGAAAGTATTTGTTGAGTTAATGCATGGACGGGTGAAGGCAGGATATCATTTGATAAGGGCTGGCAAAATTAATATACACTGATATACTATAGAAATTCAGAGAACAGCAATAGATATGACTGTCAGTAGAACAATCATTCTTTATTCCAGGATCCTCAAACAGGGAATAGTTTCTTTATATTACATATATTTACATTACATTTAATAACAAGAAATTTCTTTATAATAATAATGTTTAGCATTAATAGCCTGTTAAGGTTAACCTCATTTAAACTTTAAAAGCTATTTTTGTGATTATTAAATATGCCTGGATATTTTATAGTCATTGAAATAAATTTAGCTAGAGTAAAAACAAATAAAGTTGACAATGAAATTGGTGGCCCTGCATAACTGGAAAGAAAAATATAGATAAATTGTCAGGGGTAGATGTAGTAGCTCACTGTTGTCATGCCAACACTTGGGGAGGCTGAGGCTGGAGGATCACTTGAGACTAGGAGTTCAAGATGAGCCTGGGCAGCATAACGAGAACCCCCTATAAAATTTTTTTTAAAAAAACCTAGCCAGGTTTGGTGGTACACGCCTGTAGTCCTAGCTACTCTGAGAGGATGAAGCAGGAAGATTGAGCCTAGGAGTTTGAGGTTACATATATATGTAAATTGTCAGGAATGGCCAATGCAACAATATTGGCAATAAGAAGTGATGATTTTATATTTAATGAAGTCAGCTATCTTAATAAGCTATGTTAAATTTTTGCAGACACCAAAACAAAATGTTGTGCTTTAACCATATTGAATATCCATAAATTCTGTACTCTATCAGTATGATTAAAACATTTTGATATTCAGATTCTTCTGTTACTGAAAATATTCAATACATAATACATAATGAACCTAATTAAAATAAGACACAATTCAATCACATTTAAATGCAATAGGTAACACTATTTAAAGATGTATTACTTTAAGCCTTTTTTAGTGTGGAAAAAGTCTTTGGTAAATTAAAAGTTTCTCATGCGCCCTTTGACTGCTTGAGTTTCCATTTGCTGAGAATTGGGTAGATTTTGAAGTGTGGAAAACATAATACTCTACTGCCAATATTATTGCTTAACCAACACAAATTGTCCCACCTGTGAGTTTTAAGCAGCCATTTGGGGGGGGGCAGAGTTTCCACGTCTGCTTTTATGCGTTGTCAGGTGCATATGACATGCCTGGATGACTTGACCAAAAATTATTCTCAACACCGTTTGATGTAATCTTGCCAGATACATCTACATAGTCATTTTGTTCTTATTCATATGAGTCTTCTTGAACAACTTAGGAAAGCGCTGTATATTAATAATCATACTTCTATGTGCATTCCCTTTTAAAACAGAGTCATCCAAAGTAGAAGTAAAAAAGGAAAGAAATGGTAAGACATAAATAAAATATTTGGTGCATTTAAAAAGGCTATTGCATATATTAGAACTTTTCTTATAGTATGTAATCTCCAAAATGCTGTTGCATCAGAATGTTGCATAATGATGTTTTGTATTCAAATTGAAGTATAAATTACTTTCTACTCATAGTTATTTATTGATAATCCTCTTCAGTTTGGGGAGTTTTCTCTTTTTTTTTTTCCTGTGGAATTTGCTGTCACCTATATTTTTTATGAATTCAGGCCCAAAAGTGGTTTCTACAACTTAAAAAAAGAAAAGTTGTTATAATATAATTTAGATATGCTGCCGTCTAGTGGCAGTAACAATCTATGAGGTCTGAGGAATGAGTCATTTTTGACTGAGGTAGTAGATTTAACCTAAATGTTGGATATGGAGAAAAACAAAATTTTAAGAGGTTATACTTTCTGTGTCTATGTTTAAGAGGCTATACCTTCGCACTCTGTATAAGAGAATTCAGAAAGGCTTTTGTTTTAAAGAAACTACTTTCAACGACCTGAATTGTCAAGGGGGAGGGGATAGTTACTTAAACTGGCCATCTTCCGTTTGAGGAGGAGCACAGCAAACCTGAGATGACCTCAGAGAGGGAGCCCGACCTCATTCTTCCTCCTCCAGTCTCCTGCCAGGGCTACCCATTGGCAGATACTGACAAGGAGCCAGAGGACAGGGGTTGCTTTTTCTGCAGGTGCAGGAGAGCCAGAGTGGTAAAGGAGGTGAGTGGACCTGGAGTGGGATAAAAGGAAGTTTGCCTGTCCCATCCACCCTGTAGAAATTTCCAGTTAAGTAACAATAGTGTGCCTCTTACATTATTGCTCTCTTTTTCTTTTTTAAGTATCACTTATGGCTACCTTATATAAATTTATTTATTTAGTTAGTCTCCCTCACTTGAGTATAAAGCTCCATAAAGGACAAGGATTTGGTCTATTTTGTTAGCCACAGTTTCCTAACACCCAGAAAAACACTTGGCCTTCATAGGTGCTCAGGAAACTTTTCTTGAGGGGTGTACATTTTATTGGAAACCTTAAATACTCTTCAAACAGAACATGTCTTCAATTAAGGCTCTAAGGTAGTCTACACAGAAAACCGAAGTGTTTCGGATTAGTTGCAAGGAGAGGGACAGTATAGAGGACAAGTGCTTAGTTTGCCACAAGGACCCCTCATGATTAATGCTCCTCAGCCAGCTTATCAGCTTCCTTCTCCTTTTTAGGGTTTTTTCTCCTATCTTAGCATATTCATTATACTTCTTTTTACATTTTTGTTTTAGTGATTGCCCTAGAGTTTACAACATTGATTTACAGTTATTCCAAGTCTACTTTCAGATGACACTAAACCACTTCACAGATAGTGTAAGTACCTTATAATAACAAAATATTCCTAAGTCTTCACACCTATCATTCATTTACTCATTTCACTTGTGCATAAGCATACGTATGTCATGCATTTCATAAATGTCATTCATTTCACTTATGCATAAACACATATAAGTATATATCTATATCTATATTCAAACCCTTTGTTGATAGTGTTATTATTTATTTACTTATTTTGAGATGGAATCTTGCTCTGCTGCACAGGCTGGAGTGCAGTCGTGTGATTTTGGCTCACTGCAACCTCCGCCTCCCGGGTTCAAGCAATTCTCTCATCTCAGCCTACCATGTAGCTGGGATCACAGATGTGCACCACCACACTCTATATATTTTGTATTTTTAGTAGAGACAGGGTTTCACCATGTTGGCCAGGTTGGTCTTGAACTCCTGACCTCAAGTGATCCACCCACCTCGACCTCCCAAAGTGCTGGGATTACAGACGTGAGCCACTGTACTGGGCATGATAATGTTATTTTGAACAAACTGTTATCTGTTAGCTCAATTAAGACAAAGAGAATATTTTACTTGACCTTCATTTTTTTTTTATTCTCTGATGCTCTTCCTTCCTTTATGTATATGTAAGTTTCTGACCTATATCATTTTTCTTCTCTTTGGACAACTTCTTTTAACATGCCTTGCAAGGCAGGTCTACTGGTGGCAAATTCCCTCAATTTTTGTTTGAGAAAGTCTTTATTCCTCATTCATTTTTGAAGGATAATCTTACAGGTTACAAAATTCTAGATTAGTGGTTCCATTATCTCAACACTTTATTTTTTCCTCCACTCACTTCCTGCTTGCATAGTTTCTGAGGAGAACTTGGGTGTAATTCTTATTTTTGCTTCTCTATTAGTAATGTGTTTTCCTCTGGCTTCTTTTAGGATTGTTTTCTTTTTAAAATAATTTTTAATTTCTGTATGTACTTAGTAGGCATATATACTTGGAGTATATGAGATTTTTTTGATACAGGCATGCAATGCATAATAATTACATCAGAGTAGAGTATCCATCACCTCAATCATTTATCCTTTATGTTACATATAATCCAATTATACTATAGTCACCCTGTTGTGCTAGCAAATACTAGGTCTTATCTATTATTTCTATTTTGTACCCATTAACTATCCCCACTTCCCCCCACTACCCTTCCCAGCCTCTGGTAACCATCATTCTACTCTGTATCTCCATGAGTTCAATTGCTTTAATTTTTAGCTCCCACAAATAAGTGAGAACAGGCAAAGTTTGTCTTTATGTGCCTGACTTATTTCATTTAACATAATGACCTCCAATTCCATCCATGTTGTTGCAGATGACAGGATCTCATTATTTTTCATGGCTGAATACTACTCCATTGTGTATCCACATGAATGGATAAATTTTCTCTATCCACTCATCTGTTGATGGACACTTAGGTTGCTTCCAAATCTTGGCTATTGTGAATAGTGCTGCAGTAAATAGGATTATTTTCTTTATCTTTGTTTTTCTGTAATTTGAAAATGATATGCTTGGTGTTCTCTGAGCTTCCTGAAGCTGTGGTTTGATATGTCACATTAATATGGAAAAATTCTCAATCATTATTGTTTTAAATATTTCTTCTTTTCCTTTCTCTCTTTCTTCTCTTTCGGTTCTTTTTTTTCCCCCTAGACTTTTAAATTTATTTTTATTTTTGAGAGAGGGTATTTGTTGCCCAGGCTGGAGGGCGGTGGCATGATCACGGCTTACTCCAGCCTCTACCTCCCGTGCTCAAGTGACCCTCACCTCAGCCTCCCAAGTAACTGGGACTACAGGCCCGTGCCACCATGCCTGGCTAATTTTGTTTATTTTTTATAGAGATGAGGTCTCACTATGTTGCCCAGGCTGGTTTCAGACTCTTGGGCTCAAGCAATCCTCCCGCCTTGGCTTCCCAAAGTGCTGGGATTACAGGAGTGAGCCACTGTGCCTTGGCCTGGAGGTTTCTACTGATACATCTTCGAGATTAGAGATTCCTTCCTCAGCTGTGTGTAATCTCTTTATAAGCCCATTAATGGCATTCTTCATTTCTTTTACAGTGTTTTTTATCTGTAGCATGTCATTTTGGTTCTTTCTTAGGATTTCCATCTCTCTGTTTACATTGCCCATCTGTTCTTGCAGGCTACTTTATCCGTTAGAACCCTTAGCGTATTAATCATAGTTGTTTTAAATTCCCTGTCTGATCATTCCAACATCCCTGCCATGTCTGGTTCTGATGCTTGCTCTGTCTCTTTAAACTACGGTTTTTGCTTTTTTAATATGCCTTCTAAATTTTTCTTGATGTACTAGGTAAAAGAAACTGTAGTACATAGGCCTGTAATAATGTAATGGTAAGGTATAGGGGGAGAAGCATTCTATCATCTTATGATTATGTCTCGTCTCTTGGTGAGCCTGCCTCCCTATACTTTGAACTTCACCAGTGCTTCTCAGTCCTCTCCTCCTGTCCCTTAGGCCAGGCAGGATGGTTAGAGGCGACTGGAATTGGGCATTTCCCTTCCCTAGGTAGGTTAGGTTCTGATAAAACCCCAGCAGGTTAGGGTCTGATAAAAGCCCAATAGGTTAGGCTCTGGTAAAGTAGTTTCTCTTGAGAGCAGGTCTTGTTAAGAACAGAATGCCCTGGAGCATTTCAAAATCGTTCCTTTTCTCCCTCCTCCGGCTGGAATGAGGGGATTTTTCTTCAATACTCACCGTGAGGACCTGATAAAACTCATATAGGTAAAACACATGAAAGCATGGGGCCCCACTATGATGGATCCTTCTAGAGTTTTTAACTCTAATACTTGTCCACACTGAGCTTCTAGCAATTGTGAATTAATGTTAATGTTTTCTTATTCCAGTAATGATTCCTTAGAAAGTTTCTGCTTGTGAGTTTCTGCTCTACTAAGTTATGACTCTGTGAATCCACTTGTCTCTCCAATTTTGAGGGTATCAGTTTGCCCATTACCTCCCTTATCTGACAAACTTAAGGGCTGTTGATTTATTTAGGGTTGGTTCAGCTTTTTACTTGTTGTTAGGAGGAAGTGGTGACTTCTAAGCTCCTTAAATGCTGGACCAGAAACTGGAAGACTAAACAATAATTTTAAATAACTAGATTTGGGTCAAATTTTATAGACTATCAAGGCTATAATATCAAGCTCCAACTATCAAGGCAGGTAGGAGGACACTGGATGTTTCTGATGGCAGAGATTTAATGAAAACAGTGCTTCACTGAGGAAATATCTTTTAAACTGAGAAATGATTAGGCGTTAGCTAGATCCTGGTAAGGGAGGAATTGTTTGGGAGAAGGAAGGTGTCAGAGAACAGGAATAGTCCAGGGTGACCAGATAATTCATCATCCGTATCAGGGAGACTTGAAAGTGAAAGGGCACTATTAATAATTATGCTAGCACATAATTATTTAAACTATATTTTTTGCTTTTTAAATATGCCTTCTAAATTTTTCTTGATAGCTGAACTTGATGTACTAGGTAAAAGAAACTATAGTAAATAGGCCTTTAATAATGTAATGGGAAGGTATAGGGGGAGAAGTACTTGACCAGTACTTTCCTGGGTAACCTGGGGTGTGTGATTATGCTACATTTGGGGAGCTACAAGAAAGCCAGAATGAGGAGAACAAGGTATGCATGGTTTTACTGGGAGGTAGGTGAAGAAGGTAGTTGTAGCTGGTGCTTCAAGTTAAGTTGGAGCCAGTGGATCCTGTCACTGTTCCTCATAATCAGATGGCCTTGAGAAGCCATTGAACAAGGAGATGAAAAGATCAGATTTATGTTTTGAAAAACTGGGTTGGATAAGGGCAAAACAAGATGGGGATAGCAGTTGGGAGATGATTATGGCTTGGATTAGGGTGGTGGTGGTGGTAGAGATGAGTTCTAGAGATTTTTAGACTTGATGATGGGCTGGTTATGGAGAAGGAAATAAGAGGGAGGTGCCAAAGAGTCTTCCAGGTTTGTGGTCTGTACAACTGGCTGGATCATCATATCTCTCACTGATTTAGGAAGCAATAAAAGAGAACCAGGTTTGGAAGGAAGGATAGTAGTTCAACTTTGAGTATATTAAGTTTGAGGGGATGTGTGAAGATGCTTTATGAGATGTCAAAGATATAGATCTGCAAATCAGAAGAAATCAGATCTAGAGACATAATCCTTGGAGTCATCAAGTTGTATATGGTAAGCAAAGCCACTAAGAAAAGAAAACGGCCCAAGATTAAGCCTTAAAGTTCATTTGGATATTAGGACAATGAGAAGGTTCCAAAGGAGACTGCCAAGGAGTAACCAGTAAAACTGGACAAAAATTGGGAGTGTGATACCACAAAAGCCAAGAGAATAAATTATTTTAAATAGGAAGAAGTGGTCAATGGTGTAAAATACTATTGAGAAATAAGTAAGATGAGAATTGAAAAATTATAGTTGTACTCTAGTGAGAATTCACTCACTATCATGAGAACAGCGTAGGGGAACTGCTCTCATGATCCAGTTACCTCTCTCCCTCGACATGTGGGGATTACAATTCAAGATGAGATTTGGGTGGGGACACAGAGCCAAACCGTATCACATGGTAAAGGTATGAATTGCTATTATGCTTTGGGAGAATAATTTGGCAATATCTATTACCAGTAATAATGATACTGTTGATGATTATACAGTTTTACCCAGCAACTCCCATTTTTGGGTTTTTTTTTTTTTTTTGAGATGGAGTCTCACTCTGTTGCCTAGGCTGGAGTGCAATGGCATGATCTCTGCTCACTACAACCTCTGCCTCCCAGGCTCAAGCGATTCTCCTGCCTCAGCCTTCCAAGTAACTAGGACTAGAGGCACACGCCACCATGCCCAGTTAAATTTTTTTTTGGTATTTTTAGTAGACCCCGGTTTCACCATGTTGGCCAGGCTGGTCTCAAACTCCTGACCTCAGGTGATCCACCCGCCTCAGCTTTACAAAGTACTGGGATTACAGGCATGAGCCACTGTACTCGGCCCATTTTTGGGAATCTACCCAAATAATAAATATTCTATGTGCACTGGAAAACAATAAAAGAAAAATGCCCATTGGATTTAGTGACATAGAGGTCTTTGTGAACATATATATATGTTTGAATTTCAAAGGATCTTATCTTCAACTAAAAAACATGAGTAAAATGGAAAATAAACAAGAAATAATTTACCATAAGACTATTTTACACATTTACTTAAATTTTCAAATATTTCACATTTTATTTTATTTTATTCAAATATTTAATATTTTAAATGTTACTCATTCTTCTTTGCTTATAAAGAAATAGGGATTTTAAAAAATTTTTGTTTTTTGTTTCTAAGTATGGATTTTTACTGGTCGGGATTTTTAATCCCGAGTTAAATAAAGGAATATAGGGTTGTCTACATGTTTTTTTAATACTTACTTTGGAGATTTTATACCATACAATACTAAGCTCTATGGATAGATATCAATAAGGCATTTAGGTTTT
>NC_045444.1:75735802-75802598 GCF_002776525.5 Piliocolobus tephrosceles
ACAATACTAAGCTCTATGGATAGATATCAATAAGGCATTTAGGTTTTCTTTTAGGAATGTTAGTGCTTTGATCACTGAAGTAATTTTCCATCCATTCTAGGTCCAACACCTCTACACCTTGCCGCACAGGCTTGCTCATTAGAAACAACAGTCTGTCTACTGTGTTCCAAAGCTGATTACACGCTTTCTGAAAAAAGAGGCTGGATGCCGATTCACTTTGCCGCTTTCTATGACAACATTTGCATCATTATTGCTCTCTGTAGGAAGGATCCTAGTTTGCTAGAAGCTGAGGCAACAGCTGAGTAAGTCATTGAGCATTTATATCAGGTTGAGGTTGATGTCTAGGCAATAATAAAAAAAAAACAAGAAGAAAGAAAATTAAATAGAATATAAATTTCTGCTTTTCATGGCTTGCTGCACACACTGCCACTAAAAGGCGATAGGCATGGGTGATTTGAAAGGTATGTGAGGCTTACTTTGCTATCCTTTCTACTCACTGTCTCCTCCTACCACTTATCATTAGAATTTATAAAGACAAGAGCTTCTATTAACCTATGCATGTTTTCTGGAAGAATAAGGACTAATCCCCCAGTAATATGGTTCTGCAGATTAATTTTTCATGTTAAATGCTTTGCTTAGTGCCCTGGAAGAAGCCTGAGACTAGGGAGGAGAGAGTTGCTCTAAACTGGATCCTACACAACCAGGAGGCAGCCCTAGGACTTCAGATCAAAGGGGACAGGCTTTGGATTACAGGAGAAATATTTAGTAGTATCTAGAAGAGAAATACATTAAAAAGAATAAAATAACTTTGAAATTAAAAAATCCCAACACTCTTTTGTTTTACAGTTTAGCTGTGGATTAGCATTTAGGGTAAAGGTGTAACTTCTCCTGAAGGTACATTCTTGGCTAGAAATCTAAAGGCCAGGTCATTACTTTGGATCTCTGAGCCTGATTTAGGCATAGTTTCATTCAGGTTTTTCTAGGTCTTCGAGTAACCTTTCCACTATTATTCAGTGGTTTAGGGCTAGTATAACGGCTTGACAGTATAAGAGACATCAGCTTCCTCTTGTTGCTCTGAACATGTGGAAGCCACCAGAGGAAGCTGATGTCCCTCAGATGGCAACTCCCGCTTTCACCATCATGTCTGGCCATGAGAAGAAAGAAGAGGCCAGGTGCGGTGGCTCATGCCTGTCATTCCAGCACTTTGGGAGGCCAAGGCAGGCAGATCACTTGAGGTCAGGAGTTTGAGTCCAGTCTGGGCAAAAACCCGTCTCTACTAAAAATACAAAAATTAACCGGATATGGTGGTCCATGCCTGTAATCCTAGCTAGTCCTGAGGCTGAGGCACGAGAATCACTTGAACCAGAGAGGCAGAGGCTGCAGTGAGCTGATGTCGCACCACTGCACTACAGCCTGGGTGACATAGTGAGACTCTATCTCAACAACAACAAAAAAGCAGCAGCAGCATCTGGGAAATGTAATATTGCACTGGATAGCCAAACAAAGTATCTTCACTATCTAAAAATCAGATAATGAGTTTTCGAGCAAAACTGTTAGTTTCTGCCACAGTGAGGAAGCTGGGATTTGAAAACTGGACATGAAGCAATGGGTGTAATTAATTCCTGAGCCTCAGTTACATCATTTGTAAAATGGGCTGATGATATTTGCCTTGCTTTTTCCTTCACTTACGGAGTAGTTATAAGGCTTAAATAGGACTGTCTATTGTAAGAACTTTGTGCATTATCATCCTCCAAACAAATTATAAGGCATGATAATTAAGTTGGGGAGGTGGATAGGGACCCATAGTAAGGATGCCATGGCAAGGGAGGCAAATCATGTAGACTACAGAAGATGAGAATTCCTAAGAACAGAAGGTGGTGGTGTAAGTCAGACTACCTCCAATTGCAGCTTGAATAGTTTTACAAAAAGTAAATTTGACACTCTATGTGTGTTTCATTGTTACGTTTCTTAATTTTTAGGAATCAGTGCACTCCACTGTTACTTGCTGCCACTTCAGGAGCACTGGACACTATTCAGTACCTGTTTTCTATCGGTGCTAACTGGAGAAAAACAGATACTAAAGGAAATAATATAATCAATTTATCAGTGTTAACATTTCATACAGAGGTTCTCAAATATATAATAAAATTAAATATTCCTGAACTCCCTGTGTGGAAAACTTTGGTAGGTGAGTATAGAGTATAATCTCTTTATAAATATATGTTCTGATTATTATTCAGTTTAATTATTGATACTCTGAGAGAAAACAAAATAATACATGCATTATATTTTAAATATTTAAAAATCATGAAATAAACATTTTATTAAGACCAGAAATAAAAATACAAATAATAAAGAGCTGCATTTTTGTGTATGCAAAGGTAGTTTTGTTTCTAAGTTGAAATCAAAGATCTGTGACCCAAACAGACTATATTTTACACAATTATATTTATTTTTATTTTCCAACTTTCTCCAGAAGTTCAAACATCTTCTTCATTAAAAAAAAAGGAAAGAGGAAATTTTAAGTGAAAAATATTCCCTCCAACTTATTCCTTGCCTCCTAATTTTAGAGACAAATTTAGCAAAATCTTTTGTTATATTTTGACGAATGTTTTGTGAAAAATTCTGCTGGGGATTTTGTTTTCGTTTTTTTTTTTTTTTTTCCAATTTGCATTCAGTCTAGCCAAAATAAGGGTAAGGGTCACTAGGTCCATTATATGGACAATCTAATTTTACTCCCTTTCAAGACTCCCCCTAAAATTACATGGAGATTAAGCAATATTAATAATACCACCAGCAGCAGACAAGCATTCAAGGGAAAACAAGAAAGGATGCAACAGCAATAAAATATTGGAAGATGGAAACAGATAGGCAAGACTTAGGACTTAGCCAGCCAGAGAAAATCATTCCAAGCCAACAGTGGGAAAGCTGAGAACCTCTTGGACTCACACCATAAATCCTCAAAAGGCTTGAGAACTGGCAGTGCCCATTAGGAGTGCTCTCCTCAGAGCCTAACTAGGAAAGACCTAAAGATGCCAAGGCTAGAATTCTCCCTAAGAAATAGAAAGGAGAGGGACCTGGGAAACTGGGAACCTTACCCAAGCGTAAAGCATAGGGAATTTCAAGGAAGACAGCAAGGGGGAGTTCCAGAATGGAACTGTGCATCCAGTCTAGAGGAAAAAGATGGGAGGAATTATCAGTAGGTACAAGGAAAACTAAGCAGATGAAATACAGCAGTCTCCCCTTCTCAGCAGTTTTTCTTTCTGTGGTTTTGGTTACCTGCAGTATAGGACAATAAGATATTTTGAGAGAGAGGGATAGAGCACATTCATATAACTTCTGTTATTGTATATTGTTGTAATCTATTATTAGTTATTGTTAAGCTATTACTATGCCTACATACTTTATTATAGATATGTATGTTCAGACAGTCTGGTTTGACTTACGGTTTTTGACTTTATAATTATGCAAAAGTGATACACATTCAGAAGAAACTGTACTTGCAGTCCTCATACAACCATTCTGTTTTTCACTCTTAGTACAGTATTCAATAAATTACATGAGTTATTAAATGCTCTATTATAAAATAGGCTTTGTGTTAGATCATTTTGCCAAGTTGTAGGGTAATGTAAGTATTCTAAGCACATTTCAGTTAAGCTAGGCTAAACTATGCTGTTTGGCAGATTAGGTTTATAAATGCTTTTCAATTTACAATATTTTCAACTTACAATGGGTTTATCAGGACATAACCACATCATAAGTTAAGAAGCATCTGTCTGGGAAAAAACATAGCATATACAGGGTTCAGTACTATCCTCAGTTTCAGGTACCCACTGGGGGTTTTGGAATGTATCCTCTGCAGATAAGGAGGGACTATTGTAAAATAAGGAAATTATTAGGCCGAGGCAGGTGGATCACGAGGTCAAGAGATAGAGACCATCCTAGCCAACATGGTGAAAACCTGTCTCTGCTAAAAATACAAAACTTAGCTGGGTGTGGTGGCACGCACCTGTAGTCCTAGCTCCTTGGGAGGCTGAGGCAGGAGAATCACTTGAACCTGGGAGGCAAAGGTTGCAGTGAACCGAGACGGTGCCACTACAGTCCATCCTAGTGACAGAGTGAGACTTCGTCTCAACATAAATAAATAAATAAATAAAATAAGGAAATTATTACCTGTTTTAAAAAAAAAGAGACACAACCATAGTACATTACAGTGCTCAGCTGTGAATAATAATTGTGTAGACATCATGTAAGCACTTAACATTGATTTAACTAAAAGCTATAAATATGGAGAAAGGGAAGAGGAAAGAGCAATGTTGAAAGAGTTAATTTCCCATTTTTCATAACATGAAGTCAATGAAGTCTAAATCAATGTAGCAAAACACAGCAATGTGTATAAATATGTAGAAATAAGGAGATTTATAAATCATAGAGGGTTATAGGGAAGAGTCTAAACCGATTGTATATGGAGTGATGAACACAGAAAAGTTGGGAGGGTGGGGCCAGGAACCACTAAGTTTTGTTATAGGCCATTTAGTAACATTTAACTCTGAATCATGCACATGCATCGCTTTGATAAAAATAAAAAACTAAAGCCAAATAAGAGAAATGAATTGGAGAATGAGAACTGATTTTTTTCCAACAACTCATTTTAGGATGGGATAAAATATGTTTTTAAGATTTTCAACCCCATTCTACTGATTCAAGAAGTCTGGCTCAATACCTGACGTTGGAATTTACTAGGTACTGGGAACATATCCCAAATACTGGATATGAGCCCCGAGAGATATTGGAAAGTGTTTTCAATGTTTATTTGTGTGCATTTGTATCATTTCGTAGTCTTGTTAGGAGGAAGTAAGAGGATCATCCTGTTACTTTTACTCGACTAAATCATTGTAAAAACCTACCTTAATAGTAGGAAGCTCTGCCCCCTAACAGGAATGGCCTAAAAGCACATAAAAATTCACCAGGGCTGCTGCTTCCTACAGCCATTGTGGGGAAAGTCCTGACAATGACACAAACAGAACAAACAATAGTGAGCATCTGGCCACTGCTGTTTTGCCTTGGGCCCTGCAATAGCTCTCCCTCCTCACACTACCCATTTCTACTATGTGTAAAAGAGAAATCAGTTTATTAGAGGTCTCAGGATGAGTTCTTGGAGTAGAAGCTGAATTTTAAGAGAGAATGCCATGGAATGGTAGAGCCAAGCTAGATTTAGGACAGATTTGGTAATAGAGTGGCTGGCTAAAGATATGAGGAAAAGATAGTCTGGGTGTTTTTTCCTAGCACAATAGACATGTATATTTGTAATACCTTCTGTCTGTAGTACAAGTTCATCCAAGATTTTAAAGTATCTTTTTTATACTCAGGAAATGTATAAAGCCTCATACCTAATTTAATTGATATTAAATTTTTATTGACAATACTGTGGATTACTTTGCTATTCTTGAAAACTCACATTCAAATTTTATTTAACAACTAATTTTAGCCAAGAGAGATGTATTATTTTCCAACGGAATTTGAAGTATGTGACCACCCAATCTAAGTCACTCAGACCAAAGATTAAAAATTTCCGCCAGGCATAGTAGCTCATGCCTGTAATCCTAGCACTTTGGGAGGCTAAGGCAAGTGGATTGCTTGAACCCAAGAGTTTGATACCAGCCTGGGCCACATGGCAAAATGCTGTCTCTGCAAAAAATACAAAAATTAGCTGGGCATGGTGATGCACTCCTGTCGTCTCAGCTACTAGGGAGGCTGAGATGGTAGATCACCTGAGCCCAGGGAGATTCAGGCTGCAGTGAGCTGTGATCATGCCATTGCACTCCAGCCTGGGCAACAAATTGAGACCCCATCTGAAAAAAAGAAATTTCAGGATTTTTTCACTTATTGTATAGACTATAAACCTCAAAGATCATGGGCTGATGGAATTTGTCACTACTTCACAAGGAGCTGTGCACAGAGGGGAATTTAATGCATGCAGTTGGTGGTAATAGTGGTGACCTCAACCCTTGGTTTTACTTAGCTGGTACAAAAAACAGAATCAAGCGTTTCATTGCCTCTTGTATAAATTACAGCTGTGTTTTTCTGTTGAACACTTTAAACAGAAATGTTACAGTCTGAAAGCTATAAACGAAGGATGATGGCTGTCATGTCCTTGGAAGTAATTTGCTTAGCAAATGATCAATACTGGAGATGTATTTTGGATGCAGGTGATGCAAACTCTATTAACTATCTTTTTTAAATGCTATTTTATGTAGAGCTATATTTTATTCATCAGTCATTTTAAAATATATTTTTGATTGTAAAGGAAAAATTTTAGTAGATTTTAAGTTTCTTTTGCTAAGATCACGTCATTTACCTGTCAACCATATATTTTATTTTCCACATGGAAGCTGCACAGGATCAAAAAACTATATCAATTCTATTTGTCTAAAAGCTCAAAAAATTAAAAACTGATGTTAAGTATTAATTTAACTTTTAAATTACTTTACCACACTACTTTTATATTTACTTTCATTTAGAAATTATTCCTATTCTATACTTTGCACAATTTACTTTTGAAATTAAAAATAGCAGATTTAGTGTCAGGTCTGCTGTGTAACTAGCTCTGCATTTAGAACTTAAGATAATTGCTTAACCTCTCTTAGTTTAGTTTGCTCACTAATAAAATGGCTCTACTGGGGTCCGTTCCAACATGGCCGAATAGGAACAGCTCCGGTCTGCAGCTCCCAGCGTGACTGGCACAGAAGACAGGTGATTTCTGCGTTTCCAACTGAGGTACCTGGTTCATCCGACTGGGACTGGTTGGACAGTGGGTGCCACCCACGGAGGGCGAGCCTAAGCAGGGCAGACATCGCCTCACCCGGGAAGCACAAGGGGTTGGGGGATTTCCCTTTCCTAGCCAAGGGAAGCTGTGACAGACTGTACCTGAAAAAATGGGGCACTCGCACCCAAATACTGTGCTTTTCCAACGATCTTAGCAAACAGCACACCAGGAGATTACATCCCACACCTGGCTCAGCAGGTCCCACACCCACGGAGCCTTGCTCACTGCTAACGCAGCAATCTGAGATGGACCTGCAAGGCAGCAGTCTGGGGGGGGGAGGGGCATCCGCCATTGCTGAGGCTTTAGTAGGTAAACAAAGCGGGGGAAGCTCAAACTGGGTAGAGCCCACTGCAGCTCACCAAGGCCTGCTGCCTCTGTAGACCCCACCTCTGGGGGCAGGTCATAGCTAAACAAAAGGCAGCAGAAACTTCTGCAGACTTAAATGTCCCTGCATGACAGCTCTGAAGAGAGCAGTAGTTCTCCCAGAATGGTGTTTGAGCTCTGAGAATGGACAGATTGCCACATCAAGTAGGTCCCTGACCCCCTTGTAGCCTAACTGAGAGACACCTCCCAGTAGGGGCCGACTGATACCTCATACAGGCGGGTGCCCCTCAGGGCCGAAGCTTCCAGAGGAATGATCAGGCAGCAATGTTTGCTGTTCTGCAATTTTTGCTGTTCTGCAGCCACCGCTGGTGATATCCAGGCAAACAGGGTCTGGAGTGGACCTCCAGCAAACTCCAACAGACCTGCAGCTGAGGGACCTGACTGTTAGAAGGAAAACTAACAAACAGAAAGGAATAGCATCAACATCAACAAAAAGGACATCTACACCAAAACCCCATCTATAGGTCACCAACATCAAAGACCAAAGGTAGATAAAACCACAAAGATGGGGAGAAACCAGAGCAGAAAAGCTTAAAATTCTAAAAACCAGAGTGCCTCTTCTCTTGCAAATGATTACAGATCCTCACCAGCAACGGAACAAAGCTGGACAGAGAATGACTTTGATCAGTTGACGGAAGTAGGCTTCAGAAGGTTGGTAATAACAAACTTCTCTGAGCTAAAGGAGGAGGTTCAAACCCATCTCAGGGAAGGTAAAAACCTTGAAAAAAGATTAAATGAATGGCTAACTAGAATAAACAGTGTAGAGAAGACCTTAAATGACCTGATGGAACTGAAAACCATGGCACAAGAAATACATGACACACGCACAAGCTTCAATAACTGATTCGATCAAGTGGAAAAAAGGGCATCAGTGACTGAAGATCAAATTAATGAAATAAACCAAGAAGAGAAGTTTAAAGAAAAAACAGTGAAAAGAAACAAAGCCTCCAAGAAATATGGGACTATGCGAAAAGACCAAATCTACGTCTGATTGGTGTACCTGAAAGTGAAGAGGAGAATGGAACCAAGTTGGAAAACACTCTTGAGGATATTATCCAGGAGAACTTCCCCAACTTAGCAAGGAAGGCCAACATTCAATTCAGGAAATACAGAGAACACCACAAAGATACTCCTCAAAAAGACCAACCCCAAGACACATAATTGTCAGATTCACCAAGGTTGAAATGAAGGAAAAAATATTAAGGGCAGCTACACAGAAAGGTCAGGTTACCCACAAAGGAAGACCATCAGACTAACAGCGGATCTCTCAGCAGAAACTCTACAAGCCAGAAGAGAGTGGGGGCCAATATTGAACATTCTTAAAGAAGAGAATTTTCAACTCAGAATTTCATATCCAGCCAAACTAAGCTTCATAAGTGAAGGAGAAATAAAATCCTTTACAGACAAGCAAATGCTGAGAGATTTTGTCACCACCAGGCCTGCCTTACAAGAGCTCCTAAAGGAAGTACTAAACATGGAAAGGAACGCCCAGTACCAGCCAATGCAAAAACATGCCAAATTGTGAAGATCATTGATGCTAGGAGGAAACTGCATCAACTGACAGGCAAAATAACCAGCTAACATCATAATGACAGGATAAAATTCACATATAACAATATCAACTTTAAATGTAAATGGGCTAAATGCCCCAATTAAAAGACAAAGACTGGCAAACTGGATAAAGAGTCAAGACCCATCCATGTGCTGTATTCAGGAGACCCATCTCATATGCAGAGACACACATAGGCTCAAAATAAAGGGATGGAGGAAGATCTACCAAGCAAATGGAAAGCAAAATAAAGCAGGGGTTGCAATTCTAGTCTCTGATAAAACAGACTTTAAAACAACAAACATCAAAAGAGACAAAGAAGGCCATTATATAATGGTAAAGGGATCAATTCAACAAGAAGAGCTAACTATTCTAAATATATATGCCCCTGTATACAGGAGCACCCAGATTCATAAAGCAAGTCCCTAGAGGCCTACAAAGAGACTTAGATTCCCACACAATAGTAATGGGAGAATTTAACACCACACTGTCAATATTAGACAGATGAACGAGACAGAAAGTTAACAAAGATATCGAGGACTTGAACTCAGCTCTGCACCAAGTGGACCTAATAGACATCTACAGAACTCTCCACCCCAAAGCAACAGAATATACATTCTTCTCAGCACCACACTGCACTTGTTCCAAAATTGACCACATAGTTGGAAGTAAAGCACTCCTCAGCAAATGTAAAATAACAGAAATCACAACAAACTGTCTCTCAGACCACAGTGCAATCAAACTAACTCACTCAAAACTGCACAACTACATGGAAACTGACCAACCTGCTCCTGAATGACTACTGGGTAAATAAAAAAATGAAGGCAGAAATAAAGATGTTCTTTGAAACCAATGAGAACAAAGACACAATGTACCAGAATCTCTGGGACAGATTTAAAGCAGTGTGTAGAGGGAAATTTATAGCACACAAGAGAAAGCAGGAATTGGTCGGGCGCGGTGGCTCATGCCTGTAATTCCAGCACTTTGGGAGGCTGAGGTGGGCAGATCGCAACCATCCTGGCTAACATGGTGAAACCTCTTCTCTACTAAAAATACAAAAAAATTAGCCAGACTTGGTGGTGGGCACCTGTAATCCCAGCTACTTGGGAGGCTGAGACAGGACAATGGCATGAACCCCAGAGGTGGTGCTCGCGGTGAGCCAAGATCGCACCACTGCACTCTAGCCTGGGCTACAGAGTGAGACTCCATCTCAAAAAAAAAAAAAAAGAGAGAAAGCGGGAAAGATCTAAAATTGACACCTAATATCACAATTAAAAGAACTAGAGGAGCAAGAGCAAATAAATTCAAAAGCTAGCAGAAGGCAAGAAATAACAAAGATCAGAGCAGAACTGAAGGAGATAGAGACACCAAAAACCCCTCAAAAATTCAGTGAATCCAAGGAACTTGTTTGTTGAAAACATTAACAAAACTGATAGACCGCTAGCAAGACTAGTAAAGAAGAAAAGAGAGAAGAATCACATAGATGCAATAAAAAATGATAAAGAGGATATCACCACCAACCCCACAGAAAAACAGACTACCATCAGAGAATACTATAAACACCTCTACACAAATAAACTAGAAAATCTAGAAGAAATGGATAAATTCCTGGACACATACACCCTCCCAAGACTAAACCAGAAATAAGTTGAAACTCTGAATAGACCAATAACAGGCTCTGAAATTGAGGGAATAATAGCCTACCAACCAAAAAAAGTCAAGGACCAGATGGATTCATAGCCGAATTCTACCAGAGATACAAAGAGGAGCTGGTACCATTCCTTCTGAAACTATTCCAATCAACAGAAAAAGAGAGAATCCTCCGTAACTCATTTTATGAAGCCAGCATCATCCTGATACCAAAGCCTGGCAGAGACACAACAAAAAAAGAGAATTTTAGATCACTATCCCTGATGAACATCGATGCGAAAATCGTCAGTAAAACACTGGCAAACCGAATCCAGCAGCACATCAAAAAGCTTATCCACCATGATCAAGTCGGCTTCATCCCTGGGATGCAAGGCTTGTTCAACATCTGTAAATCAATAAATGTAATCCATCACATAAACAGAACTAATGACAAAAACTACATGATTATGTCAATAGATGCAGAAAAGGCCTTTGACAAAGTTCAACAGCACTTCATGCTAAAAACTCTCAATAAACTAGGTATTGATGAAATGTATCTCAAAATAATAAGCGCTATTTACGACAGACCCACAGCCAATATCATACTGAATTGGCAAAGACTGGAAGCATTCCCTTTGAAAACTGGCACAAGACGGGAATGCCCTCTCTCACCACTCCTATTCAACATAGTGTTGGAAGTTCTGGCTGGGGCAATCAGGCAAGAGAAACAAATAAAGGATATTCAATTAGGAAAAGAGGAAGTCAAATTGTCCCTGTTTGCAGATGACATGATTGTAGATTTAGAAAACCCCATCATCTCAGCCCAAAATCTCCTTAAGCTGATAAGCAACTTTAGCAAAGTCTCAGGATACAAAATCAATGTGCAAAAATCACAAGCATTCCTGTACATCAATAACAGACTAACAGAGAGCCAAATCATGAGTGAACTCCCATTCACAGTTGCTACAAAGAGAATAAAATACCTAGGAAACCAACTTACAAGGGATGTGAAGGACCTCTTAAAGGAGAACTTCAAACCACTGCTCAATGAAATAAAAGAGGACACAAACAAATGGAAGAACATTCCATGCTCATGGATAGGAAATCCGTGATTTCCTGAAATATTGTGAAAATGGCTATTATTGCCCAAGGTAATTTATAGATTCAACACCATCCCCATCAAGCTACTGATGACTTTCTTCACATAATTGGAAAAAACGACTTTAAAGTTCACATGGAACCAAAAAAGAGCCTGCATTGCCAAGACAATCCTAAGCAAAAAGAACAAAGCTGGAGGCATCACACTACCTGACTTCAAACTATACTACAAAGCTACAGTAACCAAAACAGCAGGATACTGTTACCAAAACAGAGGTATAGACCAATGGAACAGAACGGAGGCCTCAGAAATATCACCACACATCTACAACCATCTGATCTTTGACAAACCTGACAAACACAGGCAACAGGGAAAGGATTCCCTATTTAATAAATGGTGCTGGGAAAACTGGCTAGCCATATGTAGAAACCTGAAACTGGATCCCTTCCTTACACCTTATACAAAAATTAATTCAAGATGGATTAAAGACTTAAATGTTAGACCTAAAACCATAAAAATCCTTGATGAAAACCTAGGCAATACCATTCAGGACATAGGCATGGACAAGGACTTCATGACTAAAACACCAAAAGCAATGGCAACAAAAGCCAGAATAGACAAATGGGATCTAATTAAACTAAAGAACTTCTGCACAGCAAAAGAAACTACCATCAGATTGAACAGGCAACCTACAGAATGGGAGAAAATTTTTGCAATCTACCTATCTGACAAAGGGCTAATATCCAGAATCTACAGAGAACGTAAACAGATTTGTAAGAAAAAAAGAAAAAAAAAAAAAAACCCCATCAAAAAGTGGGCAAAGGATATGAACAGACACTTCTCAAAGAAGATATTTGTGCAGCCAACAGACACATGAAAAAATGCTCATCATCACTGGTCATCAGAGAAATGCAAATCAAAACCACAATGAGATACCATCTCACATCTGTTAGAATGGCAATCATTAAAAAGTCAGGAAACAACAGATGCTGGAGAGGATGTGGAGAAATAGTAATGCTTTTACACTATTGGTTGAAGTGTAAACTAGTTCAACCGTTGTGGAAGACAGTGTGGCGTTTCCTCAAGGATCTAGAACTAGAAATACCATTTGACCCAGCAATTCCATTACTGGGTATATACCCAAAGCATTATAAATCATGCTACTATAAAAACACATGCACACATAGGTTTATTGTGGCACTATTCACAGTAGCAAAAACTTGGAACCAACCCAAATGTCCATCAGTGATAGACTGGATTAAGAAAATGTGGCATGTATACACCATGGAATACTATGCAGCCATAAAAAAGGATGAGTTCATGTCCTTTGCAGGGACATGGATGAAACTGGAAACCATCATTCTGAGCAAACTATCACAAGGACAGGAAACCAAACACCACATGTTCTCACTCATAGGTGGAAACTGAACAATGAGAACAGTTGGACACAGGGTGGGAAACATCACACACCAGGGCCTGTCGAGGGATGGGGGTCAGGGGGAGGGACAGCATTAGGGGAAATACCTAACATACATGAGGAGTTAATGGGTGCAGCAAACAAACATAGCAAATGTGTACCTATGTAACAAGCCTGCACGTTGTACACATGTATCCTAGAACTTAAAGTATAATAAATAAATAAATAAAATGGCTCTACCCCATAGGATTGTTCTGAGAATAGCACTGTCCAGAATAGCTTTCTGAAATGTTGAAAATGTTCGGCTGGGCATGGTGGCTTGTGCCTGTAATCCCAGCACTTTGGGACGCCAAGGCAGGAGGATAGCTTGAGCCCAGGAGTTTGAGACCAGTCTGGGCAACATAGTGAGACCCTGTCTTTGTCTTTATGTCTATCTATATCTCCATCTATCTATCTATCTATCTATCTATCTATCTATCTATCTATCTATCTATCTATCTACACACACACACACACACAAAGAAAATGTTCTATTTGAAAATGTCCAATATGGTAGCCACTACCGTAATGTGGTTATTGAATGCATGTGAAATGCTTCATAAATATTAAATGAATAAATTAAAATTTGATTGATCATAGATAGTCCCCTAATATGTTCCTGAAAATCTGTACAAAAAGCTCTATATCCAAAAGGTGAACTATAGACTTAAAGAAGTGACGAGGGATGTTTCATTTCAGGTAGCTAAATAAATAAAGTCTTTATTATATCTATTATATTTTCTATCATTTTGTGTGTGTCTTATAAGGTGCTTTCTGCTTAATATTGAATTGATGTAAGTATAACAGGCATCAAACTGAAGCCAGATTTTCTATTTTCACTATGCCCAATGATTTCTATCTTTGAGCCAATTGTAATTAATGAGACTAATGTTGCATTTTACTAGATTCAGCACTTTTTGTTTTTCACATGCTGGTATAAAATAAGGATAAAATATAATAAAATGCCCAAATAATTGCATAAGCAGTGCCATACAAAGTTGATGCAATAACCAAAACTGAACTGTACCATGTTGTAGCACAAATTATTTATTTATCAATAATCTTAAGCCAGAATTCAGTGTTTCAATGGTGGCTTAAGGTTACTAATATAAAATGCATGATCACTCTCTGTGAAAATCAAATGTATGAACAATGAGAGCTGCCCATACCAAAGACAAGATGGAAGGTTTCTTCATATAGTTTCAAATGATAATTTTATAAATATTTTATACAATTATTTCATAATTATTTATATTATAATGCCCATAAATATTATTTAAATATTGCCATGATAAATTGACTAAAATGGTTACCAATAATTCATGCTTTTTTATTTTTTTGCTCTTTTCATTACAGGCACCATTCCTGCCTTAATCCATCTATTAAAAAGTTCCAAAATAAAACTGCAGTGCAAAACTGTTGGGTTATTGAGTAATATCTCAACCCACAAAAGAGCAGTGCATGCTTTGGTAGAAGCGGGAGGCATTCCATCTCTAATCAACCTACTGGTTTGTGATGAGCCTGAAGTACAGTCTCGCTGTGCTGTCATTCTATATGATATTGCTCAATGTGAAAACAAGGATGTTATTGCCAAATATGTAAGTTTTTTTCATAGACCATTATTTTTGACTGACAATAACTCCCTCATATAGAAGTTACAAAAATAGAAACCCACGTTGCTATTCAATGACAAAACTCTCAGGGAAGAATACAGCAGGGAAGAGGGAGAGAGAGGGCGTGCCTGATGAAAAATGCTCCACTGAAAAGTTGGCATTTGAGTACAGTCCAGAAGTAGATGAGGGAGTATTTTCTTAAGTTAGTATATGTCGATTGCTTCTTGCTATTTACCAATTACCAGTGCAGTGTCTACAATGGCAAATATTTCCTAATGGGGCAATATATTCAATCAATCTTATTTACTTCACTTAGATAGCTGTATTAACTGTCACATAATGTTTCTTACCAATAGACACATTTGTTTGTGGCACTCATTCTCTCCTAAATAGTTATTTACAGCAAGAAAGATTACAGACTTGTGTTTCTTTTTCTTTCTTTCTTTCTTTCTTTTTTTTTTTTTTTTTTTTTTTTTTTTGAGACAAGTCTTCTCTGTCACCAGGCTAGGGTGCAATAGTATAATCTTGGCTCACTGCAACCTCCGCCTCCCAGGTTCAAGCGATTCTCCTGCCTCAGCCTCTCAAGTAGCTGGAACTACAGGCATGCACCACCACGCCCGGCTAATTTTTGTATTTTTAGTAGAGACTGGGTTTCACCATGTTGGCCAGGATGGTCTTGATCTCTTGACCTCCTGATCCGCCTGCCTTGGCCTCCCAAAGTGCTGGGATTACAGGTGTGAGCCACCACGTCCAGCCAACTTGTATTTCTAAATAAAGATTACATTTATCTTAAACTAATTCAAATGTAATTTTTTTTGTTTATTTTTAGAATGGAATCCCAAGTCTGATAAATCTATTGAACTTAAACATAGAACATGTGCTAGTAAATGTAATGAACTGTATACGGGTATTATGTATAGGAAATGAAAACAACCAAAGAGCTGTCAGAGAACATAAAGGCCTCCCGTATCTTATCAGATTTCTGAGTTCTGATTCAGGTGAGCTTCTATCTCTGTATTATTTTATAATGACCAGATATATTAAGTGAAGCAGACATGGAGTTTGACTTGTCCTATGTGAATAGATGTCTTGAATCTGTCTTTGAATAGATCTAAACATGTGCAATATAACCTTAATATCTAAAACACAAATTTATTTTTCCTAACTGCTAAACTATGTAGATAACAGTTATTTATTTTTATTTTATTTTATTTTGTTTTATTTTATTTTTCTCAAGATGGAGTCTTGCTCTGTTGCCCAGGCTGGAGTGCAGTGGTGTGATCTCAGCTCACTGCAACATCTGCCTCCCGGGTTCAAGCAATTCTTCTGTCTCAGCCTCCTGAGTAGCTGGGATTACAGGCATGCATCACCATGCCTGGCTAATTTTTTTATTTTTAGTAGAGACAGGGTTTCACCAGTTGGCCAGGCGGGTCTCAAACTCCTGACCTTGTGATCTGCCCGACACAGCCTCCCAAAGTGCTGGGATTACAGGTGTGAGCCACCATGCCCAGCAGAAAACAGTTAAATTTAAACTGCTGGGCTTATAAAAATAATTGACTGTCAAAGGCATATTCTTTTAAAAAGTTTAATTAGACATGTTTACAATGGAAATACTGGCATGGATGATTTTAAAAATACATACAATATGACTAGGAGAGTATATGCTACCTTGGGTGAATAGTACACATATTGATCATGGGTAGCTATTTTGCAAGTGACAACAAGGGCTTCAGATTTGTTAGATATTTGATGTCAAAATTCAAGGTTATCGGGAAATATTAGGCCAATTATCAGTTCCTAAAGTGCATCTCAGTACCAAGAACATCAAAAGCCATGAGGCAGTTTCTGCAGCTACTGCAAATGGTCTCCTGGGTTCTGTAAGAATTATCTCATTCCAGTCAGCAGATGTAACAGTGTAAGCTCCAAATATATGGTTTTCCCCAAATTTGGGGGAAGAGAAAATTGAGAAGAACTTGCCCTTTTTCTTCCTGCTCAGTATATCATTTGGCTTCCTCTTCCAGTTAACCAGGAATAAATACAAAATAAATATATTGGTTAAATGTAAGTTAAGATTTAAGAATAAGGGGAATGTAGAAGTGATCTTTCCTTTACTTTAAAACTTCAAATTTAAGCAAGTGTCATCTTCTAAGAACCTCTATCACGTGGTGACATCATTTGAAAGCCCTCTCCTTTCATAACAAATTCCTTATGATCTCTCTGTTCAAGTGTTCTTCCATTGCTTACTATGCTTTACTTTATCCTTTAAGAATAGCATTAGAGGTCAGGTGCTGTGGCTCACACCTATGATCCCAGCATTTTGGGAGGCTGAGGCAGATCACTGAGGTCAGGAGTTCGAGACCAGCCTGGCCAACATGGTGAAACCCCATCTCTACTAAAATACAAAAATTAGCTGGGCATGGTGGTGCGTGCCTGTAATCCCAGCTACTCAGGAGGCTGAGGCAGGAGAATTGCTTGAATTCGGGAGGCGGAGGTTGCAGTGAGTTGAGATTGCACCACTGCACTCCAGCCTGGGCAACAGAGTGAGACTCCATCTCAAAAAAAAAAAAAAAAAAAAAAAGGAAAAAAGAATAACATTAAAGAGGGTCAGCTTTTATGTATATTTTAAACCTATAATTTTTACTCATTTATAGTCATTCTTTATCTCTTTTTTTGTTTGTGTTTTATCTAACTAATTAAAATTTAAATATAGGGACTAGATCTTCTCTTCCTGTTTTCCTTTTCTCAATCCCAGATGCTGTAACAAAGTACAAATTGTAGCAGCAATTTGAATAAATAACAAATGAGTTCATTCATGAAAGAAAACTATGGTATGAAATACATTATTGAAATAAAAGTATTTTTTCCTATACCATAATCTACATTATCTCCTCACTCCAATGAAGATAATTTAAAATAAATTTTAATTATTTTTTTCTTTTTAGGTAAGCCCCCCTATATAACTTTAGTGCTTTAGCAAATAGTCCTCTTGGATGTTAGCTGGGTTGTTAAGGTATAGGAGATCAAAAAGGCATATTATTAATTCTAGTGTCTTCTTTACCATGTGAGCTACTCTAAGATTTCATGTATTAAAATGGTCCCAAAGTAGATTTACATATAGTTTCTTGAAAAGACGGATTTGTTAACATCTCCTTAGTCTGAGTCTCTATGTCCAGAGCAAGCCTACCCTTGCTAAATTTGGTTTGTTTTAGGCCTTTCCTTCACCCATTTAGCTGCTTATATTCACATTCTTATATACATGTATTCATGTATACATGCTTTCATTCCTACAATGCTTCTGATTTCATATGGCACCCAACTTTCCTGTTCTGTGTTAATAACAAAAGTTTATATGACACCACCACAGAAACTCAAATATGTAACAAAAGCATACAGAATGCTTTTTCAGTTTCAAACTGAGAAAAACTTAAAAGATCACCTCATTTTTTTCTTGAAATGATTAGTCACATATTTCTGCAGAAATTGATTTTCTCCAGACCCTTTGTGATGTTATACAATATGTAGTATTATATACTCCTAACATTCTAAAATCTGAAAACTTTGGAATTATGACCCCAAAAGTTGTAGATAAAGTCTGCCTTCACCATTAGTCCTCCTTTACCCAACTCTTAAAGTTGCAGTTCCTTAAGCTTCCATTCTTGTCATGCTGCTGCTTTCACCCAGCATATGCTTCTTTAGCTCTTATTCACTCCAAAGGAACTCTACTAGGTTTACAATCTGTTCTTCCCAGTTCTTTATCCACATCCCTGACGTCTTCCCTGAGCTTTAGAGCTACTTTGGATTACTGAATAGCTTAGTAAAGATACTTCCATTCCTTTCAGAATTTGGGTCCAAATGAGAAATAGACAGGAATCAAATAGAGATCAAAACTTCAGCCTTATTGTTGAAAAGCTTGCTTTGAGAAAACAACAAAAAGTGCCAAAAAGAACCTAAACCATGCATTTGCAATGACTCATTCTTCAAACTAAAAAAATTATGTAACTCACTATTTTTCTCATGGGGAAGAATGAGTAAGGGGTAAACTTTTATTCTTAATATTTCTGAGTTGGCTATGGGTGGAGGAATTTCTAGTTTTTGTACTGATGCAGGAATATTGGGTAAGGGAAAGAATGGTTTCCCCCATACTCTCTTAATTTTATTAATCTTTCAGGGTTAACATTCCAAGTGTTACTTGAGTGATCTAACTAAAATATAAAGTTGATCATATCTTCTTCTTTAAATTACTCAGTGACTGTCACCTAGAACATGATCCGCATTTCCAGCATGGCCTATAAGCCCTTTTTACTTTCCTACTTCAAGAGGAAGTGACCTTCCTGTCACTCCCTTTTTCTCTGATATTACTCTCAAGTAATATTTAACTTACTGCTTTGTTCTTTACTCTGGCCTTTTCTTTTGTTCCACAAGGTCAAGGACCTTGTTTTGTTGGTTCACCATTGTTTCCCTAGTACCTGGGACAGTATCTAGCACATAGCTATTCAATAAATATGCACTAAATAAATGATTAGATGATTAAATGAAGAAAATACTCATAACAATAAAAATAGTTAATGTGTTTGACATAAATTGATATAAAGTGGGTGTAGAAGTTGGTATGAACAATAAGGCCTTAATAGAGAGATAATTAACCTTGATAGTATATGAAAAAACAAATGCTGGATTATAGAGCATCTAAAGGATATTGGTAGCTACATGAATGCACAAACACTTTTCTATCTAGTTTTGCTTTTGGAAATATATTGATATTCTACATAATAAAAAAATTAAATGTACAGGCTGGGGGAAATGAAAACTGAAAGAAGTAAACAAATTATATAACTAGATTTAAAAAGAAAAAATGAACACAAATAATTTTAAACCCAGTACATTATATACCCTCTTTCTAAGGGTAAACACAAAACAAACTACACACAGATTTTGAGTTCTTTTTAGTGAGCTTGTATGTCATAGTGATATGGGTAGAACAATTCTGAACCCACATGGTAAGTACTGTAGGACTGAAGAAATGAATAAATGTGTTGATATTATTGGGTTCTTACTGTGCAAAGAAATGTGCAGAATGTAGGAAAGCAATAAAGAACCCTGTGGGGTTGGATTGGAATCGGAAATGTATGTGTGTATGTATGAGTGTGTGTGTGTATACACATATACATATATATGTATACATATTTGGATTCATACACACACACACACATACATATACACATACACATATACATATGATCCAGAAGCAATGATATGCCAGTAGCAGTGAGCATACCAAGCACCCACATCTTGGTTTCTAAATATCATCCCTCATTAAAAGGAACCAGAGCTTCTTGGATAAATAGTTGATTCCAGGGCAGGGGCAGAGAAGGTATATGGTGAGTCAGGAACATCATCATATGGTGACAAAGTAATAAAATCCTTTTATTTAAAAAAAAAAAAGAAAAAAGAGGCATATCTATAGGACACAAGGACAACCTGAAGGGGCTCCCACTGGCCAAATCTTAGACAATTTGAGTAACAACATAAATAAGAAAATACACCAGGCACAGTGGCTCATGCCTATAATCCCAGCACTTTGCGGGGCCAAGACGGGCAGATAGCTTGAGCTCATGAGTTCAACACCAGCCTGGGCAACATGGCAAAACCTCATCTCTACTAGAAATGCAAAAATCAGCTGGGCGTGGTGGCACACGCCTGTATTCCCAGCTACTTGGGAGGCTGAGGTGGGAGGATTGCTTGAGCCTGGGAGGCAGAGGTTGCAGTGAGCTGAGTTCGTGTCACTGAATTCTAGCCTGGGTGACAGAGTGAGACCTTTTCTCAAAAATAAATACATAAAATAAAATTAAATTAAATTAATGGGTTATAACTCATTGAATAAAATAGGAGCCTGTGCCCTCATCCTGATGAAAATTGGATAAACAAGGAAACAAATAAATAGAGAATAAGGTAGGGCTCTTCCTTATAGCAGAATGTCAACTGACAAATGTGAAGGAGTGGTAGATTTGGAAAATTAGTATTTTGCAAACAGCATAGTAAAGATTGGTTCAGGCAAAAATTATAAATGGTTGCTAAATCTTGGAGGCAAATTTTGATATTTACAAGTGTTTTGCTCCTTATTAGTTGCAAGAGGGAAAATAGCAACTATAAAGTAGAGAAACTGGATGATCAAAATTAACATCACCATCGAGGAATAGATGGACATTATATAACTCCACAGAGGATATCCCTATAACATAATGTCACTTTTTTTTTGAAATGAGGCTGCTATGCTGCCCGGGCTGATCTTGAACCCCTGGGTTCAAGCAGTCCTCCCACCTTAGCCTCCTGTGTAGCTGGGATTACAGGCATGCACCACTGCACCCAAGCCATAATGTCACTTTAAAAATATTCTCGATGGAGGTGCATATCTTGAGTCATGAGGAAACATCAAAGAAACCCAAATTGAGGAAAATTCTCTAAACTAAATGACCTATATTCATTAAAAATGTCTATGTCATAAAAGACCAAAAACCCCTGAGAAAAGGTTCCAGATAATAGAACACTAAAGAGACATAATTAAGTGCAATACATGGTCCTGGTCTGGATCCTGTACTGGAAGAAAGTAAATGTGATAAAGGACATTACTAGGATGGTCAACACAATATGATTAAAGTATTGCATCTACTAATTGCCTTGTAGTTACATAAAAGGATAGGCTTGTTTTTAGTAAATACACACTAGAATATTAAAGAGATAAAAGGCCATGATGTATGCATGCAACATACTCTCAAATTTAGAAAAGCAGATTATATAGATAAAGGATAGAAAAACCAATATGGCAATATATTAAAAATTTACAAATCCAGGTAAAGGTATACAGGAATTCTCTGACTTATTCTTACAACTTTTCTATATGTGAAAAAAACGCAACTTGTTAAAATATAGGAAAATGTTTAGACTCACCAATACCAAAAGTACAAAACAAGTTGAGGCAGCATTTTTATCTATCAAATTTGAGCAAAGTTGATGTATTTATTTTTAGTGATAACACCCATACTCAAACACAGTAACATTGATACTTTTGAACTCTTGATTATGGAAGGCTAAGATGCTATTATCATTTTTGATAAGCAGTTTACTGAGATGTACTGAGTTATTCCAGTAATTCCTCTACAAAAAACACAAAAGTTAGCCGGGCATGGTGGTGCACACCTGTAGTCCCAGCTACTCAGGAGGCTGAGGTGGGAGGATGGCGGAGGTTGTAGTGAGCTGAGATCACACACACCACTGGACTCCAGCCTGGGTGATTGAGCCAAACCTTGTCTCAAAAAGGGTGGTGGGGAGGGAATGTTTTAATTGTAAGTAAAAATGCAGGTTATTGTTTTAAAATACAACTATATCAAATACATCTATAACTATCTAAATCTGTCTTCATAAGAAATAGTACATGAGATTATGACAAATGATTGATTGTGTTTAGATGGTAAATCTACCCAGTTTTATTTATTTCTACTTTTCTTTATTTTCTCTAAGCTTTTTTATAAATTTGATTTTATAATATGGTAAACTAATGATATGCTGCACTTTGATATTCTTATTTTTCATAAGGTTTATTTAACTTGTTCTTAAATTCATTTAAAGATGTGTTGAAGGCTGTATCTTCTGCTGCAATTGCTGAGGTTGGGCGTGACAATAAGGAAATTCAGGATGCTATAGCTATGGAGGGAGCGATTCCTCCTCTGGTGGCTCTTTTTAAAGGGAAACAAATTAGTGTCCAAATGAAAGGTGCAATGGCTGTGGAATCACTTGCAAGTCACAACCCTCTTATACAGAAAGCATTTCTGGAAAAATCGTTAACTAAATATCTTTTAAAACTCCTAAAGGTAGGAATTTTATGATTCCTGGTCATTTTTCTTAGATGATGTATTCTATTTTGAATTGTTAAGTGAATAGAAAAACTAAACCGATTCTAGAATAAACATTTTATAAAATACACATCCCTAAAGTGTTCAATAAATATTCACTGAATTAATGAAATATTTTTTAAAATAGGCATTTCAAATAGATGTTAAGGAACAAGGAGCCATTGCACTTTGGGCCTTGGCAGGACAAACACTAAAACAACAAAAATATATGGCAGAACAGATTGGATACAGCTTTATAATTAATATGCTTTTGTCACCATCAGCTAAAATGCAGTATGTTGGTAAGTTATTTTTCCTTATTTTATTTTTATTTTTTAGAGACAGGATCCTGCTGTGTTGCACAGCCTGGCGTGCAGTGGCACAATTTTTTTTTTTTTTTTTTTTTTTTTTTTGAGACGGAGTCTCGCTCTGTCACCCAGGCTGGAGTGCAGTGGCCGGATCTCAGCTCACTGCAAGCTCCGCCTCCCGGGTCTACGCCATTCTCCTGCCTCAGCCTCCCGAGTTGCTGGGATTACAGGCGCCCGCCACCTCGCCCGGCTAGTTTTTTGTATTTTTTTAGTAGAGACGGGATTTCACCGTGTTAGCCAGGCTGGTCTCGATCTCCTGACCTCGTGATCTGCCAGTCTCGGCCTCCCAAAGTGCTGGGATTACAGGCTTGAGCCACCGCGCCCGGCCTCAGTGGCACAATTATAGCTCACTGCAGCCTCAAACCCCTGGGCTCAAGTGATCCTCCTGCCTCAGCCTCCCAAGTAGCTGGGATTGCAAGTGTGAACCACCGTGTCCTCTGCGTAATGTAGAACAGGGCACTGGAGTATCATACATGTATCTTGCTTTTCTTTATCAGGAGGTGAAGCTGTCATAGCTCTAAGTAAGGACAGCAGGATGCATCAAAATCAAATATGTGAAGGGAATGGAATTGCACCATTGGTTCGCTTACTAAGAATTAGTACGATTGCTGAAGGCACACTTCTCAGTGTCATCAGAGCAGTGGGATCCATTTGTATTGGTTTGTGTACTTATTCTCAATTTCTTAAATATCTGTAAGAACAAGAACAGGTTGGGCAGAGAAATGGAAGTTAATCTCTCTTCCTCTATATCCCCACTGTTTGAGCCCTAAATGGTATTTAATGTATAAAAGACTATTACAACTTTTTAAATTTGTGTAAGAACTTGGTCAGTACAAGTGGTGTAATTAAGAATTTTATATCCGTCTTGCTCTTGAACAATGGCTAGAGAGGAAAATTAGGACAATAAGCCTTGGCTATTTTGACTGAAAGCAATCTCTTTTTTAAGTTTAAGAGAAAAATAGTTCTTTTGAATCTCAAGAACTATATGTTTTTGAAGATATAGAAGAGTTTCTAATGCTGGGGCACATTCTTGAATGTCTCTGTAATGATTATTTGTTTATATAACATCGAATTCATTGCAAAGGAATCGACATTTTGGGGTTCCTGAGAAAATGTGGAACTGTCAGTTGTGACCCTCCAAAAGTTAAAATTTGGGTTCTTGCTGACCTTGATGAATGCAGGATGCTGACTATAGACTGCTTCTTGCAAACAAGAGGAAACATCTTTATTTCTAGATCACTGAATTTCCTCAAAATTAGTCCAGCTGAATGACGTATAATAGGAATTGATTCTCACATTTTTTTTCTCTTTGCTTGCCAAAAGTTTCTTGCAGAAACTCCTTCACAATTCCAAGATAATCAGCCAGAGAAGATGTTTCTTTGTTTGGCCAGAGACTCTGACATAGTTATTTCTAAAGTTCTAGTAAATGATAATATATATGCAAGGTTGCCTGATATACACACACACACACATTATCAAATTTCTTCTCATTAGTTCATTTCAAAGCTGTCCACATCACCTCTGTGTGTGTGTGTGTGTGTGTGTGTATGTGTGTGTGTGGTGGGGGTGGGGGGGCTTGTGAGGACAAAGGTGTTCTTTTTTCCTTCAGACTTCCCTAGATACAATATGTCGGTGACTTCTCTTCATTGTTCACTGAGAGGCTCAATCTTATATTTAACCCATTTATTTAGAGTTAACCCATTTATATAAACACACTGTGTATTTATTGTGACATTTAATATTGGCAAAAGAACAGAATTAAAATTCTTTGTCTATGTTCACTAGAAAGAAATGAGTTTCTCAACAGGAAATTGCAAGGAGTGGGGAAAAAAAAAGAGAGAGAGAGAGAGAGTTGAGTTTCTCTGGTGAGATTAGACCCGCAATTTAAAGTAGTATGTTATAAAGAGACATAGTAAGATTATCTTGTTAGCGTGTATAATTTAAGAAACCTAGAAATTTTAACTTGGTGATTTACTCTAGTCATTTTTGTAGAAGTAAACTTTTTATAGAAAACAATATCACTATGAACTTAAGTACATCACACATGGTATTTCTTCAATAAATGATAGCTATTATTATTCCTTGATAGTATAACATTTCTAATTTCCTTTGTTTTGTGACTTTTAGGAAGCCATTCACAATTCTAATAAGCTCTCTGTGTTTATTCACTTTGTCTTTTAAAAAATTAATTCAGGACTATTAAAATAGTGTCAATATAGCATACCCTTTTGTAATTTACAAAACACTTTGTCAACCAAACTTAGAACACTTTGTCAACCAAAAATATCAAGCTATGTTTGACTTTAACATTTATAAGATGGAAAAAAATATTACCTCATTGGTGTGGACTCTTACAGGTGTAGCCCATACAAGCAATCCTGTCAGTCAACAGTTTGTTGTAGATGAAAATGCCTTTCCAGTACTTATCCAACTACTAAGAAATCACCCTTCTCCTAACATTAAGGTATATATAAAGGTTTACATTGTTTTCTGATATGGTAAACATTAACAGAAATATAATTTTAAGAAAATTTTGTGTCTTTATTCAAGTTCATAAACATAAAAATATTTAATCTTTTAAACTAAATCCTTTTTTCTTGGAGAAATAAGCCAAAATAAAAATAAACAAAATCCTAGACGTTTTAAACAAAAAGCTTGCTTCAAACCATAAGATACTAGTAAATTTTGTTAAAATAGGGTTTCTCCAAATATGACAAGAAAATCTTATGTTTTTACTCTTCAAGTAAGTGTTTTTCCTTAGGTATTTGATTATTTATTCACAAAAGTTCTTTTCTACCTCCCCAGACATCAGTTGCTAAAACTGGGCGGGGATAATGGAAATGTGTGACTTATATGGGAATATTTCTCAAATATTAGTGAATCTTGTCAGTATTACACTTCAAACCAGCCCTGCCTTCTGCCAAGCAGCCTCTGTTGGCTGGAGGTAATAGTTTTCTCAAGGCTGGACATTACAAAGAATTATTGTGAGTTGTTGAAGAGTCATTCAGTCTTCCATTTACTTCTACCAAAATGCCTTTGATAAAATGACATTTATATCTATTCAAATACTTTTACCCAGGCTTTAGAAATTTGGGACATCTATAGATGGCCAGGCAAGAAATTGTAACAGCAAAAAAAAATTGTATTTTCAAAATTTGGTATGCATGCTACTGGAGATGAGAAAATAGAAATAACATAGAAATATCTCAGTAAATAGCACTGTTTCTTTTTTTTTCTTTTCCTTTTCTTTCTTTCTTTCTTTCTTTTTTTTTTTTTTTTTGAGACAGAATCTCGCTCTGTTGCCCAGGCTGTAGTACAGTGGCACCATCTCAGCTCACTGCAACCTCCCAGGTTCAAGTGATTCTCCTGCCTCAGTCTCCTGAGTAGCTGGGATTATAGGTGTGCACCACAACGCTTGGCTAATTTTTGTATTTTTGTAGAGATGGGGTTTCACCATGTTGGCCAGGCTGGTCTTGAATTCCTGACCTCAAGTGATCTGCCCGCCTCGGCCTCCCAAAGTGCTGGGATTGTAGGTGTGAGCCACTGCACCCAGGCTGTCTCTTTTTTTAATCTTTATTTATTTATTTATTTATTTATAATTGAGATGGGGTCTCTCACTGTCAATCAGGCTAGAGTGTAGTAGTGCAATCTTGGCTCACTGCAGCCTCGGCCTCCCAGTCTGCAGTGATCCTCCCACCTCAGCCTCCTGAGTAGCTGTGACTAAAGGAGTACACCACCATGCCTGGTTAATTTTTTATATTTTTGTTGGAGACGAAGTTTCACCATTTTGCCCAGGCTGTTCTCGAATTCCCGGGCTCAAGAGATCCTCCACCTTGGCCTCCAAAGTGATGGGATTACAGGCATGAACCACCACATCTGGTGCATTCTTTTAACAAATGTGTGTGTTATCATAAAAAATGTATCCATCTATATTTCAGTACATATTTTCAATGAGTTTTGAAACTTGTTTAAATAGAACATAAACACATTTCAATACTTTTTCTCAAAAGATTCTATAATGAACAAAACATTTCACAATAATTCAATAATCATACTTTTCAAATTCATGATGTTTTTCATAGAAATGCACAGTATAGCACTTTAAAAACTTATCTACTGAGTCCCAATAATATGCAAGGTTCATCTTCCTAATGGGCTTCAGAATGTACATTAAATGGTTCCAGAACTAGAGGAGGAAAAAATAGTAGTACTATTCCTTAGTACTACTCCCCAAAGCTTTGTTTAAATTAATAAGTGCTGCAGGCTGGGTGCTTTGGCTCACACCTGTAATCCCAGCACTTTAGGAGGCCATGAGGTGGGTGGATCATGAAGTCAGGAGTTTGAGACCAGCTTGGCCAACATGGTAAAGCCCTATCTCTACTAAAGATACAAAAGATTAGCTGGGTATGGTGGTGCGTGCCTGTAATCCCAGCTACTCGGGAGGCTGGGGCAGGAGAATTGCTTGAACCCAGGAGGTGGAAGTTGCAGTGAACTGAGATCATGCCATTGTACTGCAGCCTGGGCGACAGAGAAAGACTTCATCTAAAAATCAAAAAAAAAAAAAACAAAAAAACAAAAAAGGTACTGCATTAAAGCCTTACAACTCAATGGTCAGTAGTTAACAAGCAGTTCAAAATAGCTTTTTAAGCCATGTCAAAAAATTAAAAGAACATTTTTTTTAATATGGAAGGGATACAACTATGCACTTAGGATAATACCTCCTTACATGCTCTGCTGGCCCTTGTTCCCTTCTCCAGTGCCCTCAAATGGAGCTCTGTGGTTGGTCCCTGAACACAGAAAGGATATTTTCTCAGCTATTAAAAATTATGAGGGAGTTGTAAGTGCAGTTCTTTCACTAGTAAGAACTGGAATCAATGGATTATATTTTAGCAGATTTTATAGTGTCTTTCCACAATGTATTCTATATAAATGCCTGCACAATGAAATGTGTAATTTCATAAAGCATAATTGAAAAGTAATTTTTGAAAACCACATGTTTAGGTTGAAGTGGCGTTTTCCTTGGCATGCATTGTCCTAGGGAATGATGTGTTACAGAAAGACTTACATGAAAATGAAGGATTTGAGTATGCTGATGTCCTTTATCTTCTTCACTCAACAGAAAAGGTAATACCTTTACAAAATATTGAGGCTCATTTTGAAAAAAAATGTTTTTATACCACATCCTCAAATTATCATCAAGTCTTCTTCATGGCAATATTCAATGTATTATTTAAGAAAAGACATGTAAAAAGATCTCTTTGTAGGTCATTAGTTTGTAATGATGTAATAATACAGCTCCATATCTTTCTGAGTCGTCCCATTTCATCGTTGAAAGGCAGTAATTTTAATGTTTGGTGATGAGTCAAAAAACAAATCTCTTATGTCTCAAATCAAATCCTTAAAATAATTTTATGCCCTTTCAGCCCTCAGTCATTCACTTATCCAATATGCTAAAGTGGTGCTTCTCAAACTATTTGTGATGAAGAAATAGCTTTTTCCCAGCAATCTATTATGGAAGGATAATTTTTTTAACTTAAAAAATTTTGAAATAATCTTAGACTTTCCAAAAATTTGTAAAACCAGTATTCTGGTATATCCTTCATTTAGTTTTCCCAGATGTCAACTAGAACATTAACATTGATACAATACTATTAACTAATTTGCAGACTTTATTTAAATGTTGCCAGTTTTCTTGGCAATGTCCTTTTTTTGGTTTTGTTTTTATATTTTTTTAATTAAAAAAATTATTTTTATTTTTTTCAGTGTCTATTTTTTGTTTCAGAATCTAATCCAGGGTCTCACATTGCATCTAAATGTCTTGTCTCTTTAGCCTCCAGTTTGTGAAGCTCAGCCCTTCTTTGTTTTTCATGATTTTGACATTTTTGATGAATCCAGGCCAGTTATTTTATAGAATATCCCTCAATTTGACCGTGATGTTTTCCCCTAATTAAATTGAAGTTACACCTTTTGGCAAGAATTTCACAGAAGTGATGTGGTCTTCTTTACTCACCTTCCTAGTACATCATACCATGAGGTATATAATGTTGATGTATCTTACGGGTAATGTTAACTTTGATTACTTGGTTAAAATGGGGTCTGCCATATTTCTTCACTCACTGTTTTTCCTTTTGTAGTTAATAAGTATCTTAAGGTGAGACACTTTGAGATTATGCAAATATTTTGTTTTGCATCATACTTTTGCTCACCAATCTTAGCATCCATTGATGCAACAATAATAAATGTAACATTTGCCTAAGGGCAATTTAAAAAATTCCCTTCTTCCTTCTGCATTTATTAGTTGGTAGTCAACTATAAAGAAGATTTGTTTCTTTTCAATGTTTATTCTCAGTTTTGTTATCCCACTGTTAATGATTTTGTGGACTGTCAGTGGTCCACGGGCCACACTTTCAATAGCACTACCCTAATGAAATGAGAGCTATTTTCTACAGGGCATTTCAAAACCAGGAAGAAAATTGCCAACGATGTTTCTCTCAGTTCCGTAAGATTTTAGAGGGATCAAGGAGGGTCAGGAGGTAGGTGGGAATGAAGTCTTTTTTTTTTTTATTATAAAATTTTACTCTGTTGTGGTACACAAAAAGAGAAGTGCTGCTATAAAAATATGGGAAATACTTTGGGAGATCGAGGTGGGCCGATCACTTGATATCAGGAGTTCGAAACCAGCCTTGCCAATGTGGTGAAATCCCATCTCTACTAAAGAGACAAAAATTAGCCCGGCGTGGTGGCACATGCCTGTAGTCCCAGCTACTTGGGAGGCTGAGGCAGGAGAATCACTTGAACCCGGGATGTGGAGGTTGCAGTGAGCCAAGATTGCACCATTGCACTCCAGCCTGGGCAACAGAGCTAGACTCCGTCTCAAAAAAAAGAATATATATATATGGAAACTAATAGGGTGAGGACACTAAATGAATGACTGACTCTCTAAGTCACCTTTTGCCCCTCTGCTCTGTTCCTTCTAGATTTTACTCCCATTACCTTACTCCGTGTGTACCCTTCTTCTCCCTTTTATTACACATTCCACTCTCAAGTGTTCTGCCTTCCCTCCCAGTTTGTTACCACTTGCTTCACTGTCTGGACCCTGCATTTGGCTTATAATAGATACGTTATTGTGCATCAGTTCTACAAATGGTAGGGAATCTTAGAGAACTAGAAGGTTTAAGTATAAACCAAAGGATTTATCTGGACTTGGCTAAAGTTTTTAATTCTAACAATCATCATAAGGCAAGTTAAAAGTCTCTAGGGTTTCTTGTACTATATTTTGCCTCAAACTACCTACCCTGCTGAGGCAATTACTGCTCTTAGGGCTTTAGAGTACTAAACAACTGTGGTCCTTCGTTAAACCTATAGGGGGAGACTTCAGATTACACAGACGTGTTGTAGAAGTTAAAGGGGAGGGAGGGATGTTCAGCAACTAAATATGTCACTAAATGAATAGCTATCTTATGGATAATGACAGGAATGTAATAAAAATTAAGTCAGGAACCCAGGGTCTTGTAACTCCTAGCCACACTGATATTGTCTACCTGGAGATGCAATAGGTTATGTGTTGTTTTAAAATTAGAATTTAACTATTTTCATGCTACCAAACTAGAATAATATATGAAATGGACCATTGAGATTGATTTTCACAAGCCACATAAAATTAGTCACATTAATGTAGTTACTATTATTCTATCTTTTTAACTAACTCAAATATGCGGGTTAATTAATTATGAATATACTTTTGAAGAGATGTTAGTGAGCATAATTAATAGGTACTCTTTTCCCATTCATAAATCAGTGGGTATAAAGTGAAAATAAGTAACCAGTGGGTATAACCACCCTGGTAGATAGGTAAATGAAAATGTATATGATGTAAAGAGTTTAAGACAGTTGACATTGGGGGAAAAAAGTATGGAAAAATATGTCTTTCCTCAAGGATTAATTTTTAGCCCTCTGAACTGGGAATAGTCAACTTGGTTCTTGTCCTGTATCTTATACTAGCTGGCAACTATGGGATTCGTTTTGAAACATTAATAGCCACTTTTAATCTAAACTATTTACTGTAGACTTCCACAGTGATACTGCAGGAGTGAACCCTACATGGAAAAGAAATGGAAATTGGTCAAGTCTTAGCATATTTCACTTCACTCTATCTGACCTTGATACACAAAGCATGCCCCTTTGGTTCATTTCCCATTGCCACTCTTTCCTACTTGGATCTAGGTTCTATTCTGCTGTCTGTTAATCCACCCTTTGACTATGACTGAGACCTAGTTTCTCCAGCCTTTGACTGTACCTAATACTTTTCTTTTTGCCTATTGCTAGGTGACTGGGTTTTTTGTGTATGTGATTTTTATTATGGAAAATTTCAAATATGTATAAAATGACCGGGTAGCATAATGAACCTAAATGTTCCCACCTAGCTTCAGCAGTCATCATCTCATGGCCAGTCTTATTTCATCTATACATCCACTCACTTCTACTAAATTATTTTTGATGCAAATTTCAAGCATCATATAATTTTATCTATAAATATTTCAGTGTGTACATGCAGCATTTTAATATTATGATTAATAATGGCAGAAGAAAATTCAGGGCTGGGTGTGGTGGTTCATGTCTGTAATCCCAGCACTTTGGGAGGCCAAGGCGAGCAGACACCTTGAGCTCAGGAGTTCAATACCAGACTGGGCAACACAGCAAAACCCTGTCTCTCTAAAAAAAATACAGAAAATTAGCCAGGTGTGGTGGCATACACCTTTGGTCTTAGCTATCTGGAAGGCTGAAGTGGGAGCACTGCTTGAGCCTGGGAGGTGGAAATTGCAGTGAGCCAAGATCACGCCACTGCACTCTAGCCTGGGTGACAGAGGGAGACTTTGTCTCAAAAAAAAAAAAAAAAAAAAAAAAGAAAAGAAAATTCACTAAGATTAATGAGTTCTTTCTGTGTGTCCTATATTGTTCAAATAACATAATAATACAATATATTAAATTATTTTAATATTAAAAATAAGATTTAGTAATAAGATTTTATCTTTTGAATCTTTCTGGAAGGTCTACCATACTTATATATCTCTAGCAAGCAGACTAATTCTACAGAAGAAACTAGGTTTTGCTATTTGCCTAGCCTCAGAATGTTAAAATGTGATTCTTCAGAATACATTATTTTTCTCCTATTCTTCCTTAAAATATAGTACAATGGAATTTTACGAATGAATTTAAGAGATGATATGGAATACCCAACAATGTATGGAATGCAATAGATAACATGCTCTACAAGGGAAGTTTTGATTTATCAACTCTACTTTGAAATGTTGAAAGTTACAACATTCTGGAGTAACTCTGTTATCTCTTTTCCCTACTAATGTCATATTTTACTCCCAGTGATAAGAATGCAATATATTTTAATAAGCAAGAATTCAAAGTCTATTATGTTGAGTAACATGATAAATGAAATTCATTATAATGCATGTTTCTCCTATTTTTAGGATATTTGCTTAAGAGCAGGCTATGCATTAACACTTTTTGCCTTCAATAATCGCTTTCAACAATACTTAATATTGGAAAGTGGAATAATGACCATATCTATTTTTGAACCTTTTCTTGAATCAACAGTTGAAACTGAGAAGGCAATGGCAGCATTTCAGGTATAAAATTGAGATTAATTAACACCTCAAATTAATAAATATGTCATTTTGTGAAAACTTGAAAATTACAATGATTTGGAGACCCAGAAAAATGTTTACTTATTTGTAAAAATTTAGTATTTTGCACATAAGCCCCTTCTACCTCACAAAAACTCTATTATCTTGAGGATTTCTTCATTAATATAGAATTTTACAAGTTACAAGACACTTACTGATGCCTTTATACCTCATCTGATGTTTATAACAAGCCTGTAAGGTTGACAATCAGATAGTACTATTTTCATCACCCCCATATTAAAAGGAAACAGGCAGAAAAACATGTTAGCATCCAAGACAGGTTTTCTAACTGCAAATCTTTAGTTGATCACACTGATCCTTCAACCTAGTAACAACTGTATGTATCTGTGAAGTTTTATTCTCTCTCTTCATTTTCTATCCTGTGCCCTTTAAGAGAAGTGTTTTCTATGAACCCATATTGAAAGAGTGCAAAAGTTGCAAACATTGTAGGAAGAATAATAGTACCCCCTGTGATCACTGCTATGACCAGACAGGGACAAATACTCTTAACTGTCCCCACCACCACATGCTGCTTCTATTGAATCCTCTAAACACTCCCTTTACCCTTCTAAGAAGTATCAAAAGAATTAAAAAAATAAAAAATTACAAACGTGTAATTAGAGAAGCTGAGTAGAAAATGTTTACAGATTCTCTGCTTCTTTTCTGTTTTCAGATTGTTGTATTGGCTAAAGTCATTAGAGATGTGGACCATATTACTTTGTCTGCAAGAGGTGTTACTATTTTAGTTGATAGTCTGTATTCAGTTCAGACTTCTACTATTGTCTTGACAGGTAAGAAATGACTAGAAGTTAATTTTAGCCACATAAAACTATTTCTGAAAACAGTTTATGGTACTCTGAATAATAATAAAATAATACACCTGATACTCTGCCACAAGTTTAAAGAATGAACTTATGTTTATCTACATGGAACTCCACAGCAAGTCTACATGAAACAATGGATGTCTACTCTGTACCCCAAATAGAAGCTGAGTAACTCTGAGCACAGACTTTTTGCTTTCCTAATTACTTTTTCAAACCTTTAACTTTTTTTCCAGGATATAAGTGTGAATTCAACTATGAACTACCAACAACAAAATCAAAAAACTGATTTATAATAGTGGTGGCAGATTTACACAGATGTACCTCTGTCTGGTTTCCTTTTGTCCAGTTGTGCACATTTTGCTAATACTGAGAAGTTCTTTACATCGCTGTGCAATAAAGCAAAGCAAGATGGTCCCATAGCGTTCTCAACACATTTAATGCTATTGTGTAACTGCGTCTACGGCAGACCTAACCCAACAAGTCACAAATAGGTGATCAGTAATATTTAATTGACTTGTTATACCACTCTTAAAGTAACATAAGGCAGGATCAGAATGAGTAATATGCAGCGACTACTACCAATATAAACAAATAAGTATTTGTTTTTTAATTAAAATGGATCACTAAAGGAAACTTCACTTGATGCCATAGAATTCTATTTTTATGAAGTTTATTTGCATGGCAAGGAAGGAAAAATGAAGCAATGAAAACTTTCTGATGGAAACTAGCTAGAAAAAAAGTTTAAAGAAGTTATTAAATATGTTTTAATCTAAATAACATTATGAATTCAATGTTATAGTAATTCTGTGACTCTGAAAAACAACTGCAGTGGGTTTACACTCCACAATGTTTTGTTTTTTTGAGACGGAGTCTCGCTCTGTTGCCAGGCTGGAGTGCAGTGGTGCAATCTTGGCTCATTGTAACTTCCGCCTTCCAGATTCAAGTGATTCTCCTGCCTCAGCCTCCCGAGTAGCTGGGACTACAGGTGTGCACCACCAAGGCCAGCTAATTTTTGTATTTGTAGTAGAGATGGGTTTCATGGTCTCGATCTCTTGACCTCATGATCCTCCCGCCTCGGCCTCCCAAAGTGCTGGGATTACAGGGATGAGCCACCGCACCTGGCCTCCACAAACTCTTATAGGAAATAAATGCCATATTACATTAGCTTTCAAATATTAAATTAATTTCTCCAGGATGAGGAGAAATGAATCTCAGAAATTAATGGACTTTCTCTGCACTCCACAACCAGTCATATGCATGTGCAGGGTATCTCAGGCAAAGCCTGATATTCAGTCTTCAGGTATACTGTAAAATAGCTGATGTGCTTGGTGTCAAGTTGACATGGTTCCCAGAAGAGGCTCCAAAGGCACAGAAGTTTTTAGGAAACTGTGATTTCTGTTACCAAGAATTCAGTTTTCCTATGTATACCACTTAGCTATTCTCTACTCAGAGTTCCTCCTACTCCTTTGAGAACTATAAACCTTAGTTCTCTTTCTTAGCTGCTCCCTTGGTGTGTTTCCATTTCTAACTTCCCATCTTTAAAGGGTCTTTTTAACTTTAAATAGAGCTTACCTTTAGACAATTTTTGCTTTAGAAGATACAACCCAATTTTCCCCATTCTGAGGCAATAAACACAAGGAATTTCTTGGCTTATAATAGAGGCCAGACAAAAATATAAGGAGAACAAAAACTCACGTCATATCTCAATCAAGTATCCACATACTTCACACACAAATATGAAAATACATTATCTTCAAACAAATATAAATAAAATATTCAGTTGCTAGCTGCACATTTAATTATTGGGACACTTTATTATTTTAAATCTGAAAACATTTCTTTTTTATGGTAAAAACTTCAGTGATTTCAAACCTCAATATGCAATACATTGCTTGATTTTAAAGTATTAATAAGGCTTAACTCAAAGCCATTTCAACTGCAAAAAGGACATATTAATTTTTTTTTTTTTTTTTTTTTGAGACAGAGTTTCACTCTTGTTGCCTAGGCTGGAGTACAATGGCATGATCTCTGCTCACCGCAACCTCTGCCTCCCAGGTACAAGTGATTCTCCTGCCTCAGCCTCCCGAGTAGCTGGGATTATAGGCGTGTACCACCACACCCGGCTAATTTTTGTATTTTTAGTAGAGATGGGGTTTCTCCATGTTGGTCAGGCTGGTCTCGAACTCCCGAACTCACGTGATCTGCCACCTCAGCCTCCCAAAGGGCTGAGATTACAGGTGTGAGCCACCACGCCTGGCCTAAATTTTCTTATGATAATTAAATCATTATGTTCATAGTTATTTTTAAAACCCTACAAACTTCAAAACAAAATATATTCTGAAGATATGGGAGAAGGGAAACCTCTAATTTTGAAATTTTTCCACCCTTACATAAACCTATTTAACTTATACTATTTATGACAGAAAACCAAACTGTAATTTTGGGGAGTTTATTCTATATTTACATATGCATGCTTTTTCTCAGTGCTGCTTCATTGACAGAGATGTCTTGTGACACAAACCTTTTTCAGTGCTATGTGCAATTAATGAAAGTATTGTAAGTTTATATCAGTTAAATAACAAGCATTTTTCTTGTTTAACTTATAGGGAATTTAATAGCAAGCCTGGCTCATTCTAGAGCTGGTATCCCAGAAGCATTTACCACATTAGGAACAATCCAACAGCTCTGCTATCATTTGTATTCAGGAACAGAAGAGGTAAAAACAAGCAAAAACTAATTCTAAAATTAAATATGCTAAAAATATATTTTACCTCTCTTTCTGTGGACTAATTTTTCCACTGATTAACTGTTATATAGTTCTTATTACTAACTCAAAATTACATGACTGTGTTATATACGTAATATAGTTCGTTACTAACTCAAAATTACATGACTTTTCTAATACTAATTAGTCATACATATCTGCCATCCACAATTTTAATTCCTATAAAAATATATATTTGCTTTAACCCTAAGACTTAAAACTAGGATTTTAATCACAAAAGCAGTATAAAACAACTGTAATTAAAGATTTAAAAAGAACTACCTTTTCAAATTAGTTTCTGATTTAGAAAACAAAAACAAAACCCTACAAAATAGGTCATCTTAATCCTGGAATTAAGAGTCAATCTATAAGTACGTTGATGACAAATAAATTTATAATTAAAGTCTTTGCTAGGTATCTAACGAAAACTGGTGACTCTGATTTAAGTTATTAATGAAAATGGAATCCATTGGATAGTTTTCCTTATATGTCGAGCAGGGTTAGAAGTAAGGGTGTGTGAAAAGAGGCCGTGCTGGTCACAGCAGTGGCTTGCCTCTGAGTGTTCTCCTACTCTCTTCCACTAAGGTCTAAAGCAGTTTTACTGTACCTTTAGGGTATATCAGAATCACCTGGAGGGCCTGTTATATTGCTTGGCCCCATTCCTAGAGTTTCTGAGCCAACACATTTGAGGTGGGCCCTAGAATTTGCATTTCGAACAAGTTCCCAGCAGCTGAACTACAGGTCCAGGGTTCAAGATGTAGAAGACATGTGAGCATACAGAGCAACCAGATGCCAACATAAAGACCAATATGTTCATTCTATGAAACTTTTTATGCTACTATCATATTCCCTACAACTGGCCAGGAGCATACTTTAATTAATCATATGACTAACCTATGGGTCATAGACAGAGGGTATTTTCTTCAAAGAACTATTTTTTCTAGAGTCCTGTGGCCTGATACTTGTGCTTCTTTCTTTGTTTATGCCAGTGGAAAAGTGAGTTGCTTTTGTAACATCTGAATGTTTAAAAAAAAAATTTTTTTAAGTAATAAATAAATAAATGAGTTGCTTTCTCTAAGACTTCTGTTACCAAGAGTTCAGCTTTCCTATGTGTACCACTTAGCTATTCTCCAAAGTGTCTGCTCCTACTCCTTTGAGAACGGTAAACAAAATAATTAAGTAAAAGTTTCTAGGGATGGAACCCAGGCATAATTGTCAAAGATATATGAGTGATGCCAATGCATTGTCAGGGTTGCACTCCACTGCCTTAGTTCAAACTCAAAGATTCTTTCTTTGGTGGCACATTAGAATTACCTGACACACACACACACACACACACACACACACACACACACACACACACGCCCAGATTTCTACCCTGAAAGGATTCTGATTTAGTTGGTGGGCTTTTTTTTTTTGAAACACTCCAGGTGGTTCTAAAATGCAGTGAAGATTGAGAACAACTCTGTAAAAATATGGCAGTTAAGCTTCCATCTATACATTGCCACTTGTTTGCATACATATTTGCTTACACTTGTTCCCTCCCTTACAGAGACTTTCCTATGAAGTAGCTAATTAGAACACTAAGATATTTTAAGAACAAAGCCCACTGGTTAAGAAAGAATTGTTTCTTCATTTAGGTTCGTGCAGCTTGTTCCTCTGCTCTGGGCTACTTAACATACAATGCAAATGCTTTCCGCATCCTATTAAAAGAATGCAGGAATAAACCTAATCAGTTCATTCGCATAAAAAATAATATCAGCAGAGATGCAAGTATTAACCCAGCATTTTTAAAGGAATTTCAAATGCAACAAACACTGGTGGGACTTCCTTCCTTAAGGTATGGTCCTATGTTAGAAGTTGCAGTAGTGAAATCATTGAGAGGAGACTTTAATGAGGTTTAGTAAGATCCAACAAGAGGAACTATTCTTGATATGAACATATCTCCTGTATAGCAGAGGATAAACTTCATTCTAAATGACCATTGCCAAAACCTGTTTTAATTCCAACTCAGCACCAGAGTTGTGGGTGCAGATAAGAATACACCTAGATCTTGGAGATCCTCTCTGGGCAAGATTATTCACATTTTAGAAAGTTTTGGGGAGACTGGTTACCACAACATCTGATTCAAGAAGTCATTTTTCAGCAGACTAGGGATACATTTGAGAGTTCTAAGACAAGATCACCACCCCGACCTTAGCATCAAATGGGTCTTCTGGACCAGATCCAAAGCTAGGCCAAATTCCCAGGGTGGAAACAGGGCTAAATTAGACTTAGTGATTAGAGTTACAGTGAATCCAAGAATTTATTCAGAGGATTTCAACTCATGTTGTGGTTTCATCACGAACTTAAGTCCCCCCAAAAAGGGGAGGAGAGGAGAATCTCTTTACTATGGGTGTATTTCCTCTTCTGTAAATGTAGCTGAATTACAAGTCTTCTCTCCAAGTAGTGATATTCATACATAGGAAATAGAACTACTCAAGATACGTTAACTCTATGAAAATGGAAGAGAATAGGATCCAATAATGCATCCGAATAGGATCCATGTACAAACATAGATTCTACATCAATTTTAAGTACAGAGAATGATGAGTATACCTTTGGAGCCACTTTAATTCTTTGAAAAGCTGAAAGTCTAAATTGGGTGACCTAATTTTATGATAAGCCAGGGAACCTAAATTATAACTGTTGTAATTGATAATTCTGAATAATTTTCATTGGTTTGAGGAATTAAATAATGTAAGTAGTATTTTACACAGTCACTCCCATGGTTAGCCCATGTGATGACTTTGTGGGAATTAGAAAAATATACCCCTTTCTCAGACCTATCTTCTTCAAAACCCAGCTGAAGTGTCTCTTCTTCTGTAACACTTTCCCTGATCACTTCAAGAAGATTTAATGTTCCAAATGTTTGGAGTAAATAAGTGAGTAAATGAGTGACTGAATATAAAATACTTACAGGTAACATGCAGAGTTAGTGGAGGAACATGTATGAATTAGGCCATCAGGCATTAAACCTGGTACTGTAAGTCTTCATATATTTCTTCATATATTTTTTCTGGGTGCATTATGTCTTCATTTATTTTAATAATGACAAAAATGTTTTCCTTTTAGTCTGGAGAAGAATGGAGGACCATCCATAATTCCTATCTTTAAAAAAGGTAATTGATTTTTTTTTTTAATCTATGAAGTACCTTCTAGCCTAGACACTTTATAATTCTGTATTCCATCTCTAAAACTTCAAAATGTAGGCTGAGCACAGTGGCTCATGCCTGTAATCCCAGCACTTTGGGAGGCCAAGGCAGGTAGATCACTTGAGGTCAGGAGTTCAAGATCAGCCTAGCCCATCTCTACTAAAAATAGTAATAATAATAATAGTAAAAATTAGCCAGGCATGGTGGTGCATGCCTGTAATCCCAGCTACTTGGGAGGCTGAGGCAGGTGAATCACTTGAACCTGGAAGGCAGAGGCTGCAGTGAGCTGAGATCGCACCACTGCACTCTGACCTGGGTGACAGAGTGAGACTCCATCTCAAAAAAAAAAAAAAAAAATGTAGAGGGTACCCCCCAAAAAAAGTTTACCTGCATACTTTTCTTTTGTAATTATATCTGCCTAAAATATCTTCCTAATTACAAGTCCATGTTAATCATTTTCTGTAAGGCCTTCCCTACCAGTATCACTTGAAAGTGACTCCTGTCTTATTTTGCTTTTCTCAAACCATGCATAGAAATAAGTCATTATTTAAACGACCTGTAAATATGACTTAAATTGTGATCCTGCTATTGCTGTTTTATATACAACTTACCTATCTGAATTCTTGGGGCAGAGACCACATTTTTTCCATTGATACTCTATATAGTTTTGTACATAGTTGGTACATTACACTTGAATGGATTAGATCTGCAGAGATCAAAGTCCAGATCTCATATTATTTATCCCTTCCTATTAGATATGTAATAGGGAATATAAATTACTTATTAATTTCACATACATGCTTAGTGCCTTTTCATGTAGGACCAAAATCAGTCTTACTTGATGTGTTGTCCTATTACGAAAATCAAGGATAGAAACATTCAGAAGTCAAGATCAGTTTGCTAGAGTCATAAACAGAAAGGGAGAGAATTTAAAAAGACAGTAAAAGGAGAAGAAACAATTTCATGTATTCAGCAAGTATATGAGGGAACCTAGGTATGTGGGGAGGTGATATAGAAATATATATAGAATATCATGGGTAGAAGAGCATCCATTTTTTATATAGCTTCTTGAATGTAAGAGTAATTTACACAAAAGAATAAAATCAGTTCACTCTTCATTTTAACAATGGTTTCTAAACAACAATCTGTTTATCAGTCATGATCTGATGAAGTTTTCACAGGTTTGTGGTAACAGAAAAAATGACAAGGTAACACGTTTCTGGTAAAATTAATTTCATTCAATGTCAAGTCCATCATTTTGAGATAATGCCTTTTACACTTTCTTTTGGTGCTAAAATATTCTTTATTTTACATAATGATGTTTAAAGTAGTATTTGTTCTTTTATTGGTGCTAACTTAACAAAACAAGCTAGCAAGCTACTGATCTGTTCTCTTAGTATGTTTTAGTTACGTAAAGAAAATAGAACTACATAGAACTAGAAGTAATGAGACTATACCTAGGGCTCTCAGGAGAGACATTTAATTGTGGCTAATTTTTAGGGAAGGATCACCGAAGAAAATTAAAACCTAAAATTCAACCAAGAGATTCTTTGACTTTATTACCTCCTGTAACTAACTTCGTGGGACTCTTCAAAGCAACAAAAAAGACCAAGGATTCCCATAATATTTTTTCTTTTTCATCTACAATTACATCAGATATCACAAATGTATCAAGACCAAGAATAGTGTGTTTGAACCAACTTGGGAAACATGTCCAGAAAGCCAACCCAGAGCCTGCAGAAGGCTAATAAAACATTTTAGTATGAAAGGATTCCTGAGCCATCTTTTAAAAATTCTTTTATTTTTAATAGTGGTAATATGCAAATAACATAACTGAATAATCTTTCTGAATGGAAGTTCTTGATCTCGATACTAAGCAGACTCCTTAGCATGTCTACGGGAATTTAATATCAGGTCAGAGTTATGGTTTCAAATAATAAGTAGGATTTCTATAAAAGAAGGCCTGCACTTAAACCTTAAAATTTATCGACTGACATGAGTGGTATAACTAGTGTATATATCAAGAGTTAACATTTTTAAATTGGCGTGCAAGAGGCCTGATTCAAAGTAGCTCACATGGTGACATTTATTATAATACTGTGAGATATTTAGTAATAAATATTACAAATGTATAAGTCTTCTAAGACCCAAAATGTATACTTAAGAAATATTTTGGCTAGGCATGGTGGCTCACACCTGTAATCCCAGCACTTCTGGAGGCCAAGGTGGGAGGATCACTTGAACTCAGCAGTTCAAGACCAGCTCGGGCAACATGGCAAGAGCCTGTCTCTACAAAAAATAGAAATACAGTTGGCTGGGCATGGACATGCACACCTGTAGTCCCTATTCAAGAGGCTAAGGCAGGAGGATTGCTTGAGTTCAGGAAGTCAGGGTTGCAGTGAGTTGTGATCTTGCTACTGTAGATCTCTTGCTACTAGCCGAGGTCCAAGAGTGAGACCCTGTCTCAAAAAAAAAAAAAAAAAAAAAAGTCTGAGAGTCAGTGGATGAAGCAGAAAAGAAAAATTAAAAAAGAAAATAAAAATTTTTTACAAGGGAAAAAAAGTTTTATTTAAAAATAAAATCCGAAATCATTGCCCATCAAGTACATAAGTATGGCTTTTGTAGCTAACAGTGTTGCTCATTCTCCCTATTTATAGAGTGTCTTTGGTTTGCAACTGGAAAAGGTAATAGTCTTTGTGGCTTAGAATCATATGATGTCTTTGCTCAAACAGCAATGTCTGCTTCTCCTATTTTACAGCTGCAGACAAATATGATACAAACACCTGGCTTCACTGTGTACTTTATTTTACTTATTTATTTATTTTTTTGAGATGGAGTCTCGCTCTGTCACCCAGGCTGTAGTGCAGTGGCAAGATCTCAGCTCAGTCCGCCTCCTGGGTTCAGGCAATTCTGCCTCAGCCTCTTGAGTAGCTGGGATTACAGGCACCTGTCACCACGCCTGGCTAATTTTTGTATTTGTAGTAGAGACGAGGTTTCACCATGTTGGCTAGGCTGGTCTCGAACTCCTGACGTCAGGTGATCTGCCTGCCTTGGCCTCCCAAAGTGCTGGGATTACAGGTGTGAGCCACTGCGCCTGGCTTCACTGTTTACTTTAAAGCTCCCCTTTTCTCCATCCACTTGCTGAATTGCCTTCATACAGTCTGAGGGTCTTGCTGTAATCCATTCTCTACCTGGGCTGCAGTAAGCATTGAAAGTATATATTAATTAGCAGCTATTTTCCCCAATATGTACTTAGGGCTTTCTATGTGCCGGAGTCCAAAGTCAGTGAGTGAGTGAGTGGGTGAATGAATGATTATTTATTTGTTTGTCTGTCTGAGACAGGGTCTTGCTCTGTTACCCAGGCTAGAGGGCAGTAGTGCAATCATAGCTCACTGTAGCCTATAACTCCTGGGTTCAAAGCAATCATCCCACCTCAGCCTCCTGAGTGGTTAGGGCTACAGGTCCTTGGTCTCTGTTATGCTGAGTGTGGTGGTACAGACCTGTAGCCCTAGCTACTCAGGAGGCTGAGGTCTCTGCTGTGTTGCCCAGGCTGGTCCCAAATTCCTGGCCTCAAGTGATCCTCCTCCCTTGGCCTCCCAAAGCACTAAGATGAGCTACCATGCAAAGCCTGTGTTCTTAACCACTGAAAAATAAGAGACGTCTTTAATCTTCATATTTAATTCTAAATTATCTTAATGGTGCTGAGTCACAACTTTCTGATGGATTGACTAAAATATAGGAAATGCGGAGGGAAATGGTCTATTTTATACTAGAAAGGGATACATATTCAAGTAATAAATTGTGTTATCCAGCACCATTAAGGATAAGAATTCACAACAATGGAAATATTAAGCTTCTGTAGGTATTTTAAAAAGCCTTTAGAGAGCAACTTTTGAGCTCTGAAACTGGTTTCAGGTAGGCTCAAGACTGTATTTTAGGACTATTTTCAGGTTATCAGAGTTCCTTTGCATTCAATTCCAGATATTTCCTGAGTATCTTGGCCTAGCCAGACCACCCTACCACTCCTAAAATGTATACTACTTCTCCTATAAATCCCCCCATAAAGATTATTTTTATTGGCCGGGCATGGTGGCTCACGCCTGTAATCCCAGCACTTTGGGAAGCTGAGGTGGGTGGATCACGTGGTCAGGAGTTCGAGACCAGCCTGGCCAGCATGGTGAAACCCCATCTCTACTAAAAATACAAAAAATGAGCTGGGCATAGTGGTGCTTGCCTGTAGTCCCAGCTACTCGGGAGGCTGAGGCAGGAGAATTGCTTGAACCTGGCAGATGGAGGTTGCAGTGAGCCGAGACTGAGCCACTGCATTCCAGCCTGGACAACAGAGTGAGACTCTGTCTCAAAAAAAAAAAAAAAAGATTATTTTTATTACTCCACAGTTTTTGTTTTTTTTAAAGGATGTGTGAGAAGTCAGGCCCTGGAGGCTGAAGTTGGAGGATTACATGAGCCTAGGAGTTCTAGTCCAGCCTGGGCAACATAACAAGATGCCGTCTAGAAAAATAAAAATAAAAATTTATGCATGAGAAAGGTCTCCAGATATAGAGGGTTATATTCAAAGAATTGTGCACTTAGTTACTTTAATCAAGACAGAAAAACAGTGATAATCTTACGATATTTGCAGTACAAAGTTTGGATTAAAAAAAATTATCCAAAAAAAACTCCCTCATTTATTTCCATCTGATTATATACAATTTCTCAAATAACTGATGTGAAAGTATATGGACAACTAAAGTGTACAATACATACTTGAGGGATTACTTACATGTCAAAATTGTAAAACCTCAAATTATATGAATTTTTAAAAATGCATAGACATCCTGTTTACTCCAGAGAGGATACCTAATCATGAACTCTTAAAATTAATAACATATTATGTTAGAGAAACTCAGCTTTTGTCTTGATTTGGAAATGTCTGCTTTGACATGACTTTGATCTAAAATTGCTTTCTCATGCACATTTGTAATCCCAGCACTTTGGGAGGCCGAGGCAGGCAGATTGCCTGAGCTCAGGAGTTCAAGACCACCTTGGGCAACATGGTGAAACCCTCTCTACTGAAAATACAAAAAATTAGCCAGGCGTGGTGGTGGGCTCCTGTAGTCCCAGCTACTCAGGAGACTGAGGCAGGAGAATTACTTGAACCCAGAGTAGAGGTTGCATGCAGTAAGCTGAGATCACACCACCGCACTCCAGCCTGGGTGACAGAGGGAGATTATCTCCAAAAAATAATAATGATAAAAAAAAAATAAAACTGCTCTCTCATTATAAAGTCAGGTTCTTGTTTCAGTAGGAGTTAAAAAGTAGCTCCTCCTATCCTGATTTGCAGAAGCGGGGGAAAGTCCTAGGCCTGTATGATACAGGGCCAGAATTCAGCAAAATTACTGTGCTTCTTCCAAAGTTTTTCTTTCTACTTGCTAACATCAATACATTCCTTTCTCAAAAGATGTTTTATTCTGGTTTTTAATAATTAAAAAAAAAACAGCTATGTTCCCTTGTAAGGCTTTAATACAGTACAGTATCTCAGAAGAGCAGGTAAAACATCAAACATAAAAAAGAAATAAGAATTCTTGATGAATAATTAATATTATATATCTTCTACAATTTGATACACAAAATAATAAAAACTTAATTTTAACATTAACACTACCTTTAGGGACTTTTTTGAACAGCAGAAATCATATCTCAATTTTTAATTGTGGTACTTTTATGGCAGCTTCTCCAACTTCTTTTGATATGTCTACTCCAAGAGGACATCTACATCATAAGCAGACAAATCATATTATTTATTTGCTTCATGATCCATCACTAGTTCTGCAGACTATTTGCTTAGAATTATGACAATATAAATATCAAATGTTTAATTCATCATATGTGGTGATGATTCTTAAATACTTACAAATATACTGGGACCTCAAGTCAGGATAATGAAAGCTAGTCTCAATAAGAAATCTAAATTTTGAGATGTTCTTGAAAGAAACAGTTTTACTGCTCTCAAATACTGTAAATAAGTTAAAAACATAAAATGAAATATAAAAATAATGAAAAATGTCTTATAATTCTCTACAAAGCTAAAAAGGTAAAAACATTTTTGCCATACAGCTAAAGTCAAACCTGTGTCCATTCACATTTTAGAAATGTCCTAGCTTTCTATAGATTCTTCTCTGAAGTTTCAAAAGCTACCTTGCTCCTTTTCTACCATCTTTTGCCATTACTAGCCAAAGAGGTCTTAGTTCCTGCTGTCTTTTTCTGTTCCTCCTCAGTAACTAATTTTTGCTTCAGATTTCTGCTTTTCTACCATGTTGTCCAAGATAAGGCTTTGCTTTGACTGAATCCCAACCTGGAAAAAGCCATCATCTCCAGCCTCAACACTGCCACAAGGTGGCACAACTGAATCAGAGGATATACTCTATCTGAGACAAGGTATCAAAGGGATGCCTTCCGGTACTACTAACTCAATTCAGTTCATTCATGATCAGCATACATGTAATTCATGTATAGCACAACTGTCAAGTTACAGAATATAATGCTGACAGTTGTGTGTGTGTGTGTGTGTGTGTGTTTTTGAGATGGAGTCTCGCTCTGTCACCCAGGCTGGAGTGCAGTGGCATGACCTCAGCTTACTGCAACCTCCACCTCGAGGATTCAAGCAATTCTCCTGCCTCAGCCTCCCGAGTAGCTGCGATTACAGGCGCCTGCCACTACACCTGGCTAATTTTTGTATTTTCAGTAGAGATGGGGTTTCACCATGTTGGCCAGGCTGGTCTTGAACTCCTAATCTCAGGTGATCTGCCCGCCTCAGCCTCCCAAAGTGCTGGGATTACAGGCATGAGCCACTGTGCCTGGCCAATGCTGACAAGTTAAAACATCAGATGAAACAGTGTTTAAAATATAATTATGTTAGATTATGAAAATAATTGTCTTTTACTATCCCAGAATTAACTTATAACAGAATTTGATAGTAATTTGAAAAACCAGCCAGGCATGGTGGCTCACACCTGTCATCCCAGCATTTTGGGAGGCTGAGGTGGGTGGATCACTTGAGGCCTGGAGTTTGAGACCAGCCTGGCCAACATGACAAAACCCAAAAACAAAAAATACAAAAAATTAGCTGGGCACAGCTGTGTGAACCTATAATCCCAGCTACTCAGGAGGCTGAGGCATGACAGTCACTTGAATGTGGGAAGCAGAGGTTGCAGTAAGCCGAGAATGCACCACTGCACTCTAGCGTGGGTGACACAGTGAGACTCATTAAAAAAAAAAAAAAAAAAAAAAAGTAAAAGAAAAAGCTGTGCTATTCACTGGAACTTTGATTTGGGAGAGGAAATAAGGCTTGCAGAAAACAGCTATCTTTTGGCCAATTCTCAGCTGCCGGTGTGAAAGCATAATCACAACCCACTCTCACACCTGAATGCTTTCTGCATGTTTTCCTTAAATTTCCCAGCATACTTGCTGGTTCTGAGATGTTCCTGACATTGCAAAAGTCCAGGCCATGGACACAGTTTACATTCAAGTTCCAAAGGAGGGAATTCATCACTCTTATTCATGACCTGTTTCTGACTCACCTAAACTTGTCAAGATTTTTATAATTTGATACTACAGCAAAAATATTTCTCATTATGGTATCAACCTTAACTAGGTTCATGAAAGAAATTTATGTAACTTTCCTTCAAGTACCACCAGAATGTCATGAAAACCTCATATATAAAGGCAAAATCCAGGCTTTGTCTTAAGTAATGTAACTTGCATAAAGATCATGAATGATATCACATACTTTGGTTCATAGCGGATGTCTTCTATGTCATGTAAAATGCCCAAGCCAGCACGTAGTCTTTCAATACCGTTCCTAAATAAGAATCATTAAAATAAAATCAATAGCTCCAAGATCTGAAGGAAGAAGGTTTAGTATGATAAAATGGCAATTAATATTTACATAGTTATAAGTGAAGCACATATATCCTGTGGCCTACCATGCAATCATAATGCCATTATCAGTGCACAGTCTGGGAGGAGGACACAACAAAGTGCACTGTGTTGCGTCTGTTAAAATTTCCAGAGCTCTGCGGACATAGAAGTTACTTGCAACACCACCAGATGCAACCTGAAGGAATTGAGAAAACCAAAATAACTATCATATATGGATAGGAACCAAGCTGCTAATTAAACCTGGGGAAAATATCAGCATTATACAATAATAAACTATCCCATTTTGAGATGGGTAATGGGCAAATGATATATCTACATAATAAAAATTTGGAAAGAAAAAAACTACTAACAATTCTAATAGCATACAAACATTATTAGCATTTTTGTATATTTTCTTCCAATCTTTCATCTAAATATTTATTTAATATAATCACAATCATAGAACCATTTTAGACTCTGAAGTTTTTTATTAAATATTTTGTGCATTTTACTACATAATTCTGAAAAAATTATTCTTTGATATCCAAGTAAAATTTCATCTATGATTTACCAACATTTAAACATTTTCCCACTTTAGTTTATAATTTTTAAATGAATAAAGTTTAAGATACAGTTAAACAGGATGTTTGTCTCAAGGCTTTTAAGCACAATTAAAGGGATTTCAGCTGGTACAATATAGTGGATTATCAGAACTTTATCAACATTAGTGTCACGAAAGTTGGTATACCACCTCCCACTGCTAAATTTGACTGGCTTATTAAAAAACAAACAAACAAAGGAATTTCATCAAATGATGAAGGAAATCCATCTATTTTTCTAAAAATAGTGATAGCAGTTACTGCATTTACTTTCTTTATTGTAAACCCTCTTTTAAATTCAACAAGAGGATGCGATCTTAGACTTATGAGCCATAGAAGCTATACAGATGTCCCATGAAGCTGCCAAACTAGTACAAGAAATGGCTGTTAGTCTTTCCTATCCTGCATAATTTCATACTGTCAGGGCTAGCATAGGGCATAAAGATCTGTTCATCCTAAACACCAGGTCAAGGTCTTGGGAAAAAAGTAACATATTGCAAAGTGTAACTATTACTTTAAAATGAAATAAAACTTACCAGTATTGCATTATTTTGAGGTAACAAGTCTCTCTGCTTACAAAACAGAATAGCCCGATGTGTTCTTTTCACAATATGACATGCCATTGTGTGCTGTACTGTGGCAGCAATGTCTGCAGCTGAAGACAGGATTTGCCCCTCCTCAATACCTGCAGAAATGAGCAGGCATTTTTAGGCACAATCCAGGAACATTTATCTGTTCAACTTTACTAATTAGAAATATACCTTCCTCTTTTTCCTTTTTCATTATTCTTTTATTAGTAACTTGTTGAAGTCCAGTAAAAGAAAAATCACAGTTTTTAGCACGATGCAAGGGAGGTTTGATGTCAAAATGAAATCTATTTCCTTGTTTGGCCAAATGTTCTATGGCTTTCCCACCACTCATGGTGGAGCACTCTGGATGTTTTATTAAAGAAAGTCTTCTTGCCACCTATCAAAAAATTATATTTTTTTAGAGTCATAAAATTAAATACTTTGAAACGAAAAGATGCAAAGGAAATGAATTGAAAATTACTAACAAAACAAAACCCCCCTGAAGGAATAAAACATGCTATACTTTGGCAAATATAGACTACAGCTGATATTCAGGTAAGCAGACAACTCTGCTCCTTATGATGACCTGAACAATAAGAGACCAATCACTGCCCCATCTACATTTGCTCTTCTATTGGGGTTGGAAAATAGGCTTAAAGTTGACAATGACTGCTTAATGATGAATGTCAATAATAAGAACTTGTCCTATAGTTTCTTCCTATTATTTCACTGTGGAAAGCAGTGTTTTTATATATATGGCAGTAGCCTCTGTAGTGTTCTAAAACAAAGGGTGGGGGGGGGGGAATCCTATCTGTCTGTGGTGTCAGCAATTGTGTGATTTAATTCTGCGCATTGCATCTTTAATGTCATGTTAATCTATATATATTCTCTTATTTTACCTTTTTGGCAGTATGTTAGTTTACAAAGCGCGTTCTTTCACATATATTATTTGACAAAACACATAACTGTATCTGCAAACTATTTCAGCCTTTGTGTACAGATATGAACCTCTTAACATTTTATTAGGAAAGGCTAAGAATTATACAATTGTGTACTACTCTTTGTATTTTTTCTTACCATTGTGAATTTTTTTCAGTTTATTATCATTCAGAAATATTTAGGTGAATGTTGGTAGCACATTGATTGCTACTTAGTTGAAATGGACAACGTAACAAAAAAGAATGGAGAAATTAATTCTTAAATAATTACCTTGTCAAGCATGTCACCTGGTGCTATGTCCAAAGACTTTCCAAGAAGCAGAAAATCTGAAACTCCTTGAACTAATGCCAACAGACAGTGACCTCCAGAAATCAAAAGAACTAAAAAAGGAAATTCTACTTTATTGGTCAACCTAATAGTAAGTGCATGAGCCTCCATATGATGAATGGGAATGAATGGCTTTTTTAACTGTCCTACCAGCTGTAAGCTAAATGATAAGCCCACTCCCAGGCTTAAAGCAAGTCCTGGTTTTATGGTAGTTGCAATTGCTGAGAGGTCACTTGGTGAGATTCTACTGGCAGAAAGAGCTTCTTGTACTATTCGTTGAATATTGTCTCTGTGAAGTTGTTGAGCTACTGCAGGAACAATCCCACCTGTTCTGAAAGAAAGACAGCTTTTTGTAGTTTTAAGATTGTAAAAATGAGGAAAACTGATAATATATTACAGTTAAAGGCATGTCTTCAAGTTAATCATTACATAGCTGAGTAAGTCAAGTATTTTCTAATTGTGTGCCTTCTAACATAGCACACTATGGTTAAAACTCAGTAAGCAGTAATTAAGGGGATAATGTTTCTGACATTTTCAACTTATGCACAACAAACTCCCATGGATTTGTTTGTTGACAAATGAAATCACCAAAATAATCTTGCAAAGCATTCCAGACAAGTTTTGAGCATGGGAAGGACAGGAAACAATTGTATTTAAGGAAAATTAATTTCCTTGCTGACAGAAGAATTTAAGAGAGATTACTGTGAAAGTATTTGTGTAAAATGATTATATGTTAAACTGGGTGATTGTGGGAATGGAAAGAAAGGGACAGAGAACCTTAAGAACTGTAATAACTAATTGAATATAAGGGGACAGGGGGACTAAGGCATCAAAGCTTGTTCAGCTATTCAGCTGGAATGACTGGGAGAAAACAAATTCTAAAAGACAAACATGAAGACAGTTTTATAAAGAAGATGAGTTTATTTTAAAACACATTCCAATTGAGGTCACAGCAGGACAGCAGATGGCTTGCAATACTGAAATACAGTTTGGGAATCTCATGCTCAGAGTTGGTAATTTGGATTTTTGGTCCATGTAGGATGGTGGATGGCCACTCCAAATGTCAACTGTAAAGAACTAAGAAACAAATTTGCTAGCAATAAATTTGCTACCATGTGATTGATTTACAATATGAGAACTAGAGCAATAAAATAGAGTCTGCAAATTGCACTGCTAGTTTCAAAAAAAATCATCTTCAAATATTTGATGTTGCAAGACCTACTACTAGTTCTATGTGTAGAAATGAAAATCCTCAGTAAGTACATTCAATGAATATTTGCTGAGCAATTAAAATATTGTTTCAGGCAGTGAGGGGGATATAAATAAATGATCTGATTTCAACACATCCACATTGTAATATAATTTTCCTTAATTCTTCAAAGCTACTTTTTCTCTTATATTCTTCATCTTTGTTAGTGGCATCAGAGAACCCTTGGGTTTCAAAGTTCATCTTTACTTCCTTTCTCTCCTTCACTCTCCCCATTTAAGTTTACCACCACTCCCACTGCCAAGTCTCAAAAGCCCTCACCTCAGTCTATTTATTCAACAGTCTTCTAATTGTACTTTCCTAACTACGTCCTTTGATCCTTAGAGTCCATCCTATACTGCTGCCAGAGAATACTCTAAAGCACAGTGCTACCCCTGTTATTCCCCTACTCAAAACCTTTAGTTTCGTGGAATTTGGGAGGCATCAAATCTAAATTATCTCCCTGCCACTCATTCCTTCCTTCTCTGTCTTGCCTCCCTTCTTTCCTTTCTATGCCTTTTCTGCATATTTTATCTTCCAGGGATTATGCTAAACACTAGGGCCAAATAAGAACATGGCTTTATTCTCAAAGAATTAATAACAACAATGTATTTTTGTCTTACTATGATTTGTAGACAGTATGGAGTGTGGATTAGGGAACAAAGCTAATAAACAGGCAGGGAAACTATTGAGGCTTGAAGCTATAGCCAAGAGTCTATGCAAAAGACAATAAAGGATTGAACTCAATCAGTGAGAAAGCAGAGGAAAGTTGCAAAAAATATTTGGGAGATGGATTTACTATGAATGAATGACTGATTTGGATGTGGAATGGTGAGGGAGAAGTTAAGGATGTCCTTCAGGTTTCTGGCTTGGAAAAAGGGACTCCTCATGCCAAGTAATCCTCTATTACTGCACTTTCCATTCTGTTTCACAATGGTCTGCTTACTGTTTTCTTCACTTTTACTGATAGTAGTAGTAGAACTACTATTGTTACTAATAGCTAGCTTGTATTCAGCCCTTGCTATTCATCAAGAATGCCCCAAAAGCTTTAAAGGAATTCACACTTAATATTCACAACACTAATTTGAGTTAGTGGTAATTATTATCATTTAACAGATAAGCAAACTGAGGCACAAAAAATTGTTCACAGTATCAAATGTAGTAAATGGCTGAACCAGAATATAAGCCTAGTCAATGGCTGAACCAGAATATAAGCCTACACTTTAACCCACTTATATGGTGAGCTGTTCAAAGGCAAGGGTCATATGTCTCATTTATATTTGTACCCCCAATGCCCCAAGTATTGCCTGGCAGCTATAGGTATTCAAAAAATGCTGAGATGCGCCAGGTGAATGGTATCACTGAAGCCTGTTTGCCCAGTAGTCTCCTTAAGTGACCTATGGTCTAGCTAAACTGAATGTCCAGTACTTTCTCACTTCTTTGCCTTTGCTGACAATGCTCACTTAGTGATATGGTTTGAATCTGTGTCCCTGCCCAAATTTCATGTAGAACGGTAATTCCCAATGTTGGAGATGGGGCCTGGTGGGAGGCAACTACATCATGGGGGCATATTTTCCCCTTGGTACTGTGTCGCCATAGTCAATGAGTTCTCATGAGATCTGGTTGTTTAAAAGTGTGGGCCAGGCGCAGTGGTTCACGCCTGTAATCCCAGGACTTTGGGAGGCCTAGGCGGGTGGATCACTTGAGGTCGGGAGTTCGAGACCAACCTGACCAACATGGAGAAACCCCATCTCTACTAAAAATACAAAATTAGCTGGTCATGGTGGAGCATGCCTATAATCCTAGCTACCCGGAGGCTGAAGGGGGAGAATCGCTTGAATCCAGGAGGCAGAGGTTGCGGTGAGCCGAGATCACAGCATTCCACTCCGGCCTGGGCAACAAGAGTGAAACTCCATCTCAAAAGAAAAAAAAAAGTGTGTAGCACCTCACCCCTCTCTTTCGGTCCTGCTCCTGCCATGTAAGATGCCTACTCCCACTTTGCCTTCCGTCATGAGTAAAAGCTCCCTGGGGCCTCCCCAGAAACAGATGCTGCCATGTTTCCTACACAGCCTGTGGAAACGTGAACCAATTAAACCTCTTTTCTTTATAAATTACCCAGTCTCAGGTATTTCTTTATAGCAATGCAAGAACGAACTAACAAAGCCAGTTTATAATATTCTTTCCATCTCCATTCACTGAAGGCCTAACAAAAGGCCACTGAACACCTGTGATGTGTCAAACATTGTGTTGGGCACTAGGTATAGCATAGTGATTAATATAGACATGGCCCCTGTCACCATGGCACTTAGACTCTACTGAGATTATACATTCACAAGCAAATGTATAAATTGTGAAAATATTACAAAGAAAATATGCAGGATATGATGATACAGAATAAATAGGATGGGAGTACCTAATTTAGATAAAGTGGTCAGGGTAGTCCTTTCTGTGCCATTAACTTTTACATGTTCAAAAGTTCAGTGCACTCAGGAAAAACTGAAAGGACTGTGAAGGCACGGTAATAATAGTTACTGTCTGCACCACTTGTTTTACCTTATGCTGCCTTGCACTATTAATTCTCCTTGTAGGTCTAGACATCATGTCTCCATAATCAAGTTAAGCTTCCTGAAACCAAGGACTTTGCAGTACTTCACAGTGCCTTACTAATATCCAACACAGTCCCTTTCACATAGTTATTGTTTGAGGCTTAACCTGCCTCTTTACATATATTATTTCTAACACCACCCTCCCATAATTCTATGAGGCAGATGTTATTTTATTTACTTATTATTATTTTTTGAGATGGAGTTTCCCTCTCTCACCCAGGCTGAAGTCCAGTGGTGTGATCTCGGCTCACTGCAAGCTCCGCCTCCCGGGTTCACACCATTCTCCTGCCTCAGCCTCCCGAGTAGCTGGGACTACAGGCGCCCACCACCACGCCCGGCTAATTTTTTTTTTTGTATTTTTAGTAGAGACAGGGCTTCACCATGTTAGCCAGAATGGTTTCGATCTCCTGACCTCGTGATCGCCCGCCTTGGCCTCCCAAAGTGCTGGGATTACAGGCGTGAGCCACCGCGCCTAGCCAATTTTCCTATTTTACTAATGTGAAAACAGAATCAGAGAAGATATGGAACTTGCCTACAGTTACAGAGCCAATACCAAGTGCTTAATTCAGGATTGAAATACAGGACTGTGATTCCAAAATACCAGGCTTTTTCACTATTCAGATGTTGTCAATTGATAGCTTAAAGGCATACTCATCTGTAGAGTATTTTAATATATTTTAAATTAGCTACTAATTTTAAAAATCTGGAAATAACAACATTAAACATCTGGATTTCCGGCCAGGCACGGTGGCTCACGCCTGTAATCCCCGCACTTTGAGAGGCCGAGGCAGGTGGATCACGACGTCAGGAGATTGAGACCATCATGGCCAGGATGGTGAAACCCTGTCTCTACTAAAATACAAAAAATTAGCTGGGCGTGGTGATGCGTGCAGGTAGTCCCAGCTATTTGGCAGGCTGAGACGGGAATCGTTTGAATGCGGGAGCCGGAGGTTGCAGTGAGCTGAGATCATGCCACTGCACTCCAGCCTGGTGACAGAGTGAGACTCTGTCTTACACACACACACAAAATCTGGATTTCCATTTTCTCTTGAAAATTATAATAATCTAATAACACAGGTCCTGCATTCCCGCATGACAACTGGCTAGAGCTGAGTGGTGACTTCCTCCAGACATTTTCCACTTTTTATCTTGTCCATTTATTGAGGTAACCTGCCTGGTGGTCCTCTACAAACATCTCAGTTTACAATCCTTGCACCATTCTATGCTTTAATACAACAGTGTATTATTATTTATTTAAGTACTAACACAACTTATATGTATAAATATAAACAGGATTTTTTTTTTTCAATGACTAACACAGTTTTCCTAGGACTTCAGCTGAGACCATGAAACATAGAAGTGGAGAAAAGAAGGAATGCATTACTGAAGGAAAATCATCGATAAATACTGAAGCTGGGAATGAGCTCAGTATCTTTTGGCAACAGAATTAGTGAAGGTTGGGACCTTATTGTGAAGACCCTTAAAAGCCAAGATGAGGTGTTTGAGGTTTTCTAAATAGCAGTTATTAAAAGTGTTTGCAAAAAGGAATAAGACAGTAGCTCCTGAAAACTTTTATATTTTACAAATACAAAAGAATGATTTTACTTTTTCCAAAAAAGTGGAAATAACTAAGATAATGTCTACTTACTTTAAATGAACTTCAGTTTGGGAATGTATTGCTTCTCCCAACACATTTCCAGTTTCATCCACTACAGCAGCTGCTGTATCATCACAACTGGTTTCAATTCCCAATACTATTTTGTGAAGAAATAGTGTTCCAGGATGAAAATTAAAACTTCTTAAAAATTCATAAACTTTCCTTTTTGATGGTTTAAAAAAAACTCCTGCTGTCTTATTCAAGATTAGCATACTTACTCTATAGATAATTCCTGAAACAGAATTACAGAAACAACTTATTATTTGCATCTGACATTAGCCAGCTTATTTTTCAATATATAGTTTTATAGAATTACAGGACAGTTTGTAAAAACTCACCAAAATTTTGTAAAGGCTATAGCAACATGTGAATATAAATAATATTATGAATGAATATAATATTCTCCAAGGGGGAAAACGGGTCAGATATAAAATTTTTTACTATTATTATTACTTGCATGCTGTTCCTACCAAAAGACTTATTATTAAGACAGCTAATATACAGTACAATAATTGACAGAGTCCTCTGAAAAGTGCTATTTATTTTCTGACAGCTAAAATTAAGACAAAATATGGATTTTTCTAACAAGAATCAAACAACAAAGGCAGATGGAACAGATAAAAATACTGTTAATGTATTCTATTTCCTAAAAACACCTTTCAAAATAAAACTGGATCATTTGGTTCAAAAACAAGAGTTAACATAAACACACACACACACACCAACTGCAACCTAACACCTATTTTATCCTTAATTACAATCTTTGGAATTAAATCTCCACTTTTTGCTATAGGTTTTGTCATAACAAGGATCTTCCCAAATCCTTTTCCCCCAAAATAATAGCAGCCCATCACTAAAGCACACTAGTATTTTCACACTGCGAAGTACCTAATTTCATGCCCCCATATCATCCGTTATAAAACTTTCTGGGTGTTAAAGCAGGTTCATTCTCCACCACACTAAAGGGACACAGGGCATCCCAGGGATTAGAGATGAGCGACCTATTTGCAGAGCGCAGTTGCGGGAAGTGCAGCCCACACAGACACAACGTAGAGGAATTAGATTTGCATTAACAAAATCTGGACAGGGAGGATTGTGCGAAGCACTACCCTTTCGGGCCAAGAAAGCTGCAGTGTGAACCCACGTTACTTGGGTAGCGCTGGTCTCCGGTAGGCTCTAAGGCGGCGAAGGGCGCAAACTTGAACCGCTTTTCCAGGTCCGCAAAAGCGTCAGTGGGGTGAAGAGTGAGCAATTTCACCCACCTTCCTCTTGGGCGGTAGTAGCCAGCACTTTTCTCCTTTCCCTAGTAAAGACTGCCGACTGCCCTTACTGCTGCGGGAGAAACCCGAACCTGGCGCCCGGAAGTGATGTCATCGACACCGTGCAAGGTCCTTTCCAGAGCTAGCTGCTGTTTCACTATAGAGAGCCGCACGCTTAGTGAGGAAAAGCTTAAAGGCTGTCTTTGCCCGAAACGCTCTCTGTGCGCGCCTGCATTTCCCCCCAGATTTGCAGGTGATGAGAGTTCTGTAAAATTACACAGCTAGTGACTGATCCAGCGGAGACCGAATACAGGTTTGTCTGACTACACAACATCAAGTTCCAAACACTAAGCTACATTAAAAAGTAATTTTTTTTTTTTTGCCCTTGGCTGGAATTTGGTTGCTACTGTGAGAAAAGGATGGGGTAGATTATTCGTCATTCTATTTTTAAGGGAATTATCACCAAATCTAAAGGTAGGGGTGAGGTACCTGATACTTTCATCGGAGAAACAGGATGGAATCTAGCGGCTCCCCCTAGCCGGATTCCCAGAGAACGGAAGTGTTTCTGGTCGGACAGTGTAAACCGTTTCTCCCACTTCACTAGGAAGAAAGGGACTGGCTTATTTTTACAATTAAAAAACAAACAAAATAAAACTCGGGAGACTGAGGCAGGAGAACTGCTTGAACTGGGACCCGGGAGGCGGAGGTAGCAGTAAGCCAAGATCGCGCCACTGCACTCTAGCCTGATCTACAGAGTGAGACTCTGTCTCAAAAAAAAAAAAAATGGCTGTGGTAAATATTCAGTTGCCTTAAAAAATCCTATTTTCATAATGCATTTTATTGTCCTTGCTTACTATGTACACGAAATTCAGCATGGTATCTTTTCGGAGTCTTGCACCTGCTTTTTCTTTTTTTTTTCTTTTATTGGTTTGTGAACTTTGTTTTGAACACTGTTTGAACAGATTTATTTCAAGAGTCAGTCTTCTCCCACGCTGGTATTTAAGATTTTAGTAAGCAAGGACCTTAGAATCCACTGTTGTACAGGGCTGGCATATATACCTGCACTTTGCACGTTGTGAAGCCCTGGGTATAAAAGATGAGTAAATCCTATAACAACATGTTGGGAAGCCAGAGTACAGTCTAGAGGTAGATACAGATAAATAAGTAAATAATTACCAGAATATGGTTGAGGTTTTTTAGTTGGAATTTGTGTTTTTCAAAAATTTCATTTATGTATAACAATTACAATAATGATAAAGTGGCACTATGTACCAGGCACCTGTTGTAGATTAATTTCTTTCACAATCCCATGAAGTCGTTTCTGTCCTCATTTTACAGGCAACTGGGCCACAGAGTTTGGGTGCTTTGGAGGTCACACAACTAGGAAAAGCAAAGCTAGGATTAGAAGTCAGGCCATCTGGCACTGGAGTCTGTTTTCTTAACTGCTAGAAGAGAAAATAACTCACATTTTCTCTAGGGTGCACTGTTGGCCTAAAAAAGAAAAAAAAAGAAAAATTAAAACCTAAAGGTTAAGAAAAATTAGTCATACTGTTAGAGGGCTAGAGGTTATTTCTGTTATACACTGGAATCCAGTTTGAACATAAAACCTTTCACATCAGGTATTATTTTTCTTACAATTCCAATTATGTTCAGCAGGTTATCCCAATGCTCATCTGTGCTGTCAAGACAAGCAAGATCCTGTGTGTGCTATCATTGGTAGATTCCTCATCTAGGCACTCTTGGCCAGTGTTGAGTACAAATGCTGTATTATGTGAAACAGGAGAACTCTAGGGCACATTAGTAAGGAATTTTATCTTTCCCTTGACTGAATATATGTGAAGTGACATACAAGTCACATGTATTTAGCAAAGGTGTTCATTTTCTGTGTTCTTATTGTAACATAGGAGAGGGTTATTGGGGGAAAGGCATGTATGCTGAGTCCTGTCTGTACTTTTATGCAGATACAGCTAGAATGCCACTCATGGGCATTCTCAACAAATACGGCCTATGTAAGCTCAACATAAATCAAGAGTTCCAGCTGAATCTAGATATGCTTATTTTGTCTCAGATACTGGGTGTCTAACTTTCCATTTGTAGCCTTCAGAGGAAAACTGTATTATTAATACATATTATATATTAATACATAGAAGAATCTTTTCTTTTTTTTTAGATGGAGTCTCTGTCGCCAGGCTGGAGTGCAGTGGTGCCATCTCGGCTCACTGCCACCTCCACCTCTTGGGTTCAAGCGATTCTCCTGCCTCAGCCTTCCGAGTAGCTAGGACTACAGGTGCCCCCCCACCATGCCTAGCTAATTTTTGTATTTTTAGTAGGGATGACATTTCACTATGTTGGCTAGGCTGGTTTTGAACTCCTGACCTCGTGATCCAGCTGCCTCGGCTTCCCAAAGTGCTGGAATTACAGGCGTGAGCCACTGCGCCTGGCCCAAATCTTAATTTTCAATATTTATTTCCTAATTATGTTCTACTAGGTTAGGTTTTATTTTTATTACATATTTATTGGGTTATTTCCTTTGTGCTAGGAACTTTATTAGTTATTAAGGATACAGATAAGGTCCATTCTCTGTTCTCAAGGATCTGAGTCTATAGGCAGAAGACAAAATGCAATACAGAATTATGGAAATGTGAATGGAAAGTGCATTCAGAGAGGCACTTTTTTTACTTGGGGAAAAAAAAGTAAAGTAAGTGCATTCACAGAGGCACTTTTATTACTTGGGGAAAGCCACGTTGGCTTGCCACAGATATGTATACGCAGCCTGGCAGGCCCATAGTGTGATTACTTGAGTTTCAATATCTGATTATTTTATAGGCTTGAAATTGGTTTATTAGGTCTGGAAATGACTGGACTCGGGAGTACTGAGTTACCCACCACAAATTGCTAATAAAATGGTGTGTAAAAGCCATTAATACTAATGTATTTATGAGAAATGCAATTATGGGGGAGCGAGGATAGTTGAGTTTGCCGGTCATTATCTTCCTTCTATTGACCAAATTACAATGAAGGCTAAATCCAAATTATAATCAGAAGATTGCTTGGTAAATATGGAATGGAAACAATAGACATGAGTTTGGTGCTTTTAATGGCTAATATTTCAAGCCTGATGCAGCCCTTTCCACTTGAGTCACATATGTGTCTTACATTCTTTGAGTTGGCTAGTGCTAAAAATACATTGCCATTTTCCTTTCTCCTTCTTTTTTTTTTGAGACGAGGTCTTGCTCTGTTGCCAGGCTGGATTGCACTAGCGTGATCTCGGCTCACTGCAACCTCTGCCTCCCGGGTTCAAGCGATTCTCCTACCTCAGCCTCCCGAGTAGCTGAGACTACAGGTGCGCGCCACCACGCCCAGCTAATTTTTGTATTTTTAGTAGAGATGGGGTTTCATCATGTTGGCCAGGATGGTCTCCATCTCTTGACCTCGTGATCCACCCGCCTCGGCCTCCCAAAGTGCCAGGATTACAGGCATGAGCCACTGCGCTGCGCCAGCCCATCCTTTCTCCTGTTAAATTTTCTTTGCTGACCAGTATCTCTTGATGTGGAACATTCTTTCATTAGTGGTAATACTGTCAATCAGGTCTTTGGAAGATATTTTGGGTTTTGTTTGCTGAGCCATTATGCTTATTTTACAAATTAACTTTTCTGAACTTTATTGCGGTAGAATTTACATAACAAAATTTACCATTTTAACCATTTTTAAGTTCAAAGGAACTAAGTACATTCACATTGCTATGCAACCATGACTACCATCTAGCTCCAGAACCTTTTCCTCTTCCCAAACTGAAATTCTGTACCCATTAAACAGTAAGCTCCCAGCTGGGCACAGTGGCTTGCTCCTGTAACCCCAGCACTTTGGGAGGCTGAGGTGGGCGGATTACCTGGGGTCAGGAGTTCGAGACCAGCCTGGCTAACATGATGGCTGTCTCTACTAAAAATACAAAAATTACCTGGGTGTGGTGATGAATGCCTGTAATCCCAGCTATGTGGGAGGCTGAGGCATGAGATTCACTTGAACCCGGGAAGCAGAGGTTGCAGTGAGCCGGGATTGTGCCACTGCACTCCAGCCTGGGCAACAGAGGGAGACTCCATCTCAAAAAAAAAAAAAAAAGAAAAAGAAAACCAAAAACCAATAAGCTCCCATTCCTTCTGCCTTCCAACCCTTAGCAACCACCATTCCACTTTGTCTTTGAATTTGATTAGGAATTCATAAAAGTGAGATTACACAGTATGTGTCATTTTGTGATTTATTTCACCTCATAATGTCTTCAAGATTCATCCAGGATGTAATATGTATCAGAATTTTCCTCCTTCTTAAGGCTGGATAATATTCCATTGTGTGTATATGTCACATTTCTTTTAACCATTCATCCCTTGATGGACACTTGGATTGCTTCCATCTTCTGACTATTGTGAATAATGCTGCTGTGAACAAAAATGTACAAATATCTGTCCAAGTTCCTGCTTTCACTTCTGGTATATACCCAGGAGTGGAACTGCTGGATATAATTTTAATTTTTGAGGAATCTCCATACTAGATGATCTTATTTCCTTATTTTTCAAGTGTGTGGATCTATGTGTGGTTTTGGCAGGGAAGGGAGAGGGTGAGTCTCTTGTCGTTCCCACATACTCCCCATGACTGTTAAGTAATGTGTTAGAAGCATATGGTTTGATGAGAATTCTAGGAGAGACAAATGTTTCAAAGGATCTCTGTATTTTTACCAGCAATAACTAATAAATCATCTGGCTTCTCTGTTCTCACTATAAAAATTATAAAATGAGGAAAATACTGCATGTTTTATCATCTTGGTGAAATAGTCAACATAAATGCAGAATATTTGAAAACTCGGGGGTTTTCAAAATAAGATTATCAATAAAAATTTATAATTGCATAATTGGAAAGTCAGAAAATCTATACACTGTAAATTCCTTTCACATTTTACATCTTAAAACTATTTATTTTACAATGTTAATGAAGTAGCTTATTTCTTTACTAAAATCCTTGTATTTAAGATTATTTTATCAGCACATACTTATGCAGTACAAGTGAACGGACACAGTGATAAACTGCTTTATCTGCTAAACTTAACATTAGTTAGAACTTGAGAGCTACACATGTCATTCCATAACCATTGTTTATCAAGGGCTTGAATCATTAGTCAAGAAATGAAATAAATTACAGTACTACGCTGAAAACCCAATTTTGTTTTTTTTACTGTTTTTCTAATTATGAAATGTTTCAGGTTTTGAAAAAAGGAAATACTATAAACAACTTCTGTGAGGCCAACATTCAACTTGAGATAAAATCATCCAATACAGTTGAAGCCCTGTGTCCTATATACTTGATACATTCAGGATTCTGACTTTGATGTTTATAATTCTCTTGCATTCATTTGTAGCTATATGAAAAATTTAAAACCCAACGTAACTACTTGCTAAATCACTGGATCATTTTTACCTGGAACTGAGATTAGGGAGTAAAATGTGATACATCTCATTATTTTCTTTCTGACACAATAGAGAGTTTATCTCTGCTATTCTACTTACCTTCCCCTCCCCTGCCTTGCACTACTCCAAACCTCCTTTTAGGGTATTTTACCTAGACATGTCTTTTTAGTACTGAACTTGTTCATATTTCTCACATTGACATGTACTATCCATGTTACTGTTTTGGGAATTACTCTTTTCTTTCTATCCTGTTAGAAAGACTATTAAATTGCACTGGTTGACACTGGGTTGCTCCATTTGTGTTCTTCATGACTAGCATAAGGTTATTTTTGGGTGATACTTATTGATGACATATATAATATAGAAGACACAGGAGAAATATACTGCATGAAAATCAAGATTCAACTTTAGCTAGACAAGATGAATCAATAAACTAAAATCTAACAAGATGGAGTTCTATAGGAAAAATGTCTTAAGAGTTTGGTTTAATAAATCAATTTAATATGTGAAGGGTAACCATAATTTAACAGCACTATATATTGAAGATTTAAGATTTTAGTGACATAGTGAATCAGTGATATGTAGTTGTCAAAATAAAAAACTAAAATGGTATTAGGCAGCGTTAAAAAAAAGCACCCAGAACAGGGGAAGTGGTACTCTTTCACAGCATATCTGATCACCTCTTATATTTAACTCTTGTGCTATATAATAAGGAATAAACTGGAACTTAGAGCAGAATTACTAGGATAGTGAGAGAAATCTGAAACCATATCATATCGAAAATGATGAAGGCTCTAGTAATATTTATTCCATGCTGCTGACACAAATTTAAAAGTTATATTTAAATAGTTGAAGAGTTATGTAAAGATTAGAATTTTGACTCAATATACAACAAATTGTAAATTCCATTACAAAACTAGAATATACTGTCTTATAAGTCCTCTTCTATTAATATTATTATTAAAACAGAACTAAACAGAAGGGTGGTAATTAATGAAGATTCAAGCTAAGGTAGGGGGCCCAGCGGACAGATCACTTGAGGTCAGGAGTTTGAGACCATCCTGACCAACATGGTGAAATCCCATCTCTACTAAAAATACAAAATTAGCTGGGCGTGGTGGCACACACCCATTATCCCAGCTACTCAGGAGGCTGAGGCAGGAGAATTGCTTTAACACGGGAGGCAGAGGTTGCAGTGAGCTGGGATCACATCACTCTGCTCCAGCCTGGGAGACCAAAAAAACCCGGCTCCAGCCATCTCAAAAAAAAAAAAAAAAAAAAAAGTTAAGGCAAGGGGTTGAATTACATGGTATCTAAGGGCTTCTCTAACTTAGCCTCATATAGCTCTATAAGCTAATTCACATAGGTATTAGTCAAGGAGATATTATTATGTCCCTTAGGATCTTTATAATTCAATAGACAGTAATACCATAAACCTAGAAAAAGGATGGGGGCAAGTCAAAGGGACACAACAGTCAACTTGTAAGAGCTCCTAATGGTCAAAGCTGGAGGACAATTTGAGCAACAAATCATGATAATGGATTATAACCCAAAGAATGAAATATCCATGAGCCCAGAGTATAAGTGATTTAATAAATAAGTAGATGAGGGAGAAGAGACAAATCTTCCTTATAAAAGATTCCAATAAGTAATTATAGAAGGAATAAGGGAAACAGAAAATCATCACTAGAACTCCACAGTAATAATTGCTGCAAGAAAGATCCACCAATGAATGCTAAAATTAGTGGCATTTCTGAGCTCATGACTCCTTAGAAATTGCCATTATGTCTCCTGACTTGAAGTGAGGAGCATTTATGGCATGGCAATTTATTTTGTTCCAAGTAATAGTCATTATAGATTTTGTTTGAAACTGGACTGTAGCCATCAAAGGGAAGGGAGTTGGGTTTGTCTTGTTTACAGACTATCCTCAGTACCTAACATAATTCTTGTAACAGAGTGGACCCTTCAAATATCTGCTGAGTAAATATTTTTAAAGCACTGACAGGAGAAAGCAGTGAAGAAAGCATGTATAAGAGGGAGACTTCTGTCTCTGAAGTATGTTAAAAAAAGTAAGCCTTTTGAGATGAACTTTAAAATAAAGAAAAATGAATGTTTTTTGTTACTTTAATTTTACAAATTCAGTTGCTTAAAAATAAACTTGAAATATGTCACTTTAATTTTGATGACTAAATTTGGAGAGCTTTTGAAATAATCTTACACCAAGAAAAAATTTTATTAAATTATGGGTCACCAGTTATTTAAAAATACATGGGAAAAGACAGACATACAAAGGTAGTATCATACAACTGATTTCTAAACTCAATACTTTTGAAATACAAAACAATGATCATTACCCCCAAAAGTCAGTTTACTGACACGAATTGATGTTTAAGTTGGTCTATAACTCTTTTCATTCAATTATGTTTATAAATGTTACTGAATTTTTAAATTTTGTCCCATATCTGAACTTTGTTTTTTTGACATGTTTGCTTCTCAAAGCAGTATACAGTTATTTCTTGCAATTAATGTCAGCAACTATAGAAAGCTTTCCTAAGTCACAAGAATTCAGTGTGGTTGCTGTTCTGGAGACAGTTACCATTTTGGGCTATATATACTAAAACCCACGTATTCAAAGGCAAACTATTCATGGGCAAAATATGGGGGTTGAGAGCAGGAGGACTAAGAAAAGAAAATGTTATCTTTTACTGCAGACCTGCCAAAAAAGACTCCATTACTTACGTTGGTAATATTGCTAGAGACATCATTTCTGCCACAGGTTGGCTATATGGTTGTTCCTTTTATATTTCCTTTTTCAAATGATGACAAACTTTGCCAATTCAATTGTTCAACCAAATAAGCAGACGCCTTTAAATTACCATTACTTTTTAGTTGCTTGAAAGAAATAAATTATTTTCTTAATTGGTTAGCAGCCTTGTGTCTGGAAAAGCAGTAAAACCCGCTTTGTTCCAAAATTAGAACACTGACTCAGAGGCTGCTTGTAAGATACTTGGCTATTTTCTATCACCAATCAGTCACAAAGGTGAACCTCCATGAACTCTGTAATGTAATAAATGTAAAAATGGCCTCACTGACCAATACACAATATTGTGCCAGCAAAACCAAAAAAGTACCCTCATAAGTGAGAAATGGCTTGTATAAAACAAGAGGATATACATCCTCTTACATAAAACAAGAGAAATATGTATGGTAATAAAAATAATCTTTAATAAACTTGTATAGAGATGATTCCGGTTTACATGTAAGTCTGCTTTAACTAACCATGGCTGAATGATTGGAAGTGTTCTTTTCTTAACACAATGCCCATTCATTATAAGTTAAGCTGGTCCTAGTTTTTTACAAATCTCTTATTTCTTTGAATTTATCTACTACACCCTCACTGTGATGCCCTTGAACTTACAAGCTGGGCCTGCCCAGCCTGCTTATAAAGCCCCTCTTCAGAAATATACCAGATGTATTAAACAGAGGCATCATTTAATGGAAATCTGCACTTCAAAACAGCACTTGAAGGACCAGCCATTGGCCCTCCAATGTAAATACTTCTTATTTCACATTATCACAGAAACAGTGCAGTTTACTAACCACTCCTTTCTTATAAGAAATTCAGCAGCTGTAAAAAATTTTGTTCAGTTTCAAAACATTTCAATACTTATTAATTCCAAAGATCCGAACACCATGTAGCTGTGGCATTTTGGGAATTAGCACACTCAGGAGAGAAGCTGTGTTTAGGATGAAGTGAGTTGGATCATACTTCGTATAGAAACTTGCCAGAAAATATCTGTAGAGATAAAAGTTAAGAATATATGTAACATCCAAAAATAAAATTACTTAGAACGTAAACAATTTTAAAGGTAGAAAGAAAAGGCCACTAAAGCATAAATACCTAAAAATAAAACTATTTCTTAGCACTAAAATAAGAGGAACCATTTTAGTTTGGCCCCAGGTTTTATCTCATTAGGAACTAAAAAATTTGTTTAATGGAGGTCCACATTTTCCATTTCTGTAATTGTATTAAATACATTTAATAGAACACATTGCATCCTTTAAAGCAAGGCTTTCAAACTGGGTTCATACGCCCTCTGTAATTACAGGTATGGTTCTGTATTTCCATGTATGTTTCTGAGAGAGATCCAGATTCAAAGCATTCATCTTATTCTCAAAAAGTTTTATGACTCACAGGTTAAAAACCTCTACTGCAAAGCTCCGAAAAAATGGGTTAGTGCATTAGTACAATTCCTATCTTTGAAGGAAATAAATATTTGGTTGCCCTTTTGATGTTCTCATTTTCATACTGTAGTTGATTGAGCAGCTCTGTAACCAGTTTAACTGGTAACTTGAAAGACACTGTTGTACCATTCCAGCTGCTTTTTAATAATCAAATGCATGTATGTTTTTGGATATCCAACTGAGAATTTGTTGAACAAGCCCCAAGCCTAAAGCACCTTTAAAACCATAAATCACAAAGTCCAGAATGTTTAGTTTTACCTACGGGTATATCAAGGTGCAGGCACATCATCTGATTACTAATGGAATAATACAGATAAGATGTAAAGAATAAAACATCATGTCTTATTTGTTCATAACTAAGAAGTTAGTTTCTATTTAGGTGTTTGTCTATTTTTGCAGTACACAAGGAAAGTATTCTTTTTTTTTTTTTTTTTTTTGAGGCGGAGTCTCGCTCTGTCGCCCAGGCTGGAGTGCAGTGGCCGGATCTCAGCTCACTGCAAGCTCCGCCTCCCGGGTTTACGCCATTCTCCTGCCTCAGCCTCCCGAGTAGCTGGGACTACAGGCGCCCGCCACCTCGCCCGGCTAGTTTTTGTATTTTTAGTAGAGACGGGGTTTCACCGTGTTAGCCAGGATGGTCTCAATCTCCTGACCTCGTGATCCGCCCGTCTCTACTAAAAATACAAAAA